>NC_141910.1:20808750-21109000 GCF_057802395.1 Ceratotherium simum simum
GATGTGTTTTCATAGACATATGTCTTGTCTGAAGAAAAGAGGCTATGTGAAGGAGTGAGGAAATAGTATGTGTTGAACAATAAACAATGGTGGTGGGTGACATGGAGAGAATGGGAAACCAGAGGGGAGGTGGCTAGATCAGGGGAGAGGAACTCATTCTTTTACTCGACTCACTGTTGCCCAGTGTCTACCTATTATTCTGCAAGACCTATGTTGGCCCGTTTCAAACCACCGTTTGGGTTATTTCCAGAGATGCAAAGGTGCAGAAAAAAGCTGGAAAAGTTTTTTGAAAACTACCTTTTTTCTCGGAGATTCTTTTTTTATGAAATTGAGTGTAGAATATTGGAAAAATTGTTTAAGATGACGTGTTTCTGTTGCAACCTGCTCATAACTGCTGATTCTTCCCAAATTATTTCTCAAAACCTGGCAGTAGAAAGACTTCTCTGGAAAACCGTCTGCAGCTCTCACTTCCCTGAATCCCCTTCTCCCTTTGTCAGGCGTTCTTTATCCAATGGCCCAGATAAAATGAACTCTGGGAGAGTCTGAGTGCATTGTTGCTTATGACCACACAGAAATACTTTATTTAGAAATAGGAAGGGTTTTGTCGTGAGCCAATCCATGTGGCTGCAGAATTCTCCTATCCAAGTTTAAGGAAGGAGCGGGGAGGTGGGACCAGCTCTCCTGGATTTGCCTGGGTTAGCCCTGGACTCAGAATCTTGAGAAGGGATAGCGATTTATGTTATTTCCAGTAAATACAAATATTAAGAATGAGAAGAAAGGCTGTTGTTAGTGCTGCCTTAGAAATGAGACTAATTAGGCAAAACCATGCATGGGAGAAGTTAAAATCCATGAAATTAGGGGTGGGAGGTGGCTTTCCCTTAGGAAATTTCCTCCACTTTAAAGAAATAGAAAAATTGATATAGATATAAAGAGAATAACAATAGAACAGTATTAAAAGTTTTTATTTTAAGAAAGACACCTAATCACAACCATCCAACTACTGTTCTTACTTTTTGGTATTTGCCCTATTCCATGGATGTATGTTTTTATATAGGTATAAATAATATCCATGCGAGAATGTATTCTGGAATATGCACTTAAAATATAACAATCATTTTCTTGTATTTCTATATCATTATTATAATTGAAATTTATTTAGTATTATAAATATTCTATTATGTTTATAAATCATAATTTATTAAGCAGTTCTCTAATGCTGACTTATTAGATTGTTTCTTGTTTTTAGGTACTAGAGAAACACTGCATTGTGTATCTCCAACATATGCCTTTTTGCTTTTATTCAATCATTTCCCTAGAATAGATTCCTAGGAGTAGATTTATTTAGTGAAAGGGAATAATAGCTTTATGGTGCTTGTCTCAGTTCCTTTCTGAAAATGAGTACTTTCTGTATCTGCTCAACACTCTAACAATAATAAACCTGGAAACTATAAAACTTTGTTATTTGACCACAGTTTTGATTTTAGTTTTTTTAATCTCAAATTGACAAAAGCTATTATTCCCTTAAATTTAGCATCTCAAAAATACATTTATATCTGCAATACAAATCAAAAATAAGTTCAGTTCATGAATTTATAATTATCTAAATAAACTATATCCTTTATATATAAAATAAACCTCACACATTGTCTTCTCTTTTCTTCAGTGTTTCCAGAAAGTTTATATCATTAGTTTTTTAAAACTATAAATTCCTATAAAATCCTAGTTTTTCTTTTCTTATAATATGCTAGGACAGTTCAGTCATATTTACATACCTAGTATGTCTCAGAGTTTACTTTAAAAATTTTGATGTTTCTGTATACACTTGTATAATTTCTTTTGTTAATTTTAAAAAGGAAAAACTCAGTTTTTATTTGAGCTATTATATATAGATCTGGAATATTAAAATACATTTTTCTGCAAGCTGCAAGTCCTTTTGTGTTCAGGTGGGTCTTCTTCCAAGGACTGATTTTCTGTGTGTGTGATATATAGCTATGTACAGACTAAAATAAGCTTTGTGGTTTAGAATAGTCTTCTTGCCAGTTAGTCTCTGCTACGCTTTTCTTTCCCCTCCCGTCCATCCTATTCATTACTCCCAGATTAATTTTCCTAAAACGCTGCTTACTGAAAAACCTCACTGAAAACCTTAATTGACTCCCCATTTCTAGATGAACTGAGTATAAACTTTTCACCTCGGCATTTAAGATCTACGACAAAACATGCCTCTGCAGGCTTGGGAGAACCACCAGCCGGGAGATGAGCGGGCCGTGGTGGTGGGCCGTCCCAGATTAACCTAGTCAGAAACCTCTGGGGTCGGACCCTGGGAACTCTCTCTCTCTTTTTAAAGATGCCCAGTGGAAGCACACTCAGCAGGGGTGACGAGCTCTGGCACTGGAAAAGAGTGGACACAGGCGTGCATCCTGGCTCTGCCACTTACCAGCTCAGTGATTTCCAGCCTGCATGCAGGCCTCTCCACACTGAGGCTTTCTTTTTTCTGCGAGAATAATTGCAATTACGCACACAGTAGTTGGTACAGAGTAAGTACTACACAAATATTGGCTGCTACTGTTTTATAGTAATAGTAGTAGTAATAGAAGTCATAAGCTTTGCATTCAGGCAGACATGGGCTCAAATCACAACTCTCTTCCTCCTCTCTCTAGATCTTATCCAAATTACCTAATTCTCTGACCCTCCATTTCCTCATCTACAAACAGGGCTAATAATGCCTCCCTTATTTAATATATGATATAAAATATAAAATATTAGCACATTGCTACGTAGTAGGCACAAAATTATAGCAAGTGTTTTATTATGTGCCAAGTACTGTTCTAAAACCCTATGAATAGCCGTGGAGCATTGTCTGATGTAGCGCCGGAAGGTGAGAGGATGGCACAAAAAGACTGGGCAGGGCTCCGTTCTACTGTACACGGGGTTGCTAGGAGTAGGAATCTACTCATCGGCACTAACAACAAAAACTGTTCTAAGTTCTCTGTTTTCACTACTCTTCCCATGAACCCTCTGAGGTGATACCACTATTATCATTATTTTACAGATGAAGAAACTAAGACACAGAGAAGTTAAGTGACTTGCTCAAGGTCACACAGCTAGGAAGCCGTGGATTTGGACTCAGTCCTCTGACTAGAGCCTATTCTTACCCACATGCAGTGTTCCTTCTCATTATTGTATTGCATTATTATTGACTTACTTTATTTCCCCACTAGCACCTCTGTCAACACTAGTTCCCTTAGGACGGTGAGTAATTTTTCTTTGTATCCCCTATAGCACCTAGCAAGCACCTCCTCTGTAGAAGACGCTTAACAAGTAGGTGTTCAATTGAGCCTAACAAACATACCCATTTCTCACATCTGGTCAAGTAAACTACTCTTTCTTTAGGCAGCTGTCTTCTGGCAGACTGTCTTCCAGCCTCAAATCAGAGGACTCTTAATTTGCGCATTTAGCTCCTTTCCCAGCCTCTTCCCTCTGAGCTTTACAAGTCCGTGTCCTGAGGAGGGGAGGATGGGAGGATGGGTCGTAGGAGTCAGTAGGGACTCTCCAGAAGGCCCAGGCACCTGGAAGGCAGCCTAGTCGGGCTGCTGGAAGGTAAGAGACCAGGTTAGGAAACAGCTGTCTCAGGGGAAGGCAGGGTTAGCTGCCACTCATGTTGCCCCTCCCCAGTGACGGTGCTGAGAAGAAGCTGCCTCCTGTAGTTAACCCTGCACGTACACCTCATCGGCTTCAGAGAGATGTTGTGTTCATTTCCCAAAAGTCTGATCCTGTTTTGACTTGCTGCGTGACTGTCTTCTCTGACCTCTTTCCCACTCTACTGGCATAGTGAGAGTATCAATTACGATCCCTGTTCATGCTGCTGCACTGACTTCTATGGATTTCACTTATTCCTTACAAGATGCTTTTATTTTAGTTTTTCAAAGGAGAAATTTAGGTGTATAGCTTCCTTTATTTTATTACTTATATTCTGAAAATTTTGAGATTTAATCAGAATTCCTATCTTCCTGAGTGATCTGAAATTCTGTATTACAGTTGTGATTGTTTTCCTTTGATATTAAAATTTTATCAGGATCTTTAATTTCTGTTTTTTTATAACACCTACTGTTGTATTTTTTCTTATTACAAAATCAATATATATTCATTGTAGAAAACTACATAAAAACACAGAAAAGAATAAATTAAAAAATAAAAACTATGCAGCATTCTAGTATTTAGTGATATTTATTTTTAACAGTTTGACAAATGCTCCTCCACTGTGTTTTCAATAAATACACACATAATATGAACATACCTATATATTGTATACAAACGCACAAATACCTTTCTTTCATAAAATTAGGATTTGGCTGTACATACCATATCTTAATTTTCTTTTATTGTATGATTTACAAGTATCATTTTTTGACTTGTTTAAAAAAATAGTGGAAATGAATGACAAGGGGACTTTGTGTACGTTGCTGACAATCAACATTAGGCATTTATTGCTAACGCTCCTCTTAGGACCTAGGCAGCCTCTTGTCCGAGCTCCATTTGGGAGCCTGTCTCAGTAGTAAGAGTGAGTAAAAGAAATGAACTCAACAGGGAATTTTGAGGTGGTTCCCGCTGTGGATCGCAGGCACTGGCCTTCACTCTGCCATCTGAGGCCTGTTACTGAAAACAAACCTGGCTTGGTACTGTGCACTGCTGTATGTGGTACTTGATTCTATATGTCTTGGTTTTCCACGTGCCTTGCCAAATTGGTTTCCTGACCATGACCTTGTAGTTCAGCATTTCCCCTTCCCTCCACCCGTTTCCTGCCTTTGCTTTTGATCATTAGGATTTTTTTTTCACATGAATCTCCTGGTAGTAATGTAGTAGTCAGACCTACAGTTAGGAGACTCCACCCTTAGTCTCCTGAAATTCTTTTTGGAAAAATACAGGTCTATGCTCAATAATTATAATATGAAACCACACACAATTTTAAAAGAATGTCTTTTTCATTCTGTTTTTAATAGCAAATTTTGGAATAGACAAACATTTTTTCTTCATTAATCCTGGCATCAACATTGCTCTTAAGGAGCGTTTTCAACTCTTACCTGTCTGCACGTGACTCCTACGTCTTGTTCAGCCCTCACCCCTCCCCTCTGCTCTAGTTCTATATTTCTGTAGACTTTTAGGACATCTCCAGTTAAGTATAATTTGTCACTTTAAATTCAGTCTGTCTTGCATGGACCTCATTATCTTGCATACAAACCTGCTTCAACTACCTGTCTTTTTTCTTTCCTGTGGAACCTAATACTCTTTCACTCTCCCTAAGTACTAACTAGTAGAACTAGTAAGAGAAAACAGTAAGGTGGCCAGATGCAAAGTATTCAGAATTCAATAGCTTTCCTATATATCATCAGCAATCACTTTGAAAATATAATGAAATAAAGCCCCAATCATCATAGCAATTAAAACTATAAAATACCCAGGAAAAAATTTTAATAATAATTCTGTAAGACATATATTATTAAAAAATTTTTGTTGATGGACTAAATATGTAGAGAAACATATTCCCAGTTGAGAAGGTGATAATTCTTCTCAAAGTGATCTATAGATTCAATGCAATTACAACCAAAAGTTCTAATGGAATTTTTAATAGAATTTGATAAGCTGATTCCAGTTTTTCTCAAAATTTGAATAAAGAAGAATGAAAAGAATAATCCTACCAGGTGTAAACATCTACCTTTAATCTAGAGTAATTAAAACATTATGGCATTGGCACAGGAAGAGACAAACAGATCAATGGAATGAAAAGAATCCAGAAAAAAAAGACATAGAACCAAATTTAATATATGATAGATACAGCATTTACAATCAGAGGGTAGAGGATGGACTGTTCAGTAAGTTAGAGAGAGAGGACAAAGAGAACATTGCAAAGGCCCTCAGGTGAGAGAACATGCATGGTGTATCTCTTAGAGCAAGAAGTCCTGTGACTAGAGAGGAGGAGTAGGGACAGTAGAGAGGTGATGTTAAGGAGGTAAGCAAGGGTCCTTATATGTCCTCCTGAAGAGTCTGGACCTTTCAGTCAAGTGCCTTATTCACCCCCAGATTAGTAAAAATATTCACATATATTTTCTTCTATGTTCTTTTACGGTTTCTTTTATTACATTTAGGTCTTTAATTTATCTGGAATTTATACCCATTCGTTAAATGAGGTAAAGATACAACTTTCACTTTTCATAACTAAATAGCCAATTATCCCAACTCCATTAATTGAATTTTCTCCCACTGATTTTAAATGCTGCTTTAAATGTCATCATATATAAAACTACTTTTCTAGGTTTGTTTCTGAACTCTGTCCCATCCCATAAATCTGTTTGTCTATTCCTTTGCCTATATAAAATGCACCACCTTGAGTAGTCTTAAGCAGCAGAGTAACATGATCAGATTTGCACTTGTAGAGAGCTCACACTGGCTGCTTAGGATTCTGTTCCAGTAAAATTCAAGCAAGAAATGGTCTCAGCCTAAACTGAACTGAAGCAATGGTGGTGGAATGCTTGCTGGAATGTGGTGGGTTTAGAAAGAGGAGGAGATGAAGATAATGCCCAGGTTTCTGGCTTGGGAAACTGGATAGACGACGATGATGCCTTTTACCGAGAAAGAAGGAGAGCAGCAGGTTTGAGGAGCGGTGTGAGAAGAGGATGAGTGCAGTTTGGGACATGTTGAATTTAAAATACCCGTAAGACTTCTCAGAGGAGAAGTAGAGTTAGGCATTTGAATTTGTAAATCTGAATCTCATTAAAGATCAGCGTGGAGAAATACTTACAAGACAGCAACAGAGAGCCCACAGTTGATGTTGTGGGAGTAGATAAGAGCATGTAAGTGCGCAGATGAGGACAGCATCTTCAGGAATACCTTGAGGGAGAGGAGCCTCCAAAAGAGACTAAGACGGAGTGGCTAGAGAAGTAAGGGGAAGTTGAGATGGTGAAGTGTTTTGGAAGCCAGGGGAAGAGAACATTTCAAAAGGATAGAATGGTTAGTAGTGTACAGTACTGCGAAGAGATCAGGAAAGCTAAGTTCTGAAAGTTTTCTATGGACTTAGTAAGAAGGAAGCCCTTGCTGACTATCACAAGAACTGGTTGGGTGGAGTGGTGTTAATGGAAACTTGTGTAGTGAGTTGAACAGCAAATGGGAAGGGAAAAAGTGAATGTAGACAACTTGTTAAGAATTTTGACTGCAGGGCTGGCCCTGTGGCTTAGCGGTTAAGTGTGCGTGCTCCGCTGCTGGCGGCCCGGGTTCAGATCCTGGGCGCGCACCAACACACTGCTTCTCCAGCCATGCTGAGGCCACGTCCCACATACAGCAACTAGAAGGATGTGCAACTATGACATACAACTATCTACTGGGGCTTTGGGGGGAAAAAAAAGGAGGAGGATTGGCAATATATGTTAGCTCAGAGCCGGTCTTCCTCAGCAAAAAGAGGAGGATTAGCACGGATGTTAGCTCAGGGCTGATCTTCCTTACAAAAAAAAAAAAAAAGAATTTTGACTGCAAAGAGAAGAGAGATGGTGGTACCTAAGAGACTATGTGGAGATGAACAGTTTCCTGAGTTTCTTTTTTGAAAATGGGAAAGGCCTCAACGTACTTAGATGCTGATGGGAAAGATCCAGAAGAGGGAAAGGAAATAATTGATAAGTCCTGGTCCAGGGTGGCTGAAAACAAGAGCCCCAGAGGGGTTGGAGTGCAGAGAAAGAGTACATGCGTAGATGACTTTGTAGGGTTGGGATCAAGTTAAAAGAATCTGATGGCTTCTATTTTCTCTGTGAAGTAGGAGCAAGGTTTTCTGCTGTAACCAAGGAGAGATGTGGCACAATGAGGGGTTTGAGAAAAATGCAGAAAGTTTGAAATAGCTACTGTGTAGAATGGGGAGAGAGGCAGCTAGCACAGTATGACAATTTTGGACATGTGGAGTTTGAATTCAGAGGGACAACATCTATGTGAGTTGAGAGTTTGTAGCTGAGGCTTGAGTTCAAGATTAGATAAAGAGATTTGGGGTTGTTAGAAACCTTAAATTAAGAGTTGAGAGGAAAATGAACAATTGGCAGAGCAAATGGAATCAAAGAAAGAGACTCCAGACAACGATATCGAAGAGGAACAAGAGGAGAAATAGAAATACCTAGTGTGAGTATGATATCGCGGTGACCAAGAGTTTTAAGTAGAAGGGGTGAGTTAATGAATCGAGTGAAGGTTGTAGAGCTGTGGTTCTTGACCCCAGCTACACATTAGAATCACCTGGGGAGCTTTAAGCACGTACCCAGGCCTCTGCCAACCCAGACCAATTAAATTGGAATCTGTGGGTGGGGCCCTGGCATCTGTATTCTCTTTGTGCTTCTAATTTGTAGCCGGGGTTGACAATCACTGCTACAGAGAGAGTATGATGAAGACTGAGAAGTGATTGAACTTGGCAACCAGGTCATCAGTGGCTTTTGAGAGAGCAGTTTCAATAAAGTGGTGAGACTATATTCCAATTTGTAGCAGGAGGGGCTGGATGAGGATATAGGGTTTTGTAGTGAAAGTAAAGTAAATGGAGAGAATTGATGCTGCATGGCCCCCATCTTTTTATAAAGTAAGAGTTTTTGTTAGCTACTAACTGTGAGTAGGGTGTGGATCTATTTGAGATTTTGTGGAGAGTGGAGAAAAAATTGAACAGATGCTATGAGGAATATAAGAGACTACAAAGCCACAATAATAGCCTAGATGAGTATGAGATGCATTCCGTAATTATCTGGCCTCTATCACGCATTGTTATTGAAGTAACGCATGCAGTGCTGATGTGTATAGAGGAGTTGCATCTAAGGCAGAAGATAGGTTTGGAAGTTAGCATGTAAGGCAAAAATTGCATTTGGTCAAAATTGCTCTTGTAAATTCCTTAGGAAGGTGCACAGTGGGGACTGACATTCCGTCTCCTCAGAGAGCCGGTTTTCCCCAGCAGCAGTGGAATAATCACTGTTTCTTCAGTTGAGCACCAGATGAAATAGTTGACTTGCATACAACTAATATTATATGAAAAATGTCTCTTTATACCAAAACCACACTCAGCTTAATTAAATACTCTCATTAAGGAGAAGTACTTGGGTCATTAAGAAGGGGTACTTAAGTACTGAAATTGACTGAGGGTACAAAAGAATTAGTTTCCAATCTCTGTCCTTCTGGGCATACAATGAATAAAGCAGGAGGAATTGCCTGTACTACTTAAATTGCTATTTTCCAGTTTCCTTTTTTTTAATTGAGCACATATAGTTGAATTTAAATGCATGATGATGCAGCTCACACCACTGTATTTTTATTGCTTGCTTGCCCCAAATTATCTTCGAGAGAGAGTATAATGTCACTGTCACTCACAATATGTGTGACTTTGGTCATGTTACTTAATCTCTCTTTTCCTCAGATTTCCCATCTATAAAGTCAGCATGAAAAGAATAGCTACCTGATAGGTTTGTTGTGAGACTAAGTAAGTTGATACATGGAAAGCACTCAATACTGTTAGAAATCGTTAGTTGTAGTAAATGGTGTGTGCTGATTCATAAGTGTGATTTGATGTCAGACGACAACTTACATCATGAGGTCAGACTTTTACTAGAGCTTAGGCTGTGGCCCAGTTGATGAACTTTGCCTTTCAAATCAAGGACTAGGTGAATGAGCGGCTGGCAAAGTTCAGACGTTTTACTACCGAAAGAAGAGGGCTTATTTATGACTTTTAAATAATTGAACCTGCCCCAAAGGGGTCTCTCTCAAATCTCAGAACAAAACAAATACACTTATCAAGACACAAAATCATGGTCTTTGCACTAAGATAAATGGTAAATACATGGGGATGTAGTAGATTTCTAGTAAGTTTCAGATTGTCTCTACCAAAACCAACAGTGCTGTGTGTTAAAGGCAGACTCTTTGAGGTGAAATGATATGATGAGTTGGCCATATTTTAGTTCTCATGATTTTTTGCAAAAATAGAGAGACATTTATTTTTTTTTTATTTTAATTTTAATTAATTTATTTTTTGTGAGGGAGATTGGCCCTGAGCTAACATTTGTTGCCAATCTTCTTCTTTTTGCTTGAGGAAGGTTGTCCCTGAGCTAACATCTGTGCCCATCTTCCTCTATTTTGTATGTGGGATGCCACCACAGCATGGCTTGATGAGTGGTGTAGGTCCGTGCCTGGGATCCAAACCCACGAACCCACGGCTGCCAAAGTGGAGCACGCAAACTCAACCACTACACCACCAGGCTGGCCCCAAGATGTTTTTTTTAAAAAAAGCATCCCTATTGAAAAGGGACAATGAAATGAAGTCTGATAATGTGTTAATAAAATTAAGGGATGGCTAAAAATGGAGTGATAGGAGAAAAGGGAACCTTCATACACTGCTGGTGGGAATGTAAATTGGTGCCGCCACTATGGAAAACAGTATGGAGATTCCTCAAAAAATTAAAAATAGAAATATGATATGATCCTGCAATCCCACTTCGGGTTATTTATCTAAAGAATATGAAAACACTAATTCAAAAAGATATATGTACCCCTTTGTTCATGGCAGCATTTTTCACAATAGCCAAGTCTTGGAAACAACCTTAGTGCCCATCAGTGGATGAATGGCTAAAGAAGATGTGGTATATGTATATATACAATGGAATACTACTCAGCCATAAAATATATGAAATCTTACTATTTGCAACAACATGGATGGACCTCGAGGGTATTATGCTAAGTGAAATAAGACAGAGAAAGACAAATACTGTATGATTTCATTCATATGTAGAAGATAAAAACAACAACAAACAAACACATAGATAAAGAGAACAGATTGGTGGTTACCAGAGGGGAAGGGGAGGTGAGGGAACGGCAAAATGGGTAAAGGGGCACATTTGTATGGTGATGGATGGAAGCTAGACTTTTGGTAGTGAACGTGATGTAGTCTATACAGAAGGAAAAATATAAGATGTACACCTGAAATTCATATAATATGTATAATATAAATTTATATAATATAAACCAATGTTACCTCAATAAAAAAATGGAGTGATAGAGAAGTAAATTAAAAAAAGAAGCTTCATTTTGATAGATTGGGCAGAAGAAGTACATCTAAGATTAGAGCATTTTTTAGTACTAGGCTTTTCATATAGGTGGATTTTGCAATGGTCCCTTTCAAATTTGTAATAACTACTGGCATAAACTCCTCATTAC
Organism: Ceratotherium simum simum; assembly: GCF_057802395.1. Classification (NCBI taxonomy): domain Eukaryota; kingdom Metazoa; phylum Chordata; class Mammalia; order Perissodactyla; family Rhinocerotidae; genus Ceratotherium; species Ceratotherium simum. The sequence continues at coordinate 20,819,956 of NC_141910.1, forward strand.
CACTTCTTTGAAGTCTATATGTCATGTTTGCAAATATTTTTTTTTTTCCAAATGAAACCTGTAATCTATAAGCAAATCAACTTTTAGAAATTGTCTATTTGAAAAAAACACTATCACATTTTGGCTCAGAAAATAAGTAGATTAAGCCTCTGAGCTCTTGGAAACAATTCTACTATATAACCTTATGAATAACATTTAGTTAACACAGGGTTTTAAAGTGCCACAATGAGTTAAAATACATTATTCACCACTTTTTTAAAAAGTCAGAACCATAATGAGTTGAATTATAAATGCCTTAAAACTTAAATTTAACTTGGTTAATTCCATGGCTATTCCACAGAATTAGAGTACTAGAATCATTATGCCCCATAATCACGTAATAACTAATATTTATTGAGCATTTTCTGTGTCAGAAACAAAGTGCTTTATATGTAGTAACTCATTTAATCATTACAGCTCTATGAAATAGGTCTTATTTTGCCCAAGATTTCATAGCTAGTATGTGGCAGAGCCAAGACCTGTACCCACACCATCTGCCTCCAGGGCCTTAACCACTATTCTTGACCGCCTATATGTACTTGAATACATAAATTCTGAGATGGTGTGTAACATGCTTGAATTTCCCATATGTCTTAATTTTTAAAGAAGTGGGGAGAGTTCACAATATTAACTTGGATTTATTGTACAAGTTATGGTACCCTGTAGAGAGGTTTCTGTTTCAAAGGTTAGAATTCTTGAGAATTGAAGTACTTCAGAGTAATAGAGGCCATTGAAACAAGACTTTCGGATGCGCTGGTTGTACTATTTACTGTACGAGACTGACAGCTTGTATTCCATTATCTCTTCCTGGTGTCAATCTTGCCTTCCATATTACATGCCAAGCATTTTACTTACTACTTTTTAAATTGATTATGTGTCTGAGGATTTGGGGATCAGTCGTAGGTGAATATGTTTGAATTTGCAGCAAATAAGAGGCATCCTGATGGTGTTGGACAAAAGTTTTCCATTGCATTTTGCTGTAGTTTTTCTGACTGGTCAGAATTGATGCAGTGAGCATCTGAACAACTGATAGTCTTGGTTCTTTCCCTCATAGTTCCTCAGTTTCCTTGCTTTTTCTGTTAATTCAGAAGAGCATCATTTCTAAGATAAAACAAGTTTTTTTCTTGGCATGCTTCACCTGGTAGCTGCTCTAACCTAGGTCTTTCCCTTGGGTCTTTTTTTTGTGTGTGTGTGAGGAAGATCAGCCCTGAGCGAACATCTGCCAATCCTCCTCTTTTTGCTGAGGAAGACTGGCCCTGGGCTAACATCCGTGCCCATCTTCCTCCACTTTATATGGGACGCTGCCACAGCATGGCTTAACAAGCGGTGCGTGAGTGTGCGCCCGGGATCTGAACCCAGGCCACCAGCAGTGGAGCGTGCGCACTTAACCGCTACACCACGGGGCCGGCCCCTCCCTTGGGTCTTATACCTCTAGAATGAAAAAGGGGGACTTTACTCCCTATTAGGCCAATTGGGTAAATTTTTAGGCTTACATTGCCATAATGAAAATTAAGATTCTCTCATGTTTTATCTGATTACATATTAAATTTAATTCGTTTGGAAACTGCACTAATTCTGTGTATGTGCATGTATGTGTCATTTTATTATTTTGTCTGTTTATAATGGTACTATATGTTTGTGCAAGAGATCCAAACCATAAAAGTATAAACCCCCCTAAGCCCTCCACTTAGAATCCACTGGCATCATTTTAATGAACAAGCTTCTAGACCCCACCATGCCTCAGGGGATATATAGAAATAAATAACTTTATTAAATAAAGTCATAGGTAGATGCTGTTTTGCTTTCTGCTATTTTCAGTCATAGAACTCTTTCCATGTCAATATAGATTATCTTTTTTTAACTAGCATAATATTCTAATATGAATGGATGTATAATAATTTATTCAACAAACCGTTATTGCCAGACATTTGTATTGTTTTTCATTTGTCCTCTTGGAAGCAATGTGCTGCTGGGAACATCACCTATACTTACATCTTTGCACACTTTTCCATTTTTTTCAGTAGGATAAATTTGTAGGTATGGGCTTGCTGAGTCTAGCAGAATGCACATTAAAACATTTCATAGTGTTGCTGATTTGCTCTCCAATGTCAGTATAGGGTCTGCTCTACTAACAGTACATGAGAAGGTCTGTTTTATTATACCCAGTTTCTTCTTTCCTAAACTGATTCATTCATTTATTTAATAAATATGTGAGTGCTTATGAAGTGCCATGGTGTGCTAGGGTTTCAAGAATAGGTAATACAGAAATGATTTTTGCCTTCCTGGGATTTGTTGTTTTGGGAGACTAGTATCTTTCCATTTTGGTTTTTTATCTTTGTTTTTTTACTTCTCATTAATTTGAATATCTTTTAATGTCTATATTGACTACTATTCTTCTTTTGTGATTGCATGTTCACATACTTATTTTTTTGTAATTTATTTTTTCTTATTTTATTACTATTTTTAGTTTGTTAATGTAGTCAGATCTATCATTCTAGGCAGGCTTTCTTCACCCTAAGATCATAAAATTGTTTGCCCATCAGACTAGCTAGGGTTCTTGGTTGGGAAATTAAAACTGACTCTGTTGTGCTTAAGCCAAAAATGGTATCAGGTGCTCACAGAATTGCCAGGAAGCCTGGAAACAACAAATCAAGAGAAGCTGTGTGGGCTGCGGCAGAGTAAGGCCACGTGCCAGGGATCGGCTGGGTAAGACCATCCTTCTCATCCTGAGCCTGCTGCTGCTCAGATGATAGCATCAGGAGTTGGTAATCTTTTCTTACTTTCCTTCATTGTTTTCCCCTGTGGTGTCTTCGTTCTTTACTATCACAGGTATTTTGTCCCCATGTGATAGTAAAGACAGCCAGAAGCGACCGTCTTACCTTTGTAGCATCTTTAGCGGAAAGAGGGCACTTGTTTTCCAATAGTTTGTGCGAAAGTCTTGCCATTGAAACTCATTGGCCTGTCTTGGGACATGTATGTACCTGTGAACCAGTCACTGTGGCAAGGGGGATAGAATGCTTTGATTGGCCAGGCCCAGGTCATTTGTCTATCCCTGGTGCTAAGAGTAGAATCAGCTGGGCAGAGTAAAGAGGGAGGGGTGGTTCTCAAAGAAAAGTGGGGTGCTGTTATAGAAGAAGAGGAATAGATGCAACAAAAGCAACAGATGTCCTCTGTAATCATGGTATATGACATTTTTAATAATACTGGATTCTGCATTTTTTCAGTATAGCAAAATGCCGTTTGCAATTTATTGTTTCAGAAAATAAAAATATCTTTTTATTAAATCAGTTCTTTTTCATTGTACCTCACTAGGTAGAGGAAGTGTTAAAATCCTAATAAGTTTCATCCTTCATTTTTGAATCAATTATACTGAATGAAAGAAAGCTGTATAAACATGTTTAGCGGTCCAAATAGTAGCATTTATTAGCAAAGCCAGAAATATAAAACTGAAAAGAAAAAAATAAATAACACCCTCAATCACATGGCATGAAGTCACTGCTGTGTGTTACGAGACATTCCTGCAGTCGTTCAGAACTGTTTCCCCATTTGAGTCAGTGCTTGCTCAATGTATTTTCTCCTGTGAATGCCAGTAACAAGCAGAAAAATATCAAGAAACAGTGAAGTGTAATGAAACAAACATGGGTTTTAGAGTCAGTCAAACTTGGGTTTCAGTCTGATTTTAAATGATGTGACCTTGAGCGTGGATCCCCAGAAAAGTGATGTAATACGTATCTCAGGAGGTTAAGGATTAAATGACATTGTTTACATAACAATAGTAACTATTGTCATTATAATTTGTAATTTTTATTTGGGGGAAAAGTAACATTCTTTTGGAAAATCAATTGTGTCAGCATATGCAGAGAGAGTTGGGTATATGAAAAAAGTATGATGCATTTCCAAATGTGTACTGGGATTTTCTTTTGGTATCTGCAGTTTCAATAGAGCTGTGGTAAGCCTTTGGGGTGAAGAAGTTGATTTACCAAAGCTAGGCTGGGAAGTGCTGACTTGGGTTATTCTAGTGTTCGAGGATCTGTGAGACACTTTCGGTAACATCTTCAGATGTAGGAAGGAGCAGCAGTGGCCCGAAGTGCCTGGTCACTGCTCTCTGTTTCAGCACCCTAGGGATTGGATGAATTTTCTGTGGAGTTAGCCCAGAGCAGTCTGGTCCAGCAGCATTTGAACTCAGGGCCACACTTTAATTTGATTAACACTTTCCCTAATGGATGATCTTGTTATTTTGGCACTTTGCAGTTGAATGATTTATACAAAAACTTTATCTTTTGGGCAGAGCGTGTATTTGTTGTCTAACTACAGAGTTTAGCAGCAAATATTTTTATGACAGACCACATTTGGCATGCCTAGTTATTCAGGGAATTTTCAAAGAACTGTAGTGGGACTTTTTAGTCACACATCCTCTCCGTTCTTAGTCATCTGTTCCTTTTATGGCAGTCATTAGCAAATATCTCTCAACCCCTTCTATACTGGCTAACAGTCAGTGTAAGCTCTCTGTAGTGTTGGCTGTTTTGAGCTCTGTGTACTTAATTATGAGACAGTCAGCATGTGTTTGTGAAAACATAAACTAAATGTTGGTATATTCTTCACATGGTTTCTTTTTACAGAACTACAGTTGTTAATAGACACATTAAACTATTTCAAAATCACTAAGATTTTTCTCATATATACTTTGTTGGGTATTATCTTTTCTTTCCTCCAGTTGTACCACTTATCTAAGTGTGATCAATTACTTTCAGAATTAAGGAAAAAGAGAACTGAAAGTCAGTGTGATTAAAAGTTTTGTTTTAATAGGAAAACAGACGTTTTTACGTTCTAGGCAATCAGAAGCACCTTTTGCTTTTAACTACTTGACCCTAATGGCCTGGTCAAATTCCAGTGTTGCACAATTGCATTCTACCCTCCCTAATACCCAGTAAATCCAGTTGTTTGGCTACCACCTATTCCCTTAACTTTAAAAAACTGTTTGTAGGCTGTGCTCTCATTCTAAGGGTACACTGGAAGCTGTACTTGTCACCTTTTCTAAAAACTTGATAATTTTCACTCCAACTCCTCCTTCTAACTGTTCTCCTTTCTCCCCAAACTCGTAGACACCTTTCTCCAAACATATTCAATACTGTTCTTTTTCATACATCCAAAAGATACTGGACATGTGGTTTGAAAACAACACTAAGGGTAATAATTAATTAGGTAAGAAAACGAGATAATGGCTAGGACCTTCCTCCCGATCTCCAGTAAGGTATTACAAAGTGTTCTAAATGTCTTGCAGGCCCCTGACTCAGCATGTCCTGAGTTAAACTTATCTTTCCCCAACCTCTAGCTTACCCTCCTAAATGCTCTGTCTCCTGTTAGGGCATCTCTCTCCGTCTTTTTATCGTCTCAGCTGGAACTCTAGCTCTCTTCCTCACGCTCCATATCCAGTCCCCTTGGCTCTTGAGGGGCGCGGAGTGGTGGCCCTGGGCAGCCCCGTGCCTAGTGGGCTCATTCAGCAACCAGCAGGTGCCTCCATTCACTGCAGCGTGCTGTACAAATATTATTTTCTGTGTGTGCCATGCTATGACAAAAGTTTGGGAAGTATCGCTCTACAGGATAAAATGTGCACTCCCATAAAGACTGCCAAAAATGACCCCAACTGACTTCTGCCTTCAGCTTCTCCCACCACCCCTCAGTGCATTTTATGTTATAATCTCGTCAAACAAGTCTCAGTACCCTAAACACGCTTTGCCGTTTCATTCTGCTGTCTAATTGGCCTATTTTGTGGTTGACTTTCCCTGTTTCTGCCTGGTGAAATTGTATTCATCTTTGAAGCACAACCCAAATGTTACCTCTGCCTGGGCCCCCTCGGCAGAGTGAGCGGCGTTCCCTCTGGTGCCCCCAGAGCTTGCGCTTTATCCGCTGTGCTGTGGGGAGCCAGAGTCTCTTCTGCTCTGGAGTTAGAAGAGCTGGGTCCAGATCCCAGCCGTATAGCAGCTGTACCACCATGGCTGAGCGCGTCAACCTTCAAGTACTCAGTTTCCTTCTCTGTAAAATGGACATCATAATGGCCTCTAACTTGTGGGGATTATTATGAGGATTAAGTGACAGATAAAGCTATTTAGTGCTCAGTAAATTTTGTCTTACAATGGTTATTTGAACTCCTGAAATTTTATTTCGTTGCTTCTTGTTGGGTGGCCCTTGCTAGGTTGTAAACTCCTTGGAGGAAAGGGGCTATGTCTTATTCACTTTTGTCCAACATCTATGATAATGCTTGGCACTATTAGTAGTAGTAGTAGTAAGTGTTCTATAGATCTTCCTATGTGCCAGGTACTGTTTTAAGAACTTTATTAAAAGTATCTCCCTCACAGGGTTGTTGAGAGAGTCAGATGCCCTCATAACAACCCTATGAGGGAGATACTGTTGTATTTATTTAACTGATGAGGAAACTGAGGCACAGAGAGATTAAGTATCTTGTCCAAGGCTACAAAGCTGGTAAGAAAAGGAACAAGAATCTGAACCCAGGCAGCCTAGTTACATATTCTAGGCTCTTTCCACCTTACTAGGCTTCCTCATAGTAGGTGCTTAATAAATATCTCTTGGAACGAATAAATGAATGAGATTCAGATAAGCAGGCATATGGGACAGAGTGCTAGGAGATGGTCTTATTCAATGAGATGTGGGTAAGAAGCAAAAAAATCATCAAGAGATAGACTAAGTGAATAAAGGAAAGCGTTGATAAATAATGGTAACGGGGGGGAATAATCAGTATTAGTGACCACGGGTGGCTGGTCCTTTGAAGATGTGTAACAGTTCAACAGGCAGTGCAGGACTGTGATCTCTGAGAGAGGGAAATGGAGTAAGCCCTGAGATCATCACAGGTTTCTGTCTGGAGGCACTTTTTTGTCTACGTTGTGGCTGAGCTGGAGAGAGAGAGAGAGAGATTAGAGTTCAGTGAGGCTGAAGAGACCAGAATTTGTGAGTCCAAGTACCAGAGAGGGGGGAGCTACGCAGACATCTGCATAGGGGTCCCTTGAGTCTGTTACTGAATACTAAGTTGTGCATACCTATGGTTAAACTCCACAAGGCTGTGTGTTGGTGGTCCCCAGATCACCATCAATTTGATGATTCTCTAGGAGGACTCACAGGACTTGGCATATAGTCATACTGCTGACTAAGATTTATTACAGTGAAAGGATACAAAGCAAAGGTCAGCAAAGGGAAAGGGTGCATAGGGTAAGTCTGGAAGAAACCAGGTGTGAGCTTCCAAGAGTCCTCTCCCGGTGGAGTCACACAGGACACAATTTCCCCAGCAACAAGCTGTGGCAACACATGTGGAATGTTGTCTACCAGGGACTCTCATTAGAGACTTAGTACCAGGGTTTCTTTTAGGGGCTATTCACGTAGGCACATTCTGCCTGACACATACCAAAATTTCAGACTTTCACAAAGAAAGTACATGTTCAGCATAAACCATATTGTTTGTACAAACAGTTTAGGCACAGTGAGCCACTCTTATCAGTTAGGGTGTTGGGAAAACTCCTGAAATTCAAGTTTCCAGATGCCAGCCAAGGACTAACCTTTAAGTAGGCCTTTCAAATGGTAGCAACCAGGCCTGCTATGTTAACTCTTTTCTGTACACTGGACAAAGAACTGGGAGAACCTGTAAGCTAATGATTCCCAGACCTCACATAGGGCATTATAACATTTGGGTTCTGAGTAGCCAGTGGGTCATTCAGTAGAGGTACCAGAAAGGTCACACCATAGAAATAGGGCTAAACCAGCCCTAAAGTAAAAGCTACCCTACACCAATGGTTCTCAACCAAGGATGATTTTCCCCCCACAGGACATTTGGCAATATCTGGAGACATTCTGTGTTGTCACAACTGGGAAGTATGATTGGCATCTAATGGGTAGAGACCAGGAATGCTGCTAAATACTCTGCAATCCACAGAACAGTCCCACTGCAACCAGGAATTATATGGCCCAAAATGTCAGTAGTGCCAAGGTTGAAAAACCCTGCTCTAGACCCATCCTAAAAGAACTTAAAAGTAAAACTGGAAAGGATCAAGTTAATCTGCAAATAACTTAAATGCTAGTCAAAACAAAATCAGCACTTTTTAAAGGGAGTTGATAAAATCCAGTTCAATAACTTAACAATGCAACATTTGTAATGTCCAGCATGCAATAAAAATTACTAGATATGTGAAGAAGTAGAGAATATGATTTGTCACCAGGAGGAAAAAATTAGTTAATGTAAGGAGGACTAGAAGTGACTAAGATGATGAATTAGCAGATAGTTATTATCAAATGACCAAGGATTTAAAATAAAACATAAACATAAATAAAGACAGAAATGGAAGATATTTAAAAACTGGAACTTATAGAGCTGAAAAATAAAATGTCTGAAATGAAAAATTCACTGGATGGGATTCACAGCATATTAGAAATTGCAGAATAAAAAGATAAGTGAACTGGAAGACATAGCAATAGAAAATATCCAATATGAAGCGTGGAGAAAAATGACTGCCAAAAACAACAACAAAAAAATGAACAGAGCCCCAGTGACCTGTGGGACAGTATAAGTGGTGTGATATACATGTAATTGAAGTTCTCAGGGTGGAGGGAGAAAAAATTAGACAAAATAAAGGACAAAAATACCAAAATTTAATGAAAATAAGACCTACAGACTCTAGAAGGTAAATGAACCTGAAGCAGAACAAACACAAAGAAAACCATACCAAGGTACATCATAACCAAATTGCTGAACACCAATGATAATGATAAAAATCTTAAAAGCCAGAGGAAAAAAAGAAATTTAAAGAGACATGTACATACAGGGAATTAAAGAAAAAAAAAAGGTATCACCAACTCCTCGTCAGAAACTATACAAGCAGAAGACAGTGGAATAATATCTTTAAGATGCTGAAGGAAGAAGTGGCCAATATAAAATAATATACCAAGTGAAAATATCTTTCAAAAATGAAGACAAAATAAAGATCTTTCAAACCAACAGAAAGCGAGAGAATTCATAGCAGACCTGCCCACCAAGAAATGTAATGGGAAAATTTTCAGGCTGAAGGTAAAAGAACCCAGGTGGAAACTTAGATGTACACAAAAGAATAAAGAGCACTTCAAGTGGTAAATATGTGGGTAAATAGGAAAGACTTTTCCATATAACATTTAAAAAGAAACTCTTTAAGTGACAATCAGTTGTTTAAAGCAATCAAATTGATTGTATTGTGGGGCTTATAATTTATGTAGAAGTAAAACGAATGACATGAATAATACCAAGAATGGTTCTTAATGGTATATGTGAAGTTACATAATATTATTCGAGGGTATATTTAAGTTTAAAATGCATATTGCAAATACTAATAAATTAAATGAGAGGAGTAGCTAATACATAAATGGAAGAGATAAAATGAAATAGTAAAAATTAAAATTACGCAGCCCCAAAGAAGGGAAGAAAAGAGGAAAAATATAACAAAGAACAGATGAGATAAATAGAAAACAAATAATGAGATGCTAAACTTACAGCCAACGTAGTTCAATAATTACATTAAGTGTAAATGGTTTAAACAATCCAATTAAAAGGAGTCAGACTGGATAAAAAAATAAGACTCAACTGTATATGCTCTCTACAAGCAGGGCCCAGCTATATGCTGTCTATAATTATATATTATCTATGCACTTAAGACATAAAGATGCAGATAGGTTAGAAGTAAAAGACTAGAGAAAAATAAACTATACAAACACTAATCAAAAGAAAACTGTAGCAGCTATATCATTATCAGACAAAGTAGACTTCAGAGTAAGAAATATTCCCAGGGATAAAGAAAGACATTTCATAATGATTGTGGTAGTTTTAAAATGTGTCCTCGAATTCTTTGATACTCTTTTATTTAAGAGGTGGAGCCTAATTCTTCTCCTTTTGAATGGGGTTGGACTTTGTGACTCATGAATAGAATATGGTGGAAGAGATAAAAGATAATGCAGCTTCCAACTTGGTTGCTCTCTATTTGATTGTTTGCTGTGGGGAAAGTCAGCTGCCACATGGTGAGGAGAGGTCCGTATGATGAGGAACTGAGGCCTCCACCAAGAGCTATGTGAGAAACCATCTTGGGAGCAGATCCTACAGCCCCAGTCAAGCCTTCAGATGACCGCAGCCCCAGCCGACATCTTAACTGCCACCTCATGCGAGACCCTGAGCCAGAACCGCCCGGCTAAGCTGCCCCAGATTCCTGACCCTCAGAACCTGTGTGAGATAATAAATGGTTGTTGTTTGAAGCTGCTAAGTTTTAGGGTAATTCGTTACACGGTAATAGATCTAATAGAATGACAAAAATGGTGGATTTATCAAGAAGACATTCAAATCTTAAATCTGTATGCGCTTAATAATACAGCGTCAAAATATATAACGTAAAACCTGACAAAACTAAAAGCAGAAATAGATAAATCCATAATTAAGTTGGAGATTTCAACACTCCCCACTCAGTCATTGGTAGAATAAATTGAAAAATATCAGAAAGGAATTAGAAGACTTGCAAAACACCATCAACCAACCCAGCTTAATTGATTTTTATAGAATACTCCACCTAGTAGTAGCAGAATGCACGTTCTTTTCAAGTGCGCATAGAACATTCACCAAGATATAGACCATATTCCTGGCTGTAGAAAAAGTCTCAGTAAATTTTAAAAGATTCAAATCATGGAGAATATGTTCTTTGACCAAAATGGAATCAAACTAAAAATCAATAACACAAATATATCTGGGAAATTTCCTAAATATTTAGAAATTAAACTTCACACTTATTATAAACACATGGTTTAAGGAAGAAATCACAAAGGAAAATAGAAAATATTCTTAACTGAATGAGAATGAAATCACAACACATCAAAATTTGTGAGATGCAGTGAAAGCAGTGCTTAAGGGAAATTTTTAGTTTTAAATGCTTATACTAGAAAAGAAAAAGGTCCAAAATCAATGACTTAAGTTTCTACCTGGATAAACTAGAAAAAGAAGAGCAAATTAAACCCAAAGTGGGTAGAAAGAAGGAAATAATAAAGAGAACTCAATCAATAAAATAGAAAAAGGACAAAGAATATTAAAAAAAAATCTATGAAACAAAAATTGGATTATTTTTGCATCTTTAAAATAAGATATAGTATGCTGTTAAAATGAATTTTCAAAAACTAAAAAGCTGACTCCTTGATTGTCTTTTATTTGAGATACATGGCCTTGTTTTGAGATCTAGGTATTGAGCTACAATAAAACTTATTTAAACAAGTGTCAATTACAAGTTTAGGGCAGGCCCTGTGGCTTAGCGGTTGAGTGCGCGCGCTCCGCTGCTGGCGGCCCGGGTTCGGATCCCAGGCGCAAACCTGCGCACCGCTTCTCCGGCCATGCTGAGGCCGTGTCCCACATACAGCAACTAAGAAGGATGTGCAGCTATGACATACAACTATCTACTGGGGCTGTGGGGGAAAAAATAAATAAATAAAAATTTAAAAAAAAATTACAAGTTTAGTTATGATCAATTGTATTTATTTCAGAAAGATTCTTTTGGAAGATAATTAGTTATACCTATGGAGAAACAGTGTTTGGAAAAAACCTCCACAATTCCTATGTTAAGTTCTGTATTTTATTCTTTAGTTTTGAACAAAAAAGGTATATAAAGCAGACGATGAAAAGTTTGAAATCAAGAGCAATAATATAAGTTCCAGGAAAACCTAGTTAAAGATGTTGAAAAACACATATTGGGCGTCTGTAGATTTCATTTGCAAGAAACATGTTTTCATAGTACACATTTACTACGAGGTGTTATTCAGTACCGTAGGTTATAAACAAATACTTGCCAAAAGAAATAAAACTGTACAGAGACCAAACCACCAACATGCCAAATGATGATGTACAATTTTAATAGTTGATCTCTCAGTTATCAAACTTACTGATAAATAATCTGTGTCACTATCTGTAGTGTTACTCAGTGACAGAATTTTGATGAAGCAAGGTAAAAATGTATAAGGAATAATTTTGTCCTCAGTGAAAGGGATCTTAAATATTTAATTTTGTCCCAATTATAAAATAATATACTGCTTAATTGTACTGTTCAGCAATTACTGAGTACAAGCCCATGGAAAAAAATTAAATCAAGTAAAATTCTCTTAATCACTAGGATATTTGAGAAATGTATATTCTTTCTCATTTATTCATTATCTCATTATTTCGTTCATGGATTAAACAGGTTTTCTGTCTTGCTTATAAAAATCTTAGAATCAAGTGACATAATCTAGGCCCCTCATTCAGTTTCCTTTTACTCTTCATCTTTTGAAACACCTCACTGATTCTGAGCCTCCCAGATACAGGAAGAAATACTTAAAACCAAACTAGTCAGTTCTACATTCTAATAGTGTTTTTAAAAGGTTTCTTCATATAGGGAGTAGGGTGGAGGAAGGATATACAATGATAAAACAACTAAAATTAGGATTTCAGGATTATACATGGAATTCAATTTCAAATTCTAATTTTTAGCTTCATTTAGTCATCTCATAGTTTGTAATATGCTTGTCCACTTGGTTCTCAAGAATAGTTTCTTTCTGTTTTTGAAATCTTCCTTCTGAAGTATGAATTTTCACCCCAGGCAAAAGATTTGGAGTTAACAGACTGATAGGGCAGACTCAAGGAAAACTTTATAGGGATTCCTTTTCTGAGGGAATTTTGATGGTTTGATTAGATAGAGTACAATGCTCAGAATTAGAAGAAGACTTTTGACTGGCCCAGAGAAGAGCCAGCTTTAAGAACAGGAGTATCATTCTCCTGCCTGTTGTAGTTTCACCTACTAGAAATTCTTTAAGCACTGTGAATCCCAGGGATTGTGTGTGACAGAGTAATAGTTATACCTATTATTGTTGGGAATTGTTTGCACTCTTGGACTCTATATGCATGTTCTCCTACATTTTTTGAGTTTGCTGTATTTGACAGCTGTGCATCAGCGGTATTTTTATCGTTCAAAATAAATAGAATGTGCTATAGCTGTAACTTTGTATTTTCTGTAATTTTCTCTCTTTTTTACTCTCTAGTAGGAGGATTTGTTTTTGTTTGTTTGGGGCAGTAGTTATAAAATAGTGGGAAATAAACATCAAGCAAATTTGAATTCTGATTTATTGCTGCAGAGGATGAAGCCTAAAGCCATCAAAAATTACCAGAGAGGTATAAAATGAATGTGACCATCCGCACTCAGTTTGCTTTTCTTTTTGATTTGTTGTAATGAGTGTTTCCCTGTTCTGAGTTCAAGTTCTCTACTTATGCCTTCCTTCTTTCTTCTTAATATTCCTAAGTGTCTTCCCCTGGGCAAGGCAGTTCTTGATTATTTCTTCTCAGAACTTCTTCCCTACATTAAAAAAAAAAATGAAGGCATGACCTTCCTAGAACGTAGTTTTTTCTACCAAGGTTTGTTTGGCAGATAGTGTTTTTAAAAAATGAGTAGTATTGTGAAATCTGTCAGTTTTTAGTAAAATGGCTTTCTATCATCATGGGCACTCATTAATTATTTGTTGAATTAAATTAAATGAATTCTTATGCTTACATTTAATGCAGAATTGAGAAATACCAGATCATAGAAGTCCCCAGAAAAGGATCAGTTAATACCAGGAGACTAAAGACAAAGATCATGTGTTCCAATAGTTTTGTAATTCTGCAGTCTGACAAAAGTGAACCCTTACTTATTGGGTCACATTGCATAAGAAGAGGAATGTGAACTCTATTCATTTAGCCAAGTTATTTACTACCTGGAATAAGCCAGGCACTGTGCTGGTGTTGGGATGTGGTGATAAACAAGGTAAAGAAGGTGGCACTTACCATCCAGGTTCCCTGAGAAGGTGGTTGCTTAGCTAGAGGCAGCCATTTCTGATCTGCTTTCCCTTCTTTCTTCTCTTGTTTCTCAAACCAGTTCTGGGAGCTTTCTTTGTTACTTTCTGTTACACTGTTACCTTGGAGCTCATATCACAGTATGTTGTAATTACTCATATGTCCTTTTTTCCAGACTGTGAAGGACTGTCTTTTTATTTGTTGCCCCAGCACCTAGCAGAATGATGGAACATGGTTGGCGTTGAGCTATGTTTGTTCACTGAATAAGTCAAACTAGAACAGTGCTTCACAACCTTTTTCATTCTGTGACACAGAGAAGATAAGTGAAGAGGGTGAGCCCTGTAGAGGCACTGGCTGAAGAGTTTCTGTTGGCTTGGGCCCTCTGTGGCTGCCCTGCAGGCTGAGGGATCAGCATCTCAGCATACCTGCCACCCATTCGTGGCACTTTGCTCATCTACAGAAGCTCTGCGTTAGAGAGTCTTGGGAGGTCCTTGCATCTGGAGGTTTCAGCTCGAGGGAAGGGGGAGAGAGCAGTGGCCAAGAGCAAGTATAAGACTGTGTGGATGGAGGGCAGAGCCATTTATGAGTAAAGACTGAAAAGGAATCGAGGAATTTTAGCCGGTTGTCTGAAGGAGAATAAGCTTTGAAAAAATTCCTGCAGGTGAGCTTTGGAAGATAGGACTTTAGCCTTTGATAAGGGTGGTAGTTTCTTCTGTAAAAGTTCCTTCTTTCTACTTAGTTTTCATCCTGACCTCTCAAAACACCAAGTGCAAAAAGCAGTTGGTTGTACAACTCAGTGAATATACTAAAAGCCATTGAATTAGACACTTTGTATGGATGGGTTGTATGGTATGTGAATTCTACCGCAATAAAGCTGTTAAAAAAAATTTTCTCTTCTGCCGTTGAGTTTTAAGAAAATGAATCTGGAGAAAAAAAACGTTGGATTGCCTTCTGTGCAAGAGTCTACTCAGGGGGGTTGGAATTACCAAGATACGAATATTGAAATTACCAATACTTAAATATTTCCAAATCTGGATATTTAGAAATTTGCTTGTTATTATTGCTATCTCTCATGAATTTTATAACATTTTGTGAATGTCACAATTAGAATTCAATCCTAAATTATATTATAATCAAGATGCTATTTTATTTTGGTGGAAAAGAGTGAGAAATCTTTATGGCTATGTAGTATAGATCATTGCTTTGATATCAAATCATTAGTCCTAAAAGATTTAATAAAATTAATTATTCAGTCACTTTCAAGGACTAATTTGCTAATATCCAAATTGTATAGCTATAAACAAAGTTATTTTCATACTTTGGATAATTTAGTCCTTTTATTTTCACATAAACACTACCTATAAACTTGTAGTATCTATAAAAGCAGCAAAATCATGAAATGAAATTGATTTATGACTTTTTGAAATTACGTTCTCATCATTGATATTTATATTTTGAAACAACTATGTTAGTTATCTATTGCCTGCATGACAAGTTATTCCAAAACATAACAGCTTAAAATAACAAACATTTGAGCCAGCCCTGATGGCCTAGTGGTTGAAAGTTCAGTGCTCATTGCTTTGGCAGCTCAGGTTTGCTTCCCAGTCACAGAACCACACCACTCATCTGTCAGTTGCCATGCTGTGGCGACAGCTCACATAGAAGAACTAGAACAACTTACAATTAGGATATACAACCATGTGCTGGGGCTTTGGGGAGGAAATAAAAAGAGGAAGATTGGCAAAAGATGTTAGCTCAGGGTGAATCTTTCCCTGCAAAAACAGAATTAATTAATTAATTAATTAATTAAAGAAGAAACATTTATCATCTCAGTTTCTGTGAGTAAAGAATCTGGGTGCAGCCCAGTTGAGTGCCTCTGCCTCACGGTCTCGCAGTGTCAGGCAGGGCTGTGGTCTCATATGAAGGCTTGATTGAGGATCTACTTCTAAGCTCATTCACATGGTCGTGGGCAGGATTCAGTTCCTCACAGGATGTTGGAATGAAGGCCTCACTCCCTCATGGGCTGTTGGAAGAAGTTCCTTGATTTGTGGGCCTCTGTCTAGAGTAGCTTCCATCATAGCAATCGAGCAAGAGAGGGTGAGCAAGATGGAAGCCAGTCTTTTTGTAAACCTAATCTTGAAGGTGACATCCCATCAGGTTTGCTGCATCTGTTTGTTAGAAGTGAGTTACTAGGTCAGCCTATACTCAAGGGAAGGGAATTTCACAAGAACGTGAATACCAGGAAGCAGGAACCAATGGGGACCATGTTAGAGGCTCCCTACCTCTCAGAAAGTTCCTCTCAGAAAGTTCTGCATAATATGTATTCTAACTTAAAATTCATTTTTTACTAAGAGTATTATGGCATCTCTTAAAAATATTAGTGATACTCAAAGATGTAATATAAAGGACTGGGAGACAATGCACTAGAACTGTTATCATATCACTTTCTCTCTCATTGCTCCACTATCCCTGGAGCATTACCTTTGTCCAGGATGGCTCAAGACCCACGAAAACAGCCATTGGAAAGGAGAAAACAGAGTGGGGTGGGGCAAAGATGGGCACAACCCAGAAGTTGTAGCTGTCATTTCAGCTCATATCCCATTTGCCAGAACATAGTCACGTGGCCACACCTGGGTACAAAAATGGCTAGGAACTTTAGTCTTTGGTTAGGCAGTCATGGGCTCATCTAAAAATTATGTTATTACTGAAGAAAGGGAGAATATATATTGGGGGGTAGCTAGAAGCCTCTGCTCAAAGCTTTCAACAGCGTTAAAATGGATATCACAGGGCTGTTCAGTAATGTATTTTACTCAGAGATGAGTAAAATCATGTCCTCATTCAGAGCTTATTACTCTTAATTTAGATAGAATTGTTATTAGCTTAGTTATAGGGCTTCCCAAACCACTACAGATTAGGAGGAAGTATAGTGAGAAGGAGGCTTCTTGACAGCTGCAAAAATTGAGAGCAGAAAGTCCAGTAACAAATCTGGACATACAAAAGGCAGAGACAAAAGCTAAGCTGGCGGTTCAGAGAAATTTGATATAGGGGCAACCAGTCCTGTGAACTTTAGTAGCCCGAGGCATTGCTCATTTAACAACATTATCACATAGTAAAATACTTAGATTTAGTAACAATGATCTAGAATCTTCCATTATGGTTAAAAGAAAAAACATTTTGGCACTCTGAAGAGGTAAGCTTCGTTAATTATCTGGAAAATTAATTTATGTAGAACATTGTATAAAAATGATCCTCTCAAATAAAGGAGAGGCCCCTCTACTCACAATACTCTTCACGTTTATCTAATTACCACCACATTATTTGTGTAGGAACATTCTTTCTGAGTTTCATTTCTGGTATCTAGAATTATATGTTGTCTCACAGTGCTTGACATTAGTAATTTCTTTGATTTTAAAGACAGGGTCTATATTAGCCAATCCCTGAATATTTCAAATTATAAACATAGAGCAATTACTCCCCATCCCCACTACACTGTAAAGAGTACGGAACTTTCTGGTTACACATAGAGTGTTGTTGTAAGTATAGGATTGTCAAAGAGTTCTCCAGCTCTCGTATTTTTTAAGCCAACTGGCATCATAGCTGGTATTGCCATTTTGATACATTAGCCTTGAATGTCCTTTCCCATTTCTCAATCTGGCAAACTCTTACTCATTTAAGACCCAGGTCCATTACAAAATAAATTGTATTACACAAGAAAAGCACAGTCCATAAAAGGAAGAATTGACAAATTAGACCATCAAAGTTAAAAAGTTTGCTCTATGAAAGACTGTTGAAAGGATGAAAAGACAAACTACAGACTTGGAGAAAATATTTGCAAATCACCTGTCTGTCAAAGGACTAGTATCTGGAACATATAAAGAACTCTCAAAACTCAACAATAAAAAAAAAAAAATCCAATTAAAATATGGACAAAAGACATGAAGAGACATTTCACCAAGAGGATGTACAGATGGCAAAAAGATGTTCAACATCATTAGATTAGGAAAATGCAAATTAAAACCACAATGAGGTACATATACATCTATCAGAATGGCTAAAATAAAAAATAGTGACAATACCAAATGCTGGTGAGGATGCTGACATTGGGTCACAGATATGTTGCTGACAGGAATGTAAGATGTTGTAGGCACTTTGGAAAACAGCTTGGCAGATTCTTTAAAAGCTAAACATGCCACTACCGTGACCCTGTAATTGCACACCTGGGCATTTATGCCATAAAAATGAAAACTTAAGTTCATACAAAATCCTGTACATGAATGTTTATAGCAGCTTTATTCATAATAGCCCCAAACTGGAAACAACTCATATCCTTCAGTGAGTGAGTAGGTAAGCTAAGTGTATGTTCAGCACTATACCATAGTTGCTGAATGGTGCTAGGCTCAGCAACGAAAAGGAACCAACTAATGACACATGCCACAACCTGGATGAATGGTGCTGAGTGAGAAAAGCCAGTCCCACAAGGTTGCATACTGTATGATTCCATGTATATAACGTTCTTGAAGTGACAAAATTATAGAAATGGAGAGCAGATTAGTGGTTTCCAGGGGTTAAGGAAAGTGGGGTCAGTGGGAGGGAAGTGGGTTTGGCTGTAAAAAGGCAGCACAAGGGATCTGTGCAGTGATGGAAGAGTGCTGTATCCTGACTATATCGGTGGCAATACCCTGTGCTATAGTTTTGTAAGATGTTACCCTTGGGGGGAACTGAGTAAAGGGTACATGGTTTCCCTCAGTGTTGTTTTTACAACTGCATGTGAAAATACAATTATCTCAAAATAAAAAGTTTAATTAAAAAATTATGAACTCCTTAGAACTCCAGTGGACTGTGAACTGCATGAGGGAAGGGATATCTGTGTTTTACTGGCAGCTAGTACCGTCCCTGCTTCAAAAATGTTTGTGGGTTGCCTTAAGTGAGAGAGGCTGAACATTTGAATGTAACCATATTAAGCACCCACAACTGACAGTACATCCCAAAATGAAGGGTATCTCTCTCTGACCCATTCATTCAAAAACTATCTGTTGAGCATCTGCCTTACAGTAGACATTCTTCTAACTGCTGGAAATACGACAGGGAACAAAATTGGGGTGGGAGGGTAGTCGTGCTTTCATGAACTTACCCTTTAACTGGGGCAGAAGACAAGAAATTTAATACATAAACTATACAGTATGTTAGGAGGTGGTAAATGCTATGGAAAAAAATTTTAAAGCAGTGTTTGGGAGTTGAGGATGTGAAAAAGACTGCAAGAGAGAGTGGGTTGCAATGTGCTATTTTAAACAGGATTTAAAGACGAAGAGACAGTGTCATTTGAGCAAAGTCTTGACGGAAGTAAGGGAAGAACCATTCAGGAGACAGAGAGTTCCAGGCTGAAGGAACAGCCAGTGTAAAGGCTTTGAGGTGGAAAGATGTCTAGCATGTTCAAGGACAGGCAAGAAAGTGAAGCCAATGTTGGAGAAACAAGAATGAGTGAGGGAGAGTAGTTTGGTGATGAAGTTAGACAATGAAAGTGCAGAACATGTAGAACCTTTTAGGGTGTTGTAAAGTCTTTAGATCCTACTTTGAGTGAAATGGGAAGACGCTGAAGGATGTTGAATGGAGGAGTGACATGACCTGACTTAACATTTTAAAAAGGGGCACTCTGGCTGCTGTGTTGTGGACAAACAGTAGAAGAACAGGTTAAGGAGAAGGAAGAGTACTTCAGAAGCTGTTTCAATACTCCAGGCAAGAAGTGATGGTGATTTGGACTGGAGTGGTAGCAGTCGAGTCATGAGAAATGATCCATTTGTATTTAGATTTTGAAGACAGGGCCAACAGGATTTGCTTCCAGATTGGAATGTGGGGTATGAAAGAAAGAGGAACCAATGATGACTCTGAGGTTTTGGAGCTGAGGACTTGGATAAATGGTGTTTTCATTAACTGAGATGGAAAACACTGAAGTGGGGGCAGCTTTGGGGGGAAGTTGAGGAGTGCATGTTGAATTTGAGACCTCTAAGTGGAAATGTTGGATAGACAGTTGGATATTCCAGTCTGGAGTTCAGAGGAGAGGTATACAGACTGGGGATATAAATTTGCAAGTGTCAGCGTTTATATGATATTTAAAGCCTTGAAACTAGATGAGATCTCCAAGGGAGTAGTATAGTGAAGAAGTCCAACGACTGAGCCCCAGAGACCCTGTAGAGGTCAGGGAGAGGGAGAGGAACCAGCTGAGAAGCTGAGAAGGTGTGGCCTGTGAGAGGAAGAAAACCAAGAAAACCAACAGGATCCTGGAAGCCAAGCAAACAAAATGTTTCCTAGAGGAGGAGGGAGTGATCAGCTGATCAACTGTGTAGGTCAAGTGAGAATTGACCATTGAATTTAGCAATGTGGAGGGAGCTGATGACCTCCATACATCAGAGAGGAAGATTTTGGTCATTAAACTAATCTATGGCTCATTACAAGGACAAAATTAAATTTTAGAAGATTTGTTTTAGAAAGCTACTTTCTGTTTCCTCAAAAAGTTGTAGAATTACCATATGATCCAGCAATTCCACTTCTAGGTATTTCCTAAAGAATTGAAAGCAGGAACTCAAACAGATAAACTTATATGCCAATGTTCATAGCAGCATTATTCACAGTAGACGAAAGGTAGAAGCAACCCAAATGTCCAACAATAGATGAATGGATAAACAAAATGTGGCATATACATACAATTGGGTATTATTCATCCTTAAAAAGAAATAAAATTCTAGGGGCTGGCCCCCATGGCGTAGTGGTTAAATTCAGCGTGTTCCGCTTCCACGGCCCAGGTTTGTGGGTTCAGATCCCGGGCATGGACCTACACCACTCATCAGCCACGCTGTGGCGGTGACCCACATGTAAGAAAAAGTAGAGGAAGATTGGCACAGATGTTAGCTCGGGGCTAATCTTCCTCAGCAAAAAAAAAAAAGAAAGAAAGAAAAGAAAGAAATTCTAATACATGCTAGAATATAGGTGAACCTGGAAAACATACCAAGTGAAATAAGCTAGACACAAAAAAACAAATATTGTATGCCTTTACTTATATGAAGTACCTAAAATAGTCAAATTTATAAAGTCAGATGCAGAATAGAGGTTATCAGAGGCTGGGGCAGGAGAGAATGGAGGATTGTTGTTTAATGGGTACAGACTTTCTGTTTGAGATGATGAAAAAGTTCTGGAAATGGGTAGTGGTGATGGTTGTACAACAGTATGAGTATACTTAATGCCACTGTATTGTACAGTTTAAGAAGGTTGGAATGATAAATGTAAATACCACAGTGAAAAGAAAGTATAGTATGCAGGTAAAACATTGTCTAAAATGAGATTGATAATACATATGAATAAAATCAATGAATGAGCAAAAAATAGCTATTTTTTCACTGACTTCTGATCTAAAAACTAAGTTTGCTTTAGGCATCATCTATGACTTGGCTTTCCTTGTAGATCCCTTAGTACATGTTTCTTACACATTCTTCTTAATGGCTCAAGCCTTAGCCATCGCAGTTCAAGAAAATGGTTTCCCCTTATAAAGGTCATCAACATCAGAAGGGCAGGAGAAGAGTCAATTGTTACAGAGTGATCCAATTAATTACAATTTTTGGAAAAAGTTCATCTTTGAAATTATATATAATTATAAATTATCTGTCTATCTATCTATCTACCTACCTACCTACCTATCTGCTCATTCAGGAAAGCCTTTCTCTCTCATATAATGGTCCTTGAAAACAATGTTCCTTGAATGCACATGTAAGTAATTTTCCTGCTAAAACCAGCATTTTTGATAATTTAGCAGAGCTGATATGGAGAAAACCTCGAGTACTGGAAGGTTTTGTGGCACAGCATATTTAATAACCGTGACAACTCAAGAATTTTAAGCAGACTCGCCTCCTTGTCTGGGATCTGTCGGCACCAGTGTGTCTCTACTGGCAAGCCCCTAAATGTACTGTTTCAGCCAAAACTGTGCTAATGATGGTCTACCAGATTTTAACAGGATATTTTTAAGACTTGATGTTCTCATGATTAAAAAAAAAAAAAACTTTCCTGCATTCTTTTCAAAAGCTGCCACTCTAAAATATGTGGCAAATTAAAAAAAAAAAAAAAAAGGTTTAAAATTGCTTTACAGCCCTGATGAAACAAAAGACTGGTGTGTTGGTGTGGCTGCAGGGAGCTCTGCGCTGCTTTTGTATGATTTCAGAGGTGCATTTAGATGGCTGGAAGATAGATGGGTGCCAGATGCAGTTTGACATAGATTCAGGCAGCTGCTCCTGGGCTAGGTTTCATTAGCTGCTAAGTGCGCCAGCAGAAGCAGCAGAGCGAGTCCCTGAATGCCAAAATGACAGTGAGAACAGTGGAACAATACAATATTCACTAAGTGATTTTAATCTTGGAGATTAAATGTCACCCAATCAGTTTCCAGGTTTTAAAAACCAACTCGTATGAAGCCATTAGAGGGCCCAAGTCTTTGTCCATTGGGAGATAAAAGTTTTACTTAAAAATTTTTTATTAGTTTTAAAACAAACAAAAAGTGTTGTAAATCCATTTTGGTAATATACAGTTAAAAATCATGTCAACCTCCTCAACACACACACCACGGGAAAAGAAATGTATTCATTATTGCAACCAGGCAGCTATTCCTCAATAAATGGACCCAGTGTTGGTTTGTTTATCTATCTTTCTTAAAATTTAAAGTCTTGGATGAGCTTCCCAGGCCCCTTCCAGCTTTAAGCACCCCCTCACACGCACACTCCCATTCTTCTTCAAAGAAAGACAGAGGTCTCAAAACGGAGAGTGTATTTATTTGCTTTAGTATTTAGAGACCTTATGATCTGCATAGCTAGTGGTGAATATGTACCCAACCACATAATTGTGAATTAAAAAAATTTTTTTTGCTATAAAGAATTTTTTCTCTAACTACTTGTGGGGTCATAAGTAATTATGAAACTGACTCCAGAACTCCCCATACTTGATTTCAACTCACGTGTTTTCTCGGCTGAGAAAGGGAACCTTTATTTAGTATAGTATTTAAACTTACTCAACTTGTCTTTGCTTTTCTGAAAAGAGTGTTGTGATCTAATCTATCAGTGGTGCAACCATTTCATGTGGGGTGATTTTTTAATTAAAATTAACACAAATAATTAATTGGACATGTACGTATTTGAAACCTGTAAATCTAACCAGTCTCTGCTTTTCTTATTTCGTCTGAGGAAGCTAATGCATCACTTGTAATAGCTCTGAGAATTACAGAGTATTTATTTTTTTTTTTCTCCAAATGAGTGTGTGTTCAGCTCTCTTAATAACAATAGGAGTTCTATATGTGCTCAGAGAAGAGCTTCCATTGTGTTTTAGTATTTTTAGTATTTTGCTTAGTAATAATGTTGTAATACTACTTTTTTTTAAGTCTACAGAATGGTTAAAGATTTAGAAATAAGCTCTGATTGAGTTAGAAACTGTATGTTCGGGAGCAAATTATAATGTTACTTAATGGCTATACGATACCCTACTGAGTCTGAATATATTCTGGGCTTGAATATGTTGTATACAAATTCTCTGAAACTTTAATTTCCTTGGGACAAAGCCACCCATCTGTGAACTCATATTTGAATTAAAAGGAATAATGTCTTAGGTGATGTGGTTTTAGTTCGTCTCAATCTTCAGGAGTTGTTTCATAGTGATCAAAGCTCCGCCTCTCACTCCCTTCCCCCCTTTTTCCCTCCCTTCCTCTTTTTGATCTAGCACTGACAACTTGACTACCGTGACCTAAATATTGAGACCTTGTGTTTGTTTCACTGTACATACACTCACAGGGCTACACTTGCAGACCTCTTTCATAAGGGGTGAGTATTGGGTTAACGAAGAGTCTATTCAGTTCAGCACACACAGTTTTGGTGAGCCTAACTAGACTCAGATTGTATTTCTCATGAACAGACTTTAAAAGCCTCCCTAACCTTTCTGAATCCCTCACAGGGTCTCTGGGAGAAGAGAATGAGGCAGCACATGTAACACATTTAGCGTAGTACTTGGCACAAAGGCTCATTCTATAGTTCTATATTCTGTATTTCTTTCCTTTACCTTATGCAAATATTCTCTGGAAAATTTCTCATTTAATCTTCTGAGAAAAGTTAATATGTGTAGAAAATATGTGTAGAAAACATGTGGAGATCCTCAGAGAAAAGTGCTATGTGAATAAGTCCAAGATGCTTTTGTGGTTATTACTATTAATTACCAACCAATACAAAGCCATATTAGTTGTTAATAATCATTTGACATTTTAATTCATTTTTTCCCACAATGAAATCATAAATTTAAGCTGCAGTCTCTTACCACTTATGGCAAATTCTGTTAATTATCTATGCTAAGTCTATTCCCTCATTCCCTCATTCTGGGTTTTGTGTTTTTTTTTGGTGGTAACATACACTTAACCTAGCATTTAATAGCTCAACCATTTTTAAGTGAACAATTCAGTGGTATTAAATACATTCATATTGTTGTGCAACCATCACCACCATCCATTGCCATAACTCTTTTCATCTTGTAGCACTGAAACTCTATACCCATTAAACAATAACTCCCCGTTTTGTTTTCCGCTACCTCCAGCCCCTGGCAGCCACCATTATACTTTATCTTTATGATTTTGACTACTTGAAGTACTTCATATAAGTGGAATCATATACTCTTTGTCTTTTTGTGATTGGCTTATTTCACTAAGCATAATGTCCTCATCCATGGATGAGGTTCATCCATGTTGTAGCATATTGCAGAATTTCCTCCCTTTTTCTTTCTTTCTTTCTTTCTTTCTTTCTTTCTTTCTTTCTTTCTTTCTTTCTTTCTTTATTTTGAGGGAGATCAGCCCTGAGCTAACATCCATGCTAATCCTGCTCTTTCTGCCGAGGAAGACTGGCTCTGAGCTAACATCCATTGCCAATCCTCCTCCTTTTTTTTTTTTCCCCCCAAAGCCCCCCAGTAGATAGTTGTACGTCATAGTTGCACATCCTTCTAGTTGCTGTATGTGGTACGCGGCCTCAGCATGGCCGGAGAAGCGGTGCGTTGGTGCACGCCCAGGATCCAAACCCGGGCCGCCAGTAGCGGAGCACGCGCACTTAACCGCTAAGTCACGGGGCGGGCCCCCTCCTCCCTTTTTAAAGCTGAATAATATTCCATTGTATGTATGTACCACATTTTTCTTATCCATTTTTCTGTGCACACTTGGGTTGCTTTTAGGTTTTAGCTATTGTGAATAATGCTACTATTAACATGGGTGTACAAATGTCTCTTTGAGACCCTACTTTCAGTTCTTTTGGGTATATACCAAGAAGTGGAATTGTTGGATCATATTCTATTTTTAATTTTTTGAGGAAACACCATACTGTTTTCCACAGTGGCTGTACCGTTTTACATTCCCACCAATAGTGCACAAGGATTCCCATTTCTCTACATCCTTGTCAGCACTTGTTGTTTTCTGGTTTTTTGATAGTAGCCATCCTAATGGGTGTGAGATGGTATCTCATTGTAGTTTTGATTTGGATTACCCTAATGATTAGTGATGTTGAGCATCTTTTCGTGTACTTGTTAGCCATTCATGTATCTTTGGAGAAATGTCTAATTCAAGTCAGTTGCCCATTTTTGAATCAAGTTGTTTGTTTTTGTTGTTGAATTTTAGCAGTTCTCTGTATGTTCTGGATATTAATTCCTTATCAGATATGTGATTTGCAGATATTTTCTGGGTTGTCTTTTTACTCTGTTGATAATGTCTTTTGAGGCACAAAATTAATTTTTCATAAATAAAGTCCAATTTGTTATTTCTTTTGTTACTTATGCCTTTGATATTATATGCAAGAAATCAATGCCAAAGCCAATGTTGTGAAGCTTTTTTCCTATGTTTTCATCTAAGAGTTTTATTGTTTTATGTCTTACCTTTGGGTCCTTGATCCATTTTGAGTTAGTTTTTGTGTATAGAGTTAGATAAGGGTCCCACTTCGTTCTTTTGCATGTAAGTATCCAGTTTTCCCAGCACCATTTGTTGAATACTGTCCTTTCCCCCATTGAATGGTCTTGGCACCCTTGTCAAAAATCATTTGACTATATATGCGAGGATTTATTTCTGAGCTCCCTATTCTATTCCACTGGTCTGTATGTCTGTCTTTATGCCAGTGCTACACTGTTTTGATATTGTAGCTTTGTAGTGAATTTTGAAATCAGGAAGTATACGTTCTCCAGTTTTGTTCTTCTTTTTCAAGATTGCTTTGGCTATTCAGAGTCCTTTAGGATTCTGTATGAATTTTAGGTTGGTTTTTCTATTTCTGCAAAAAACGTCATTGGGATTTTGATAGGGATTGCATTGAATCTGTAGATCACTTTGAGTAGTATTGACATTTTAACAATATTAAGTCTTCCATTTCATGAACATGGGGTGTATTTCCATTTATTTATGTCCTTTGTAATTTCTTTCAGCAATGTTTTGTAGTTTTCCTTGTGCAAGTCTTTCACCTCCTTGATTAAGTTAATTCCTAAGTATTTTATTCTTTTTGATGCTATTGTAAATGGATTTGTTTTTGTAATTTCTTTTTCAGCTCGTTCATTGTTCATGTATAGAAATGCAACTGATTTAAAGTAGTTACTGATAAAGGAGGGACTTACTTCTGTCCTTGTGGTATTTGTTTTCTATGTGACTTATAGCTCTTTTATCCCTCATGTCCTGTATTACTGTCTTCTTTTGTGTTGAGTTGATATTTTTGTAGTGAAATGTTTAAATTTCCTTCTCATTTTTTTGTGTTTATGTTCTATAGCTGTTTTCTTTGTGGTTACCATAGGGATTACATTTAACCTCCTAAAGTTATAACACTCTAATTCAAATTTATACCAGCTTAACTTCAATGACATACAAAAACTCTGCTCTTTTATAAAGGCTCCATCCTAGCCCCTTTCAGTTGTGGATGTCACAAAATTACACTTTTATATATGTGTACCAAGAAATATTAACTCATAATTCTTTTAAATGCATTAGTCCCTTAAATTGTAGAGAAAACAAGGTTTAGAGTTACAAACCAAAGTTACAGTAATACTAGCTTTTATACTAATAGTTGGATTCTTTCCTCTTTAAATCTATTAGTCTCTTAAATCATGTAGAAAACAAAAAGTACAGTTAAAAACAATTTGTAGAAAACAAAAAGTGCAGTTAAAAATAATTTTTATAATAATAGTAGTTTTTATAATTGTCCATGTATTTACCTTTATTGCGATCCTTATTTCTCCATATGGCTTTGAGTTACCGTCTAGTGTCCTTTCATTTCACCCTGCAGGGCTCCCTTGAGCCTTTCTTGCAGGACAACCTTAGTTGTCATGAACTCCCTCAGCTTTTGTTTATCTGGGAATGTCTTAATTTTGCCTCACTTTGGAAGGACAGTTTTGCCAGATATAGGATTCTTGGTTGAGTTTTTTTTTCTTTTAGCACTTGGAATATATCAGCCCATTTGTCTTCTGGCCTCCAAAGTTCCTGATGAGAAATCTGCTGATAATCTTATTGAGGACCCCTTGTATGTGAGATTCACTTATCTCTTGCTGCCTTCAAGATTTTCTGTCTTTTGAAAGTTTAATTGTAATGTGTTTTGGTGTGTAGGTCTCTTTGAGTTCATCTTACTTGGATTTTGTTGAGCTTCTTGTATGTTTATATCTACGTCTTTCATCAAATTTGGGAAGTTTTCAGCCATTTTCCTTGAAATATTCTCTCTGCCCCTTTCTCTCTCTCTTCTTCTGGGACTCCCACAATGAGTATGTTGGTTCCCTTGTCCCACAGGTCCCTTAGGCTCTGTTTGCTTTTCTTCAATTTTTTTTCTTCCTGTTCCGTAGACTCGATAATTTCCATTGTTCTATCTTCAAGTTTGCTTGTTCTTTCTTCTGCTCAGATCTGCCTTTGAATCTTTCTAGTGAATTTTTCATTTCAATTATTGTATTTTTCAGCTCCAGAACTTCTTTTTGGTTTCTTTTTAGGTTTTCTATCTCTTTATTGAGATATCCATTTTGTTCACACATTGTTTGCTTGACTTTTCCCACATCTTCCTTTAGTTCTTTGAGCATCTTTAAAACAGTTGTTTTGAAGTCTTTGTCTAGTATATCTCCATTAGGTCTTTTTCAAGGACAATTTGTATTGATTTATTTTTTTCCTTTGAATGGGCCGTACTTTCCTGTTTCTTTGTATTCCTTGTGATTTTTTTGTTGACCACTGGACATTTGAATCTAATAATGTGGTAACTCTGGAAATCAGATTCTCCCCCTTCCTCAAGGTTTACTGTTTTTTGTATTGTTTTTTTTAATTTTTTTTTGTGTGTGTGTGCAGAAGATTAGCCCTAAGCTAACATCCGATGGCAATCCTCCTCATTTTGCTGAGGAAGATTGACCTTGGGCTAACATCCATGCCCATCTTCCTCTACTTTATATGGGACGCCGCCACAGCGTGGCTTGACAAGCGGTGCATCGGTGCACACCCAGGATCCAAACCTGCGAACCTCAGGCCGCTGAAGTAGAGCGCACGCACTAACAGCTACGCCACTGGGCCAGCCCCTTGTTTTTGTTTTTTGATTGTTGTAGGCTGCTCTGTGCCAAGGATCAGCCGGAGGTATAAACTGAAGGTCTTCTCAGGTCTTTTCTGAGCCTTTCTCTGGGCATACATAGTCACATTCTTATTTTTCCTATATATTGCAGTTGTTTTTTTTTTTTTTTTTTTTAAGATTTTATTTATTTATTTTTCCCCCAAAGCCCCAGTAGACAGTCGTATGTCATAGCTGCACATCCTTCTAGTTGCTGTATGTGGGACTCAGCCTCAGGATGGACGGAGAAGTGGTGCCTCGGTGCGCGCCCAGGATCCGCACCCGGGCCACCAGCATCGGAGCGCGCGCACTTAACCACCAAGCCACGGGGCCGGCCCTGCAGTTGTTTTTTAATGTCCTAGTCTTTAATGTCCAGCTCTCAAAAGGGGGAAAAAGCAAAAAATGAAGGGGAAGGGAAGGGCACTGGCCCTTTAAATCCCTGGAAGTCACTTCAGGTGGAGTGGGGGGAGGTGCAACAACAATGGCTGCCCACCTCTTTGTCTGCACCTCTGTGATCAGAAGCAACAATTAATAATTAGAGCACAGATCCCTTATAGTTGGAGGACAGGGTCCTGTTTGCCCTCCTGGCTCCTGTTAGCTGCTTGCAGGCTGCTCCAGGAACACTTGTGCATCTAGGGGTGAGGGGAGGGTGTGTACTCTGCTAAGAGCTGAAATGGACAGAAGTTAACCAAAATTTACTGCAATTTGCCATACAAGTCTTCCCCTGGAAGTTACAAGCCTTCAACAGATTCCAGAGTTCCAAATCCAGAATCCAGACAGATTCTGCTGTTGCAATTGTTGTCTAGGTGGAGAGACAGATTCCTGGTGCTTCCTACTCTATCATCTTGCCAGAATCCTCTCTCCCTCATTCTGTTTTAAGGGAACCCTGATTTTATTTGGGGTAGCTATGTGCTAAGTTAAAATACTTGATGTTCTGACGCCTTTGTAGATGAGGTAGCTCCATTCTGGCTCTGTTCTGGCATGTGAGATGAGAGGTCCCTGGGATGATACCCCATTTTGAATAAAAAGCCAAAGCCTCATGAAGACAAGATTTTGATTTTATTCTTACCTGGAATGTGGATGAAATAGCTGGTGGATAGCAGCCGCCTTATGACCCTAAGGACCATGAGTATGGTGGAACAGGTACCTTTGAGCCATCTTTCCAGTCTTGGACTACCTAACCCCACACTTCTAATTTTGTGTGCGTGTGTGGGGAGGACTTTTAGTCATTTAAGCCACTGTTAGTATTTCTTAACTCACAGGCAAATGTAAATCCTGATATATCATTCAAGCCCATAATCTATCAACCTGGGGGTAGAAACATGGGCCAATGGAGAGATTTGTTTCTGTGATGAGCACCAGTATTTTTCAGAGAAACTCAAGAGATTGAGATTTGAGATCTGAGGTTCAACCGCACAGACTTATAATGGATAGTAAAGAAAGACGGATATATCTACTCCTAATGAGGCTTATAGCTTTCTACATTTTTTGCGTACATTTGCCATTTCTTTGGATTCACTTGCCAAACATTACTGGCATTTTTTTACGTGGAAGAAGAAAGTATTGTAGGCCAGTTAAAGCAATGAAAGTGGGAAGAGGCATGCTGGTTACTCCTATTAGTTATATTTTAAAGCCATTGAAGAAAGTAGCTGATCTTTGCTAGTCTTTATTATGTTTAATGTACACATTTGCCCATCAGAATATAATTAAAGCAAAGGGACAAGGAGGAGGGAATGACAACTAATTAACAGTCCAGAGGTCTGGCACTCTCTCAGTTATTTGTGAGAGAATCTCTTCTTAAGCTTAACAGCTAGGGCCTGGCACAGTGGACAGTCAGTAAATGTTTGTTAGAAGAAGAAAGAAAGTGGGGTCGGTTTTATATTGAATTGCAGGGACAGAGGTACATATTGAATGCTAGTCAGATGATGAGATTTATTCAATAAAAATGTCTTTTTCCTATACTCCAGTCTGACCTAATGCCTTAAGTGAGTGGAGCTCCATCTGATCTCTAGTGTGCTGTACTGTGTATCCCACACCGGGACATAAGATTCATCGCAGTTGGCAGCGATGACTAAGCCTGCTGGGGGTGAGCAAGGGAGCTCTCCTTCCAATGCCAGTGAGCACCGGTGCAGTATTGAACTTAATGAGCATTTTGTAATTAAGTAGTTATTAATAACAAAAATAGCTACCTTTGTTTATCATTTTCAGAGGCTATGCTAACTTCTTTACATACATAATCTCACTTAACCCTCACAATATCACCATTCCTCAGGTCCTGGTTTTATCCCCATTTTACAGTTGAGAAAATTGAGGCTTAAGCAAGTTTCCTAAGGTCAGATAGCCAAGACATGGTCAAGTTGGAACTTGAAATCCTGTCTGTCCCAGAACTATTTGACTCCAGAGAGAGTGTTCTTAGGCATGTTGGAAAATATTGACTATAGTTTGCTTAATTACATGTTAAATAATCTCAAAATACTCAGTGTTTTGTACTTTGATTTCTCTGCAAAGAACCAAAAGGTTATGGTATAAAAGTGACCCAAACTCATAGTGAAGACTTTTTTACTGTTAATGTGGAAAAGATGATTTCTGACTAAGGGTGCCTTTATGTAATCCTTTTTTATTTACTTCAGTTTCACGGCATGCGCTCTCCCTCAGGTGGGAGGGTGGGTCGGAGGTGGAGGAATATGCTTTGCTGGAGTCACACGCAGTGTGTGGTGGGAGCAGGGGAGCGTGAGTGTACATTAGGCAGAGTGCAGCTTCACATCCGATGGGTCTATCACTGAGCTGCATGACTGTGGCAGCCTTGATGAATCATGGCATTTTAAGCTCTGCGTGTGTCATCAATGTATGTGGGTTGAAATTGCATGAAACATAGTAGTCCACTAGAAATATAAATAAAAATAAAATACATCATTGGAATAACTAACATATGGCAACCATTCAATACTTGTGAAATCTGTGCATTTTGAGCTTTTTGTTTTTAGAGCTAATGATTTTGTTTACTAACTTAGATCACTTTAGCATTTTCTATTTATTTGTTTAAGATTCAGTTATAAAATTTCACTCTATAAAATTTAGCTCTATAAAGAGCTAAAGCTGTTTATAGAAACTTAGCCAGTGTGTGGACACATTAAAAAAAAGGTACGATATATTAAAATTTTTCTGATTCATGCTGCTTTATAAATAGGTAGATAGAGAGTTAGATGGGTAAATAACTTGACCATACGTTAAGTTCCCATCTGAATTTGTTTTCAGAAATGTGTTTCAGCAGAGAGTCATCATTAGATGGTTAAGTGAAGTGATATTTACAATAACATAAATTTGAAAATGAAAACTAGATCTTGAATCAGATCTGGGTTCCAGGCTGGGCTTTGCTGCTTGGTCATTGTGGCATCTTGAGAAAGTTTTCTCTGAACCTCAGTTCCTCAAATGTAAAATAGAATAGTAGTAGCTGGCTCCTGGGGCTTTAGAGGGTGGGGAGCAAATAAGATGACGGTGTCAGCGTGCTTTATAATGTGTAAGTAAGTAATTATACAGAATTAAAGATGTGGTATTCTTATCGTATACTCCGCAGCCAGCAGATGGACCGATCTAACACCATCCTTCATCCATGAAGGTGACAATGTCAGTTTTAGTCTCTCATACAGAATTATTGAGCTCTTGTGATGTGTGAGGACTTCCTTCACATCAGCAGAACTTACGTATGGATTTACAATAGCTATAGTTTATTCAATGACATATTTATGTAGCATACAGGTATTCTGTACACGTGCATTTCATAGATATTTGAAGTTTCTCTTTAAGCACCCAAATTTGCTTAATGTAAGCTTGTTCAATAAAAATCTGTCCCTATATCGTTATTGTGTTGTTGTTAGTACATTTTTTCCATAGAGAGCATTGAACATAATACTACCTTTTTGTCATGACTCAGGATCATTTCGATCGCTAACATATTCTGTTAGAATATAGAGTCTTTTAGGGCAGGGCTAGTGAGGGGCATGGTGCTGTTTGCCCATACTTTAAATGATCCCACATCACTAAATTTTTTGAATTCTTGTATCAACATTTTTTAAATCCTCCCCTTTCCAGTTGTTAGCTGTCTTTTTTTCTTGCTAGTATCATGTGCTTGCTTCTTTTAATCCATTCTCCCCTCTAATTTCCATTTACAATCTATGATTTGGGGGGAAAAACACAAATAAATTAAAATAATCTTGAAGATTAAATAGACACTGAGGGAGTACATGATAATGTATGAAGTTTGGTATGGGCTTAGTGATTTCTTCTTTTTTCCCAAGGATTTATTTTTGCTTGCTTTGTTAGTTCTGAGTGATTGGAGTCTCTCTGGATGAATTTTTTGCCCAATGCCACCATTTATAGCCTGCATCAGTTTCCTCTAATAATCACCAGTGATACTCATGTAGCTTGTTACCCGTTTTAAAATGCTTCCACATACATTGCCTCCCTTGATCCTTGATCATGAGAGATAGGCGGGACATATATTATTTTTATATTTTATAGATAAAAGTACAAAGGCATAGTTGGAGGTTGTTCAGTAGATTTTAGCTAGGGGTCGCAGCTGAATCTCCCAGGGAGGTTTGTTCACCCATACATGCCTGGTGCCTCTACCTGGATATCCCAATTCCACATTCCGCAGGACCCACGTATTTCAGAATTATTTTGGAAAAAGATCCCAAACAATTCTAATGTGCATAGCTTTTCCAGACTTTTTTTTCCATCCTCCACCCCCCCCCCACCCCCCCACCCCCTGATCCCCCTACCCCGCTCCTATAGAGAACCACTGGGTTAAGTTTCTATGACCATTAAGTGATTTATTAAGATGCTTTCACATGCAGGTTACAGAAAAGCCAATAAACAGTGGCTTAAACCTATGATTTTTTTTTTATTATTAATGTTTATTTATTTATTTATTTATTTCCCCCAAAGCCCCAGTAGATAGTTGTATGTCATAGTTGCACATCCTTCTAGTTGCTGTATGTGGGACGCGGCCTCAGCATGGCCAGAGAAGCAGTGCCTCGGTGCGTGCCCGGGATCCGAACCCCGGGCGGCCAGTAGTGGAGCGCACGCACTTAACCGCTAAGCCACGGGGCCGGCCCTAACCTATGATTTTTAATGATTCTGTAATCAATTTATGTAGTGGTCAGAACAGTGTGCCCTCCCTCCCCCCGTGTTACTTTACATGGTAAAGGAAACTATGCAAATGTGATTAAATTAAGGATCTTGAGATGGGCAGGTTATCCTGGATTATTTGGCTGGGCTCCAGGTAATCAATCACAAGGGTCCTTATAAGAGGGAGGCAAGAAGGTCAAGGCAGAAGAAGGAAATGGGATGACAGAAGCAGAGGTTGGAATGATGTGTTTTTAAAATGGAAGAAGGGGCCATGAGACAGAGAATGCAGGTGGCCTCTAGAAGCTGGAAAAGACAAGGAAACAGATTCTCCCTTGAAGCCTCCAGAAGAAAGTCAACACTGCAATTTTAGATGTCTGCCCTCCAGAACTGTAAGAGAATAAATTTGTGTCATTTTAAGCCACTAAGTTTATGGCAATTTGTTACAGCAGCAATAGGAAACCAGTATACTAGGAAGTATAAAATGCAGATTCTTAAGCTCCTCCCACAGAGATAATGTTTTAGCAAAGCTGGGTGGAGTCCGGGATGTGGGGTTAAATTAGTCACCAGGTGATTCAGTAGCCTCTGGTCCTTGGACCTCACCTACAGAGTTACAAACATACCCATAAGGCCATTTGTTGTTTTCCTCGGAGGTCTACGGGTGGATAGTCCTAGCATCAGTTGCTCTAATCAGCTCATCAGCTCAGTGACGTTGTCAAGGACCACAGGCTCCAGCTCGACCTCGACCTCCACCCTCAGTGTGTTGGACTTTTGTCCTTAGCCTTCTTACCTCATACACACAAGATGGCTGCTACAGCTCCAGGCACCACATCCTCACACAGCCAGGAAGGAGAGAGAGAGCTCTCGCTGCATGCCTGTGTGTCCCTCACTTTTTAATCAGGGAGGAAAAATTCCTTCCTTGGGCACCGGGCAGACTTCCCCTGACACCTAATTGGGCAGAACTGCATCACCTGGTCACCTCCAGCAGCGTAGGAGTCTAGACAGCAAGGAATGTTGAGTCAAGTCTCAAACATTATCCTGTTCTCCTCCTCCTCCTTCTCCTGGGAAACCTTTGCGTCCCCTCAAACAGCACTTCCCTTTCATCTAGCTGTTGCCTCCCTCCTCCAAGATGATCCTTTAGTGCCAGGGCCTGGTACCTTTTAAAGTCACCTTGTGTACCACCAGTGCTGCCCTTCACTTTGAAAAACAATACATTGTCTTATTCCGTCTTTATAACACCACGGGATGGGTAATATTTCCCTCTTTCTACAGTGAAGAAGGAGAGATTGAGAAACATGCCCAAGATGTGTCAGGGAAAAGCTGAGAAGCGGCAGGTCTGCCCTCACGGTCGGGTTCAAGCCCTGCCCCTTACACCAGCCCAGCAGTTCTCTTGTGTAGTGTTGGTTGCACATTTCCAAATATTAGAATTTTTGGCACACTTGAAGAGATTAAAAACTCAAAGAGACACTAAACAAATCAATCATTACAACCCAATCATCATCATTGGAGGGTTTTGAGAGAGGACTGACATGACCTGACTTTTGTTTTAATAGGTTTAATAGGATTAATTTTGTTTAATTATTATTATTATTTTCTATTAATTTATATTTTTAAATTTTTATTTTAATTAATAATTTTATTTATTTTTAATTTTGTTTAATTTTAATAGGATTAGTTTTGTTTCATCGCCAGCCATGTATTGAGAATACATGGTTAGGGGTCAAGAATATTGCAATAATCGCTTCCCATCTGACTCCAGGTAAAAGCTGAAGTCATTGAATCAGCTTGTAAGGCCCTCCACCCCCAGTCCCGCCCCTCCCCACACCTCTTCTTCTTCCACTCTCCCCCTCACCCACTCCTCCCCTCCATGTGGACATCCTTGAGCCCTCAGGCATGCTCCCCACTCACAGCCTGCTTGCATTGTCTGTTCCCTCTGCTGTGAAAACTGTTCTGCTTGGCTTGAGTCTCACCTCCTTCACATCTTTACTTAAAGATCATCTTCTCAATGAGGCTTTTCTTAACCATCTCGTGGAAAGTGCACCCCCGCCCCACATGTACACACACGTTACCTGTCCTCCTTCCCTGTTTTATTTTTCCCCATAGCACTTAATTTCTAATATTCCATATAATTTATTAATTTATTTTGTTTTCTCTCTTTCCCCTCACTGGAATGTAAGAGCCATAAGAACAGCGATTTTTGTGTTTTCTCTGGGAATATGTTCACTGCCATATTCCCAGCTCCTAGAACCTAGGACACAGTGGGCATTCAATAAGTGTTTGTTAAATGAATATACTCTGTATGTACAGCTCTGATTAGTTCGATGGAGTAAATTCTGAGAAACAAAATGACCACATTGCAGGATATAGACATTTTTAAAGGTTCTTGATACCTTCCCAAGGTTGAATCCATTTATAATCCCATCAGTGACTATGACACAGCCCAGTCCTCTGTGCCCTCACATTGTCACCAGTTTTAACAGATCTGTAGCCAGCTTGGTGTGTGACAATTATATTTCTTTTTAATTTGTATTGCTTTGATTAGATGAATTTGTATCTATTTTTTCATGCATTTCTTCCTTTGGTTATCAGCTTGAGTCCTTCAACCATTTTTCTAATTCAGTTGCAGTGTTTTCTAATTTAGTATTGGTGTTTTTCTAATTGATTCATAAGACCTCTTTAGGTTGTACGGTTACTAAGTCTTTGTTATCTGTGTTGCAAATATTTTTCCTAATTTGTCATTTTTCTTTTAGTTTTGCTTATGGTATTTCTTGATATATAGTTTTTAAATGTGATCTGTTTTAACTTTCTGTTTCTTCTTTTGCTTTATGTTTGGAAAGGTCTTGTCTACCTGTGGGATCAATTATGCATCTGTAAGTTCTTTTAGTTCTCTTACATTTTTAAAAACTATATTTTCTTCTTTACTTAATCTCTATGTTCTGTCATATTGTGTGAGGCAAGACTCTAACGTCCATCTTTCTTCCTTTTTTTCTTTTTTTTTTTTTTTTTTGTGAGGAAGATTAGCCCTGAGCTAACATTTGTTGCCAATCCTCCTCTTTGTGCTGAGGAAGATTGGCCCTGGGCTAACATCTGTGCCCATCTTCCTCTACTTTATATGTGGGACACCTGCCACAGGGTGGCTTGAGAAGTGGTGTGTAGGTCCGTGCCTGGGATCCAAATGTGTTAACCCCAGGTCACCAAAGTGGAGTGCACAAAACTTAACCACTACACCACCAGGCCGCCCCCGTCTTTCTTCTTAAATAGTAGACTATTGCACACGCCTTCCTTTCAAACTAACACAAACACCATCTTTAAATATACTAAATCTTTATACTAAGGTCTATTTCAAGTTTTTCAATGCAGATTTATTTATATTTGTCTTTTGCCAGGATGTAACTTGGTTAATTATTATAGTTTTTTCACTTCTTGGTTATTCTAAATAAATTTCAGGATGATTCTGTCAAGTTCAGGAATAAATGTGGAGTTATCATACTAAAATAAAAATCAGATCATGCCACTCCCCCATGGGACATATTTTAATGACTGCTCACCGCCTTCAGAATATAAAGGCTAGACCCCTTCCTGTGGCATCCAAGCCCAGCCAAACCCTCTGTCTTGTGTATTTCTGTTCCCTGCCTGCGATTTACACGTCTGCACCCATCTCCTGTGCTATTTCTCACCTCCCCGTCCCTGCTGCCCCATCTCCCTTTAATGACCTTGACTCCCATTTACCCAAAAATCCGTCCCCGCTTCTCTGACTACTTTCACACTGGCCAGGCTCTGTGGCCACTTGTGTGTGTCCACTGTCACCCTGCGCATGTCTCTATCACCACATACCCCATTGCATCACAATGATGAGTTAGTCTTCCCTGTGAACTGGGTGGGAGCATCTCTTGTTCACTTTGTATTTTTAGTACAGAGTGTGTCACACAGTAGCTGGTGTCGCCAGATTAGAGGAGACTGTCCAAGACTGGAAGTAAGGAGATGGATTCTTGTAATAATCAAAGTGAAAGATAATTAGGGTCTTGACTAGGCCAGTGATGAGAAAAATTTGAAAAATATTTAAGAGAGAAAATTGACAGGAGTTTATATCTGGGTAAATGTGAGGGAAAGGGAGAGGGAAGAGACTTTGAATCTTAGATTTCCACCTTAGAAACCAGGGGTACCTTGTTGGTACCTTAACCGTATTTATGCATTCAGGAGGACGGGCAGATTTAAGGAAGATACGATCAAGATAATTTTAGATGTGCTGTGAGTTGGAGATGCCTTTATGATCCCAGTGGAGATGTCTGATAGACAATGGGGTAGAAATAGGCTAATTATATACTTTTATGGTTCAAACCAGGACCTTTTTGAGATTGAAACAGAGTGCTATTAATAATTGTGCCAGGACAAGCATAAACTAGGAATGACCCTAACAAACTGGATATATGGCCTCTCTCTATATAAAGGTCAGATATGAAGCTCAAAGAGAAAGGTCTGGAATGTGGTTAATGATTTGTGAATCATTAGCATATAGATGCCCCCGAGAGTGGATGAGGCTGCCTAGGGAGAGTTTATAAGATGAGGAGAAGAGAAGAGGGAGCAAAAATAAAACAATAGGGAATACAAACATTTAGATAGTGATTATCAACTAGCAAAATTTTTTCCAAACAATCGTATCTCCAAATTTTCCTGAAGACTGATATCCTAACCAATCATCCCCATCCCCCGCTCACCTCCTAACCCTCTCTGGTCTCAAATTGCCAGAGGAGGTGATTTAAAAAAAGTCAAGAACTATAGGTCTATAGGGTGGGCAGAGGAAGAGGAGCCAGCAAAGGAAACTACAAATGGCCAGAGAGATAAGAACCAGGAGACGATATAGTTCAACCAAAGTTACTGAAAGAAATGGTTGGCGGTGGTCAGTAACGTCAGATGCCGCAGAGAGGCTCAGTAATATGAGGCCGTGAGAAGTGGCCGTTGGCCTTGGCATTTAGGGGGCACTGGTGCTCTTTTCTGGGGGTGGTCAATACATTTGTCCCGCAGAAGCCAAAGGAAATAGGAGGGACTAAAGCTGTAAAGGGTGAAGACAGGAGTAGCCCCCAGCATTCCTGCAGCTCTGAAGCAGGGGAGGATTGTTCTTGTTTTAACAGTGATGATACAGCGTGTTGAGTCTGTAATTTATTGACTACAGGAAGGAGCCAGTAAAGAGGGCAAGGCTGAATGTATAGGGGAGGGAAGGAATACCAGTCTGCAGTCATATTTAAGCTATTTTGCTCAGCTGTGTTCTCTTGTCAGGAGTACCTATGTTGTGCTGTAGTTGAATGCCACCAAATCGTTCCAGTAGGAGTCACTTTGACTTTGAAAACCATCTTTCAGATGTCTTTGTGTTTGGTTAGCTTGGGATCTAGACTTTTCTCCCTCTTTTTCGCTGAAGACTCAAGATGGGAGCCTTTGCAGAGAATATAAATTTTGTTGCATTGATCTGCTGAAATGTCACTGGTAAAGCGTTGATAACCCATGAATTTAGATTTATGGGTTGATATCCTTGTTGATAGATTTAGAAACAAACGCTGCGGATGAACATATTCCTTTAGAACATATGTGTGCGTGGTAACATGGTATTGTAGGTATTGGAAGGAAAAGTGAGTTTTAAACTGAGGATTGATTTTTTTTTTCTTGAGAAGCTCCATTAAGAAAAAAAAATGTTACATCTCAGAATAGAAACTGTTTGGTTTTCTGATCTGCTCCCTCGTAGTAAGAAGTTAGTTGTAAGGTTAACCTCCTCGGGGAGAAGAAGGCAAGGACAACCAGCAGAAGGAAAAGAAAGGTTTTAATTGCCCTGCAAAGGCCCAGACATGCTCTGAAAAGTAAAGATTTCAGGCTTAATGTGCATGGAACAAAAGGCCGTTGTGAACTGTGTACAAGAGTTGGTAAGAGTTTGTATTCTGCCCCTTTTTTCTGTGGGAGTTATTTCCTGTTGTTGACTAGAGTTCTTTATTTAGAACCACCTAGCTTCAGAATGCCTGCTAGCGCACAGAAAAGTGTGTATTTAAAACATTGGCTTATTTCAAGACAATCTCTGAAAAAAAGTCACACTACCCAGGCACTGAGACGACCTCATGTTCCCAGAGGTCAGGAGACCAAGTGGGCTTTATTCCTCTGCTCCCGGTATTAAGAGACACAAAATAAGAAAGAGTCAAAATGCGTTTGGTGTCAGTCAGTGGTCACCTCACACTAAGTGAAAGATATTTCATGGGGAAAGTGTGTTTCCGTTGTTTTTTAAAAAACAAAACAAAACAAAATAAGATTTCACTTTTTAGTGCTAAATGTGGAATTTGGCATATTAAGGAAATAACAAGAAGCCCTACATATTTTGTGAGGAAATTTTATCCTTTCCAGCGTGGTAGAAGTTAGCCTGGCAGGTGAGAAATATACCCCAAACTCAGGCTTTAAATCAATTATTTTCTTATACTTGCCCTTATCAGCTGGGCTTCCTGTTAAGGACTTTAGGTTACTCTAGCATTATCATTGAATTTTACAGTCTATTATTAAGAGAGATAGTAGGACAATGTATCAAATGAGTAAAAGGAGTAAGTTATTACCGAAATAATGGGGAATAAAGAAATGCATGAAATACAAATATTGTCCAAATAATATCTTTATTAATAGATATTAGAAATTATAGGAAAAAACCTTATGAAGTTCTACTGCATGGGAACCATAAGGAAGAAAGAAAATGTATTTTTTTTAACCTGATGAAATCTAAAACAATAAAGTTGTGTATTACAACATATTTATTTGCTTTTCATGTTTTTAAAAAAGAAATTAAACATTACAGATAAAATAGAAGCCACTGTGTGTCTCTCCCTGATTCCATTACCTTCCCGTTTATCAGAGGTATCCATTTTCCTGAATGTTTTTTTATCTCTGTTTTTATTCTATAATTGCATACATATGTATTTGTAAACAATATACAGCAATGTTTTGCATGTTTTAAAATATTTTATATAAATGATATTATACTGTACATATTACGCAGCTTGCTTAATTTTGCTCAGGCTTACGTTTTTGAGATTTAACCATGTTGATATATGGTATCTTTAGTACTTAAACCACTATAGTTTCAAGCGTATCAATTTATTCTCATCTTGATGAATATTAAGGTTGTTTCCAATTTTTAGCTATTATAAGCAAAGCTGCCACAAACATATGTCTCCTTGGGAGATAAAAACAAGAGTTTCTCTAAATTCTAGACTTAGCCCTTCTCATCCAGAATTCCTCCAGAGAATTAAGCCCTAGTACCCTAAGGTATCCAACGTTCGTAATGAATTAACTTCCATCCTGTAAGTCTAGAATGGTTCAAGTGTTGGGCTGGAGCTAGAGACCAATACCTGCTCCTAAGAGCAATTTTGCGAATCACTTTCTAATTCTTGAGTTCAGTTGTGAGGCCTGAAATCAGCCATGGTGGGCGTATTTACACCACAGAAATCAGCAAATGCTACAAATAAGGTCATCTTTCCCCATCCCCCCAGCCTGTTGTTAAACATTTACTAGCATACCACTGGTTTGTAACTTTATACCATCCTTGGGAGAGTTGAGGAAATAGGCACTTGAATCTTTTTCTGTAGGGCTTATTTTCTCATGGAACCCCAGCTGAGAAAGACTGCATCCATGTGGGATGTGTGCATCTCCAACTTTACTACATAATGCCAAATTATCTCCAAAGTGGGCAATCTGATAGCTGTGAACTCTCTCTTTATAATTTGCATTTTTCTTATTACTGATGAGGTTGAATATCTTTTCACGTGTTTGTTGGACATTTGAGTTTCCTCTTTCACCCATTTTTCTATTGGGCTTATATGGCTTTTTAAAAATTGATTTGGAGGAATTTGTTATTAATTCTGAATACTAAGCTTTTGTTGATTATATGAATCATGTATATTATTTGACAGTCTTTAGCTTGCCTTTGTCTTGTTTATAGTATATTTTGTTTAATAGATGTTTAATTTTTAATGTAACCAAAGTTGTTGATCTTTTTCTTTATGGTTTGTGCATTGGATGTCTTGTTTCTTAATAGTCAAAGTCTCGACAGGAAACAGAATTCCACTCAAATAATTCAACTAAAGAGACTTTAATGAAGGGACTTTTTACAGGTATGTGACAAAAGTTGAGGCATGGAAGACCGACAACAGTAGGAAGCTGTTACTATCCTTAGGCCTAAAGGAGAAAAGGGAGGAAATGGTGTTGCAAGAATTCGTGAGAGTTGGCGCCCTGGAGACAGGGCCACCTGCAGAAGCCGTGGTTGTGGAGGGAGGGTACTGCCATATCAGGGGCCCAAATCAGGAAAGAGCAGAAGAAATACCCCAGCCTCTCTCTCCCCTGACCCACTGATCTCTTTCTGGTGCCTGCCTTTTGGTGAATCCAGTTGGAGGTTAGTTGGCAAAGGAGCTTAGTCCCCAGGGGCCAACATTTCAAGGCACAGAGTAAAGCAGAGGCAAGTAGAGAATGAATTTTAGGAGACAAACAATAATCACACATTCCTTATCCTGAGGCCGTAAACAT
Organism: Ceratotherium simum simum; assembly: GCF_057802395.1. Lineage (NCBI taxonomy): Eukaryota > Metazoa > Chordata > Mammalia > Perissodactyla > Rhinocerotidae > Ceratotherium > Ceratotherium simum. Next base: position 20,862,103 of record NC_141910.1, read on the forward strand.
ATTTTCCTATATTCTCTCCCCAAAGTTTTACTTTACAGATTTAGATTTCAGTCCCCCTGAAATATATTTTTTGAAAATATTTGGTACCTAATATTGAAAATTGAAATATTGAAATTTGAAATATTAGGTACTTAATTTTACTTTATTTTTTAGACAGGTAACCAGCTTACACTTAGCCATTTATTGAAAAGTCTATTCTTTCCCAGTAATCTGTAATCTCACCTCTGTCATATATTATGCTTTCATATATGTGTGGGTCTATTTCTGCACTCTCAATTCTGTTGTACTAACTATTTATCTGTCTCTATGCCGACACCACTCTGTTTTTGTTGTTGTTTTTTGTGAGGAAGATCAGCCCTGAGCTAACATCCATGCCAATCCTTCTCTTTTCGCTGAGAAAGACTGGCCCTGAGCTAACATCTGTGCCCATCTTCCTCTACTTTATATGGGATGCCGCTACAGCATGGCCTGACAAGCGGTGCGTTGGTGTGCGCCCAGGATCCAAACCTGGGCTGCCAGCAGCGGAGCGCGCGCACTTAACCACTACGCCACGGGGCCGCCCCGACACCACTATTTTAATTACTAGACTTTTATAATAAGCCTTGATATCTGATAGGACACATCCGCCATCTTGTTCTTTAAACTTATTATAGCTATCTTTTGCCCTTTGCTATTCCAGATGAATTTCTGGATTTGCTTACCAAGTTCCATGAAAAAAAATATATTGGGATTTAAATTGGAGTTGCATTTAATTTATTGATGAGTTTGAGGGAGAATTGGTGTTTATATAGTATTAAGTATTTTTGTCCATAATTGGTATGGCTCCTCATTAATTCTAATCTTTTCATCTGATGAATTTTTGGAAAGCTTTCTATTTTATCACTTTTCATTTTTGGCTATAACGTGAAAATAATAATTCTGGAGTCTTTATCTTTATAGCTGTTAATTTTTATCACTAAAACTAAAAGCATGATGTCTAAAAGTTCTAACATGGTAACAAGTCAGGATGGATTGAAAATGAATATCTGATTCATTAAAAATTTTTTGTTCCTTTCTGTAATTTGGGCTTTAATTTCTTAAAGGAAGTTAAAAGGAAATACAAATGGTGTTGAAATTACCAATATTATTCCCACAAAAGCTATTTATCTACAGCCCTAGTATGGACTATGCTGCACTCTGTGTAATGAGGCCAAATGAATCACAGTAGCCCAAGTCAGGGAATCTGGCACTTTTTAAGTGAGTTTCTTAAATTTGATGTGACTCTTTCACATGTATGTTTTCTTTTAAAAGAATAATCTGTAGAGATGATTAAATACACGCATTGTTTGAGCAAACTCAAGATCATAGAGTATACATTTGTAACAGAACAGAACGGCAGTGGGCGTCTATGCTATAGATGATATTCTCATGGTATTTGCTGCCATCCACTCTCCTTTCTAAATTTGGTGTTACAGATTCAACTTCTGTTTTTAAAAAGGGAAGTTACATATAGCTCATTCACACTATTATTTTCTCCTTTAAAAGCCAGTTTTTCTGATAATTGCCCATTTAAGGAGTTTCATATAACTCAAACAAGACTTCTTTAAGAAAACAGTTTTGAAACAAATAATACTTAGCAAGATTGAATCTTTTGTTCAGTATTTAAAGCGTGTTTAGAAAACCAATCGACTGAGTGAGTACACAAGTGTATCTACTGCGGTGTTGGTGTTTATCTGAGATGCTTGCTTTAGTTTCTTCTACTTGACTTCACTCTGCATTTCTGAAATTTTAAATATAAAAAATTTTAAATTTAAAAATATAATTTTTTTCAATTTAAAGCAAAGGACTAGTGTTATTGGACAGTTGGATAATTGTGAAAAAGCCTTGTTTATTCTGGCAGCAGGTCTTTAAACAATAGTTCTACACTGGCCACTGAAAGACAAGATCAAGTCTACACCATCTCACCTAGGTGTTCCCTCTCCTCCAGTAAACCAATCAAAAGTCAAAGTGGCAAAGGGTTGATTCAATTTTACTTATTTACTATGCTTACATTTAAACTGTGTTCCCTGTCCACATGTTTATTTTCTAATGAGACCTCAGAGCCTGAACTTAAAGGCATTTCCTTGGCATCTATATATACATTAAAGCTTTCAGTTTTTTTAACTTCTCAAAGTGGAATTTTTATGGCCAGGACTTCAAAAAATGGTTTAAATATATTATTTACATTCCCCAAATTACCGTACTTCTCTTAAATGATCTCTTTTCTTATAGGTGACTTAAAGGAACACGATCCTAGATAGTTTCTACAATAGATATAAGAATATGTAGAGCAGAAAATAGAAATTAGTCTAGCCAGTCATATAAATTTGCTTGATTTTGAAACATAAAAGCTGGCATTAGAGCAATATTTTTGAAAAAAATTATTTTTTCAGTCATCATTTTGCCAGGTTTTCCTAGGAATTAATATTGATTGATGATATTCATAACATGTTTGATTATTGGCATATTTTTATATTCCATGACCAGGAGGGCATGAAAGTGGCAGTAATAAATGGTCATTTGAACCATTCAGGTAATCACTTGAAAATTTGGATAGGCAGGTCTTTTTTTTTTACTCATAATTATCAAATACTTTTGTGTTTTTACTTGCACTTTCTTTTTTTTGAGGCAGGTTGGCCCTGAGCTAGCATCTGTTGCCAATCTTCCTTCCTTTTTCCTTTTTTCTCCCTAAAGCCCCAGTAGACAGTTGTATGTCACAGTTGTACATCTTTCTAGTTGCTCTATGTGGGACACCACCTCAGCATCACTTGATGAATGGCGCGTAGGTCCTCGCCAGGATCCGAACAGGCGAACCCTGGGCCGCCAGAGCAACGCACGTGAACTTAACCACTACACCACTGGGCCAGCCCCTCTTTTGTGTTTTTAAGAATGATTTAACTGAGATTTTTAATTCTTAAAATAGGAAGAGAAAATCTTCGTAAAGAAGTACAGAATGGTGGAATTATGGCAATAATTTGTTTATCTGCAAGGTTGTTCCCCCAGTAGTGAGGCTGTGTAGATTAACTCTTTTTTTTTTTTTAAAGATTTTATTTATTTATTTTTTTCCCCCCAAAGCCCCAGTAGATAGTTGTATGTCATAGCTGCACATCCTTCTAGTCGCTGTATGTGGGATGCGGCCTCAGCATGGCCGGAGAAGCGGTGCGTAGGTGCGCGCCCGGGATCCGAACCCGGGCCACCAGCAGCGGAGCGCGCGCACTTAACCAGTAAGCCACGGGGCCGGCCCTAGATTAACTCTTAAGAGTAAGTACTAGGCTGGCTCCGTGGCTTAGCGGTTAAGTGCACGGGCTCCGCTGCTGGTGGCCCGGGTTCGGATCCCAGGCGCACACTGACGCACCACTTCTCCGGCCATGCTGAGGCCACGTCCCACATACAGCAACTAGAAGGATGTGCAGCTATGACATACAACTATTTACTGGGGCTTTGGGGGGAAAAAATAAATAAATAAAATCTTAAAAAAAAAAAAACAGTAAGTACTTTGTGAGTATCCATTTGTCCTTTTACCTATGTTAAACCCAAATGGCATATTTTAGAAATGCTGCAAAGCAGTTATAATTACGATATTAAATCACTCACAGTGATCCCTCTAATATGAAGATTCCCAAATACTGCTTAAACAATGTATGTGTATAGTTATTCATATGTGTACACACACATGGAGCTTAGTGAAAAGGTAGTGAGAGGAAAATTTTAGCAGGAAAGATTAACCCCTTGAGTTTGTGAAGCTGGTATAAACTCTTCAGCATTCCTTAATTTATTCATTCAGTGAATACTTACCAGATACCTACTGTGTTGGGTACTGTGAGAGGCTAGAGATAGAGTGATAAACAGGAAGGACAGTTTGATGAACCATATTGGAAATGAGTGGGGGGCCGGAGGTGTGATGAGTATTATTTCTTTTTTGTGGTGGGTTATTAATTCTGTGGGTTAAACTGTGATGCTAACAAAGCCAAGGACAGGCAGGGTTGGAGTTCTTTGTGTAAGAAATAGAACTGTTATTTCATGACTCGAGTGTAGGACTGAAGCAAACGGCATCCAGATCCTGGCACAGCACTACCCTCCTGGTGGCCTCTGCATGTTGACTCTGCACTTCCTGTGTATAAACCATCTTCCCTTCTTGAGGAGTTCATACTCTTCTCAAGACACTCGGCTGGAGTCTTTCCTGGCTTCCCCCCAAAATTTCAATGAATGTTAGAAATCTCGCAGCCTCCAGACCTCTGTTCCTGGGAGTCAGCTTGATAAAGGAAGAGTTCAATAGGCGGGTCCTTCTCTGAGCCTCTGTTTACTCATCTGTGGGACTTCGGCAGTAGCACCCATACTGCCTATGGCCCAGGGAAGGTCTTCTGAAGAGCAAACAAGTGAATCCATATGAAAATGCCTTGTCAACTGTCCTGCCTCCATACAAATGTTGGAGTGGGGGGATATTACAGATATCACAGGTAGGTGACTTTAACCATAATGGGTAACAAATCCAGGAGAATATGGATAGGACTGCTCAAATCTGTCTTCTGGATATGAAAAATAATTCAAAGAACATATCCTATTAAAGAGAGCATACATATTATTATTTGTACTTCTGCTCCTTTCTTTTAGAAATGTGTGAATGTAAAGTTGGTTTTATAGTCTTCCAATTTGAGCAGATTACCTCATTTGAGTCCTAAACCTCCTCTCTGAAGGTAGTCCCCATTGTAGTCACCTTTTCATAGACTCCCAGCTCGGGGAAGGGGCTACAGAAATCTTGGAGCTTGAGCTCCTCCTTTTGTGGGGTGTGGAGGCGGCCCCATGATGTCAAGGGTCTGATTCAGCCTCACTGTTGGCTGTGGCTAAGGAACTAGACCCGAAATCTGACCAACTAACAACCTGTGCTCTTTTCACCGGAAGCGGTGCTGATCCTGAATCTGTGACATAGCAGATTAAGAAACTAAAAAGTCAACGATTCCTCATAGTTAAGTGATTTATTTGTACAAGATCTTCTAGCTCCTGCTCCAGGACTCTTCATTCTTACCAGGCTGGTTCCCAGGGACAAGGAAAGTCTGGAGGCTGTGCAATTTCTAACATTCATTGAGGTTTTCTGTGGAAGCCAGGAGTGCTGAGTGTCTTGAGAAGAGAATGAACTCAAGAAGGGAGGATGGTCTATAGACAGGAAATACAGAGTCAACATGCACAGGCCATCAGGAGGGTAGTGCTATGTGGGGAACTGGGGACAAGGAGAGATGTTTTTGAGAAGCCACCACCAGTCTTAGTGGAGCATCATCTGGCAGGAAGGGGACACTGGAGTTTTCATCAGGAAAGGCCTTTGCTTTCCAGCAGAGGAGAGGGTGAGAGCAAAAGCTGGAGTCTCTATGGAGGGCTGCTGCAAATTGGACCTCACAATTTATCTCAGGATTTTAACGGAAAATAGTGTCAAATGGAATAGGAAGGAAGCTAATGCCCAATGGAAGCCATCTTCTCTAGTGATGGTAAGAAGGGGCTAATCAAAAATGCTAGAAAAAAGCAAATGGTTGTAAAAGCATTTCCTTCAAATATTATTATTAAGATTTTGTTCCAAATTAGAATTTAAATATTGTCAGATTTTTAAAAGAGAAAATGGCATATCTCTAACTGAAGAATGACCCTCTCCGGGTACATAAGGGACAGTCATTGCAAAGCAGTCCAGTAACAATAAAGGAAGCTTTGCAAAAGCAGCCCTTCGCTGGAGTCGAATTCTACTTGTGTGAAGCATGACTTCAGGGACAAACAGAAAAAAAAACTGACAAAAATAGGGGGAAGAAGAGATGGAGAAGAGTTTGCAGAAGCAGATGAGTTGACTTGCTCCTTTGGTACGTGAAGTTTGAACTTGCTAGTGGCTGACAAGTACTGAACCTGTCTGTGCCATCTTTGTGAGAGTATCCAGTTTTCCAAATCATTGCATCCGTATCAGCTCCTGGATAATCAGCTAGGTGATGTGACTTCTAGAACTTTACTTTGAAGATTTATTAGTAGTTTTCAGTTATTGGTGAATGGGAAATCCACATTCAGTTAGGATCTCTGTATTTTCCATGAGAAGTTTATTTAGCCCAGCCAGCTATATACAATGTGTTTAATAACTGAAGTGTTTATCTTTTTTTGCCATAAGACCAATACTGCCAAGACATGTAGATGATGATGATTACCAGCATTTCAGGTGGAACTTGAAAGATAAAACACAGCAAAGGAGAAGGAAAAATTAATTAGTTTGAAAACTGTTTTAAAGTCTTTGTTTCTCAGTTTGTATAGCCAGCTGTCCTTGTGTCATTTCTTTGGTGCATGCTAATTAAGTGCTAAAAGTGGCCTTCAGTTAGTGGAGTAGTGGAGCACTTTGCGAGATGTGAGGGCACAGCAACTTTCAAGAGAAGCATCGAAGTGCAAACTAGTACCCAGATCTACAAAGCAATGTTGAGAAGTACTTCTCTGAAATTAAACTCATGAGTATTTTTAAAAATTACTATCACAGTTCTATACTTACAAAAGCCATGTTTTTTTTTCCTCCCTAGACAGATATGTTCCTGATAGTTAAATGTGGATGACTGGCCTAATTTCTTATGCGTGAAACTGCGAAGGAGAAACTCTAAACTCTAAATCCTGAGGGTAGGATTATTTTAAATGGGCTTTTAAATGTCCCAAAGAGTGAAAGAGTGAAAACCACACTTAACATGTTTGCTAAACATTTCTTGTTCATTTGCTAGGAATAAACAATAATGTTTTAAAAATCATGCTGTTGAACACTGAAGGGAGTTGACTTCAAAAGCTTGGGAGGGCCTTTCCTTATCCTCATGGAGTTGGCTTCTCAGGGCCAGGCAGGGATTGCTGTGCTGGACTGTGGGGGACTTGGCCTGGGGGAGGGGAGTGGTTAACCACCTGGTGTTGGACCACATCAGCAGCTGTTAAAGCTGCCACTTGATGCTTTGACTTCTTGGTGAAAGATGCCAGAATCTAAAAGTGGGGGAAATGGGACTTGTATATAATGTGTGCACTCATAGGATGTTACAACCTTCAAAAGCGTGGAAAGGTGAAAATCATTTCACCCCAAAACTGAGATTGCTCTCCTAAGAACTCAAACCTTTACTGAGCATGCACAGAATACGTGCTTTAGCAGAATCACATGTCCACTCTGGAGACACAAAAATTGTAACTTTGATCTTAGTTCTTTTGTACAGGAACACTGCATTTGGTAATCCATTTGCTAGAAAATATCCAAGTGTCACAAAAATTCTGAAAGTCTAACTTGCTAACTTCAATTCGTGAATAACAGTCTAAATTCATTTTAAATTCAGCAGAGCCTCTGGCCTCCCCTACAAAGATATCACAGGAAGAGATTATTGCAGCTTCTATTTCAATGGCTTTTCCTTAAAGTGAGCGGTGAAAGTAAAAGTGAGTGGGTGGTTAGGAAACTGTTAGCAGTTAGTGTCATCTCTAAAAGGCAGAACTCTGGAAATGAAAAATATCTTGGCTTCCTGGCAAAATGTTTGAATGCTGTGCCATCCAGTCACCAACTGAGCGGGACCTATAGAGGGCCCTGAACACTGCTCCCATGATGTGTAATTTGGAACGCCATTATAATGAAACTTTCCAAAGACATCCACAAATAATTAGCTTTTGGCATTGGTTATACTTAAAGAAAAGTCTGTATAAGATTTTAATTCTACTGAGGGTCCAGTAAAAACCTTTTCCTTTCCCTTAAAGATAAAACAAGAAACATTGTCTCGTCTACCAACATTTTAGTCCAGGTTTAATTTCAATAAAATCATCAATTTGATTGATAACAAATCATTAGAGAACAGTTCCAACAGGTCTAAACTTGTCTTGATGTTAACGACTTATAATCACCTTTATGTTAGGTCTTAAAGCTTTATTATTCTTAAATGTAACTAGTATAGTGGACCATTAAACACCAAAGTGATCTCAGATGATATTGACTGGGGTGGCAGCCAAAATTTTAAGGTGCCTGAATTACTTTTTGTAACATCTTTGCACTGAATGCACATGTAATTTTTAAGATAATCATTAATTTTCCAAGGAAGTTGTCTCTCATTTCCTAGTATTTTTAAATTCGCACCATTTAGGCATACACACAACCTCTCCCAACTAGTATAAATTTCCCTGCTAAATGTTAAGTCTGTAGTTCAAAGCAGAAGCTTTCTTGAAAGGCAGGAGGCTATCAACGTGAAACTTCTGGGCAGAGGACGGCGCCTCTGACTTCCCTGCGTCTCCCAGCCTGGCTTCCCTACCTGCGTGGGCTCTGCCAGGGTGGGCAGCCGGCTGCCGGGTCTACACCGCGGCGCAGCCTTCCACGAAGGATGCAACTCGGTTCCGTCCTGCTCCGAAAGTACTGTTGACTTGGTGACCCATTTCGAGGGTTGGGCCGAGGCCACTGCGCGCAAGGGGCATTTTCTGTCCCCGGCTCCAGCTGAAGCCCCCGTCCTGCCATTCGGACATTTCTGCGGGCCACTCGTGCGTGCAGAGACGGGGGCGTCGGGGAGCGTCCCAGCTGCGGGCGCTGTCGCCCCCGCCCTCCCGGGACGCCTGTCTCGAAAGCCCCGCAGGCAGCGTGGACGCCGCGCCTCGGGGTCGAATTTTTGCCCCCCACCCCCCTCGCGGGACCCTGTCCGCCCTGCTGACCGGCCCCAAGTTGCCGAATAGCTCAGATGCTTGTCATATTTGCGGTCGCGCGACTCAGCGGGCTGTGCGCGCGCTGCACTCGCCGCCGCCTTTGTCACTAGCCGCTCCGTCATTTGCACGAGTATTTTCTAGAGTGAGGGGATTATTGGTGGTTAGGTGTGGCCCCCTGGCCGGAGTGTCTCTTCCCCCTTCCCCTTCTTTTTAAGCCTCTCCTTAAGAGAAAATAAAGGGCGCGCCGGCCAGAGAGGGAGCCGTGGGCGGCGCTGCCACCCGGCGTCTCGCGTGCTCCGCCTGCCCCTTCCTGCTCCTCCGGCGGCCGGGGCCCGCTCCACATTTAATCGCGCCTCCCGGGACCGCCGGGGGAGGGGGCGGGGCCGGGCCGAGGGGCGGGGCCGGGCGGGGCGGGGCCTGCTGAGCCCGGGGCCCGGAGCTCGCGGGAGGCTCGCTGGCCGCACGTCACTCCTGCACGGCGAGTGCTGGAGCACGAGCTGCTGCTCGCTCGGTCAGGGCGCCCCCTCCGCCCGCCTCTCGCTTCCTCCTCCGCTGCCTGCAGCCGCCGCCGCCGCCTCCTCCTCCACCATTGTATAATGCTCCGAGCGCGCAGGCACAGGACGGCGGAGTCTTAGCTTCGGTCTCGCCTCCTGCCCGCTCCCCGGCGCCACCCTCGGGCCCCCGGAGCGGGGGACTCTGCATGGAGCGGGAATAGCTTGAGGAGTGGGCAGAAACCCCTCCTGATGCGTTAGTTCCCAGGTGGAGCTGCAAGTGGTAAGTTCTCCCGGCGCCGGGCTGTAGGGGATCCTCGGATGCGCTGTGCTCCCGATGGGTGGGGGGCGGCACTGGGACACGGCCAGGGCCGGGAGAGCTCGGAGGGCGGAGGGACCCGGGCGGCCGCGAGGGTCGCGGGCGCCTCGTCGAGAGGGACCTGGGCTGGAGCAGGTACCAGGAGGAGCACTCCCTCCCGCTGCTACGCGGCCCCGCGCCCTTGGACCCCCATGGGGGGCTCCAGGGACCCGAGCGTTTGCGGGCAGATCTGTTGGGGGAAGGGCAGGGGACGGGCAGTCACGGACCGGGGTCAGCAGGGGGTCGGGAGCTAACCAGAGCCCAGCAGTGGGGCGGAGGGAGCCTGGAGCTGTCGCTTTTACAGCTGGGATGTGTGTGCGTCTTGTGGCGGTTGTGTTGTTGTGAGCGTGCGAGACTTTTTTTTTTAAGGCTCGGATTGCTGGCGCGAAGGCTGCTTCACTTTTGAGTTCCCTGGCTGGGTTTGCATCCAACTTACTATAGTGTGTTTCTGTGAGTTTCCCTGTGTTTTTAGCTTAAAAACATCCCTCTCCACCCTCTTTTCGCCCGTGCCCAAGTGAATTGATTTTGAATATATTTGTATATTAAACGTAATGCCTCATTGGTGTTTAAGTTAGAAATCTACAAGTCATCTTGGTGGTGACCGCCTATGACTGAAAGGGAGGGGGCTGAGGGGAGCCAGCTGTCCCAAGCCCTGGACTTTGTACCATTAAGACAGAGGGTGCCGTCAGAGGGCCATTACATGGAGAAAACCGTAAATTGTTTTTATTTTTTGCCTTGGCCATGAGTTATCTTACCTTTAGTAGAAGTAGTAGTAATCGATTGAGATGGGAGTAGAGTTTTGGGTTTAGCGTTAAATTTGACAAAAAGATTAGATCTAGTTTGTCTTAGAATAACTTTTTGCTTTCAAGCTGGGTGGTTTCAGGATGTTTCAGGAGGTGGAAAGTAAGTTTTTACAGGCACCCGATGGGGAAGGGCAGTCAGCAGGATGAGACGTCCAGCCTCAGACTAGAGCAGTTTTTATTTGAATCGAATTGGGCAGCCCCAGTTGGTCTTAAGGAAGATGGTAAATGTTTTCAAGCTGTCTTCATGAAATATGCTTTTTGATTTCCCAATATATGTTAAGAAATATCCATAATATGTGTAAACAGGCTAGAAGTTGTACTAGCCAATAGGATCCCTGAGGCCTTAAGTGTTCAAAGTAGCCTTTTATAATTAGGGACTAGTCTCTGACTAGAGTGAAGTGGGCTCTTGGCTCCACTCAACCCCTGGAGGATGGTCCACCTGAGAGGCTCTGGGTTGTTTTGCTGATGGGGGGGATAGTTGCTTAGCTAACCAGAAGGCCTGTCTCACCCCAAGAGCTCCTCCCATTCCTCCCCCTTTTTATAGCAGTCTATTCTGATTCAGTGTGCTAGGGTGTACTGGGAGGATGAAAATACCCATCCTAAGATCCCAGCTTCTGGCCTGAGCAAGAATAGCTAGTTCATGGTTCTCTGCTTTCCTGTTATCAGTTTCTTCTTAGGGAAAAAAAGAGAGAGGAACAAATGTTAGAAAGTTTTCCTTTAGCTTCAAGCTTTTTGGTTTACTTAGAGGTATTACGTGTTAATGTAAAGTTATGTTCATCAAGTTTGGAACCCTTTAAAATAGTTTTTACTTCTTTCTCCTCCTCCTAATTAAAATGTGCATAAGCATGTTGCTCTCAGGTGAGAAATCTTATGAAATGGATTTGACAGCCCTTTTTTTTTTTTTGTAACACTCAGCTCTGTTCCTTGCTTGATTACAACAGGTAGGAGAGAAGACTCACATTTTATAATACCAACCAAGTGTACAACAAGAGATGTCCCAGGGAACAGTTTTATTGCCAGGCGAGTGTCACAGCTTTTAGGTGACAGCTGCTCAGGCTTGTTTCTCTTAAAAAAACTAAGAAAAGGATATTAAGTCAGATTTAGAAAATCTTTAGACTCCTATCTGCTGAATTATCTTCCTTGAAAGATTTTTATTTAATTGAGAAGCTGAAATATAAATTTTACCCAGTTGCCATGCACTGAATAATTAATAATGAGTATATAAAATAATACATATTTTGATATTTTAAAACAGACTCAGATTTGTGTAGCAACTGATTGCTTTTGGCATCCACTATAAGAGTGCTCCAGTGGCAGAATAAAAGTCACAACACTACTTTAGAAAGGCGTGCACACACAAAACAGATAAAAAGGTATAAGGGGAGGTTGAAGATACATACGTATATACATATATACAAATACATCAAAATTTTTTCCTGTCAATAAATAAAGTAGCATACTACAAATTATCACTATCAAGTTATAAGTTTACCCGTAGTCGAAATACTTTACACTTTAGTAACTAAGAAAGATAAAAGCTACAGCAGAAACTTGTAGAGGTTTCTTTTGCTGTAGTGTCTTGTTAAAGAACTCTAGTAAAAGCATGTAGCTTTATATTTCATTTATATCAGAAAAATCAAGATATCTTTGTCAATATTATATATAGGTTAAAAATATGTTTAGATAAATATGGTATTTAGGAGTCTGACCTTTAATTCACTTGTAGGATTTTTTTAAAACTTTGTTGCTACAGAAATTTCATGTTTACTGTTAATGGCGTATCCTATAGGAGATAGCTGGCAGAGAGAGAGAGAGAGAGGTGTCTCTGATTACTAAGTCCAAAGATCAGGTGTATGCTAAAGGCACCAGAGGGCAAGCTCCAGTTTTAAGTGAAAATGGCCTCGCAATAAGGGTAACACCCGCCTTCATAGGTCTTTTTATTAATTGATACGGATCAGCAGAACACGAAAATCTAAAAATGCTGTGGCCACTGCATATGCACAAATCGTATATTTTCTACCCACTCTTAATAATTGTTCCTTAAACAATTGACAGAAACCCACAAGCTAGGATTCGTGCTTAAGAAGTGTGTGGCTATATAATTCAGTTTTAATATTCTTGAAGGAAACAGCTACTAACCAAAGTTGGCGTATTTTTTTTTTAAGTACTGTCTCCAATGGCCAGTGCAGTTGGTATTAAAGGCAAACTTCTGCGCTCTGTGCAGATGCTCGGAAACCCTGTGAAGAGCGCTGTCCCCTGGAGCGCCCATCACTCATTGTGTGCAGCAGTGTCTTTCTCCATGAGCACTGTGTGGCAGTTCATTCTTTGTATGAATCTGTGAATGGCATATGTCAGGCCAATAAGACGACATTCCTATTCTGGGTAATAAATAGATGCCTTGTTGTTTTTTTCTTGAAGATCATGAGACAAACAAAACATGCTTGGCCGTCTAAAAATTTTCTTTGAAATACAAATAAAAATTTCAAAATAAAAACATCACAATATCTTTGAAAACATATGATTTCTAATAGCGCAAAACCGATGCTTACCATTGAAACAAGCACCACATACAGACAGTGCAAACTCCCTTTTGGAAATTCTATTCTCTTTGTGGTCTGAAGGCTCCTAACGCTGGAAAGGCCCATTTGTCTCCTCTCAGGATCTTCTGTCCCGCATCCGAACTTAATTGGAAATACCTGCCAGGATTCACTGAGGCAAACACTACAATTTGATTTATCTATTTTAGAAATCCAAGATCACATAAGCTGTATTCTGCACCCATTGCAGCTTTCAGTTCAGAACGCAGTCGGCATCTGCTCTCTTGTCTGGCCTCCTCTTACACTTGCACGCCGTGTGTGTCCAGAGCGGGCCCTGCCTGTGAGCAGGGACGGCAGAACGAGGGGTGTGTGTGCCGGGCTTGGCACCGCCCTGAGTGGGGAGTGGAGTGAGCTGTGCAGGTGCGTGGGGTGGGGGCTGGAGGCAGGAGAGTGGAGCACAGATCGGAGCCGACTGTGTAGCTGCTACAGCAGGTCTGACTAGTTTTAGGTGCCCAAAGGCAGCTTTGTTTCTCTGGTAACTCAAGGTAGCAGCAAACCTAAGTTCTTAAAACTAAGTCGTGTCTGCATTACTATCTTTTTTGACTCTTTGAAAAAAACCTGTAGGTTTGCAGAGTTACTATTTAATTCTAAGCTATTTTCCTTTAAAAACCTTCATAGGTGGTTAACTGAAAAGAAGATGCTAAACCAAGCATTTTTCTGCTTCTAAGGAGTTTCAGGTAGAATAGTGAAGAGGAGGGGATTCTGGCTCTTAAGGACATACACACACACACACACACACACACACACACACACACACGCATGCACGCACGCGTTTACGGTGGACTGATGAACAAAAGAAAAAGTGCTATCTGAATATGCCATGGTCAAAAAATGAAATACTGAAGTGTCACTGGCTGCAGATCGACCTTTGGCCCCTTGCTCTCCTCTCTGGCTGGCTGCTTATCATTCCACGCCACGCCGCAGCCCCTGGGCTTTGAGCCGCCTGCTGGAGTACCCCACCCTGGTGTTTAGAAGTGTTGCCCGAGTTAAACTCAGGGAATCTGAAAGTCCCAAGGTCATCTCTGACACCAGAACAGGTTTGCATAAAATTCTAGCCACACTAACAAGATAACGAGGTGGCAACTGTTTTAAACTGATCCTCCCTGAGTGGTTATCCCATTTTATAATAATACATGATACAGATTTGCTTTTCAGATTTCTTTCCTTTTTTGAGGAGGGAAGCTCCATGTACGTGTGTACCTCTCTGTCTTCCCTGCTGTCATAAGAACCGCTGTGGCCGAGGGATTTGAGCGCTGTGGTCTGCAGCTGAAGAAGAAATTTTTGTACTGCCTCTCTGCTTGTCATGAACCTGGTGCTGGTCTTTTCGGAACGGTTTTTAAAACAGTGATTTTTAAAATATTTTTACCATATTCAGAAATATGAAATAAAATAGATTTCACTTGGTGATGATTGCTAGCTATCTAACAGTAGTTGGTTTACAAATATTCAAAATGTAGATTCCTCAAGTGGCACCCACCTGCCTTCTTGCTTCTAAAGCTCCTGAAGCGGGAAGAATGGACTGTTGGAGGTGGTAAGTGAGGTAGGTTGGAGGCTGGCTCTCCCTAAAGATCATTGAAGTTGGAGTATTATGAGGTAGTTTCCTTAGAAAATAAATATTTATTACATTCAGTGTGGTACTCTGATTACTTTTATTGTATTTGACTAAGTGACTTTGCATAAAGTTCTATGGGTCATTAATTGTCAATTCGCAGAAGTCCTCAGGAAGAAATAAATACATTTTATCTCAAAATAGTCCAAAGTAATTATTTTAAAAAATAAATGTCTACCGTATTTACAAAGTATCATTCACTGCCCTCAAGTTTACTTTGTTTTCTCATTTCCTTTTTCTACTTTGCGAATTATTCAAGTATATGATATAAAGTTTAAATTGTCTTTATGAAACCTTATCACTAGCCTGCCTAATTCTAAGAATCAACTAAAATAAACATTCCAAATATATATGTTGCTTACATGGGACAAATATTTACGTAGTAGAATAGTTGTTTCCTCCCGTTTACATTTCTTTTAAGTATGTTTCTATTATCCTATACCTTAAATTTTTATACTCGTGTCATATTGTGGAAATTTGAAATTTTTCTTTTAAAGAATCCGGATTTAGACCATACAGCACATTTCCTAATTTTCTCACTAAGTAAATAAGTAAATAAATAACGTTTCTCTGGTTTTCCTCTTTAGACTGCATGTGGAAGTTAAAAGATGAAATACATTCTGTGTTTGTGAGGAATATTTTATAGCATGTCTTCTTTTAAGTGATTTTTCGCAGATTTAACATTCCAAATTTGAAAGCAAAGAAGATTAAAAACTAATTATAACCCTTAAGAAACACTTCCATAAAAACACTTCCTGATGTAGCATACTAAGTTTTTGTTAGTTTTATTCAGTGGCAAGTAGTTGGCTAACAAAATCTAGAAGGCAACATTTTATTTTAAGATGCAATTCAAATTCAAGATGCAATTTTATTTTTCACAGATTTGTCTAACAAATTACATTTGTGTGTTTTAGTGTGACTGTTTTATCTATCTGATGGCCCTCTTCAAAAAAAAAAAAAACAGTCACATAGTCTTGGCAAAGCATTTGGTTTCTACCCTAAGCCTTTTTTCCCCCTGACATTGTTTATTAAGGGTCTCTAGTGTGAGGGGAAAAACAAGGTATCTTTGGGGAAAAGATGCTACAAGAGAGTTGAAACCAGAATCCCATCCAAGCAATTAGAAATACAGGAGAAAAAAATATTTTCATTATGCACGGGAATGGGGGTGGGGCGAGGCTGGCTAGCCTTTACAGGCACGTAATCTTACGGGAAAGAAATTCAAATCTAAGAATTCCTTCCCTTAATGATGATGAGGCTTTAGATTCAGCATGTTAAAGATATGTTCGTGACACCAAATTAGTATCAAGTAGCATCTTAATTTAAATGATTATAATATATTATTTATAAAAATAATATTATAATATGTTCATATTTACCAAGTTTCAAATGGAAAGGTTGGTGATAATAGTTCATCTCTTATGAACATTGTAATTGAACATACAACATCATAAAACCTCAACTTGTAATTTGAATAGAAAGAATTCCAGCAAGTAGTTATACAGTAACTTGCTTATTATCTAAGGTTAACCATGTTACATTTTACAATTAAATGGCTCCTCCCCAATAGTCTTTATGAAGTTTTCCCAAATAACTGCCTGAAGCCATATCTGTTCAGTGTGGAGGTAATTTCCTGTCGTTGAGAAGCAATAAGATTATTGAAGGCTTTTCTATACTAGTAAAATTCTTAGTACTAACCTTGAGACCATTGTGTGTATGGGAGTCTGCTTTAGGGCTTCCACTGGAAATTCTGAACTATGGGCTTCTTCAAGTCCACATCTATGACTCAAGTTGTGTGTTTGTTGTTGTGTGTTTGTTCTCGCTTCAGGAATCCTTTAGGGATTTTAACCATGGTTTTCGAAACATCAGTGTGACTTATATACAGGCGACAACCTTTTCTACATAAAGTATTTCCAGAGTTTGAACTATAGCATAATATAATTTAGTTTGGTCTTGGCAAGGCCTTTGGCTTGCTTAGCACTGTCCTGTGGAGACCTGAATTTGGGAACAATCTTGGAAATGTGTATGCTTTGAGAGATCTGTAGGTAGAAATTGCAGTGAATAATCAGACTTCAGGAGTGCCTTGTTGCTCTGCTGCGCCCCCTTGTGGCTGGATATGATGTGCTGTCGTTCAGAGCTTGAAAGGAGTTCCCACTTGTCCGGGGCATGCTTGTTTACATAGAGCATTAATAGCTTTCTTCTGTGTAAAATAACCTATCAAGTTAATATAATAGTTCTCGCTAAGGGTATAAATAATTTATTGTGTTTATTCGATTTTTCTTAATTTGTAGAATTTTAAAAATATGTATTGGTGTGTTGTGTTTTTTTTACCTTTTTATTATGGAAAATTCCAAACATACTCAAAAGTTAAGGGAAGAGTACAATGCACCCCCTTGTACTTAACACGAAGCTTCAACAGTTATCAACATTTTATCCATCTTGTTTCACCTACATGGCCAGTTTTTTTCTGGAGTATTTTAAAGCAAATTCCAGGCATCGTATCATATTGTATGTTTTTTGTTAAACATAAGTTTAGAAACCATATAATTCTACTCAGTCTTTTACTTTAAGTGTGCAGTGCTTTTAGCCAGAATTCTTAGGTAAAATAAAAGAATTGTTAGCATTTCCATTGTCTGGAAGAAGGTGACTGGTGTCCCTAGCTTCATTTAAGAGTTAGGTTTAAAACCTAAAATTTCCAGCTGGCAGAGGAACCAATAAGACAGGATATTAGAAACATTTTATACTACTTAACAGTTACATTCTTAAAAGCCTGTTTTTCTTTCCAGATGTTTATTAACGAGGCCATAATTTATTCCAAAGAAATATTTATTTGAAACATTCTCTCCCAGAATTTGGCTCTATTTTGCCTATTAATTGCAGTTAGTTGTCGACATTTTAAAATTTTTCTTTCTCCAGGAGAAGAGATTATATTTGACAAACCAACAGTATCAGAAAGTCTTCAATTTAATAGAAATATGTAAAAATCCCGAGAGGGAAAGCTCTAGTTTCTTAAAATGTGGACATGAGAAAACTTCCCAAACAGTGAAAGTTGTTTTTTTAATTTACTTAGAGGTTGACTTCCTGGCCGAATTTCGGTTTATCTCCAGGCTTTAAGATGCTGTCAGAAAAGCCAAGACGATTGTTCCCCTCGGTCTCCGTCGAAATGCAGTGTCTGATCATTAATAAACAGGCGGTGCGGTGCCCTGCGGCCCCAGCCCTGCGCGGCGGGGAGAGCCGGGAGGAGGCGCCGGCAGCAAACAGTGGTGTCGGGTTACAGCTCCAGAATCGCGCCCGAGCGCGCCGAACTGGCTCGGTCGAGTGACTGGCTTCGTAATTACATTGCTGATTTGTTAGGGAAGGCTTTGTCTTACTTACCAATTAGCATGGATGTTACTGCAGGGACCTCATCCTAGATGAGCTTTGGTTTAAAAAAAAAAAAAAAAAAGCTCCTCTGATCCGGGCAGCTTTAGGGGTTCTGTTACTAACACTCTCCCTTGTCTTCTGGGAGCCCTTCCACTGGCTGTAAATAAGGCGAGAGGCTTTCTCCCCATTGGAATTTTACCCGTGTCTGCCATTCCCCTGGGCCCGAGGCAGCACTTTGGGGTCTGGAGGCAGCCTTTGCGAGTGCTGATCCCCCTCTCCCCACCCTCCTGGAGGCTCACCAAATAGTGGCCCTGGCGCTTGGGGGCTGTCACTCCTACACCGGCCACAGAGCACAGCACGCCCTTGGAGGACTGGCCTGCTTCTGTTAGCTCTGATCCTGCCAACCCCTCCACCTACCCCTGCCCTCTTCAGGGTGGCCTTTTTGTTCGCCTGGTGTGTTTTGTTGTTACTTGGGGGAGGGAGAGTGTTAAAAGTGTAGACGTTATCAGATTTCTGACTCCCGTGTGTCTCTTAAGGTGTAGTACTTGATTGGTGTAGAAAGTTGTCTCAGCAAGTGTGGCTTCCCCCCACTGAAGCAGGATCAGGCTTTTCCTTCCTGCGGGCGTTGCTGTGTGACAGTCTGACAGTAGAAGAACCGTTTCTCAGAGTTCCGCCCTGAGGCTGGCGGGAGGGAGCCTTTGTTAGGAACAGAGGCTCTCCACTTGGACCACGTCAAAAGCAGGATCCAAAGCGGTTCTGACGGCAGTGGATGGGGTGAGGAGAGGAAGGAGAACGTTCTGTGTCTCAGAAGTCCTCTCAAAACCACTTCTGGCGGCCTCTCCTTTGGTCTTGGAAGTCTGTCACACACACAGTGATTTTGCCAGGGGCGCTTCTTTCTTCTCCCACTGCCCCCAAAGGAAGGGAGAGAACGTGTGTGTTTCCACTTAAGGGGCTTTGGGTTTGGCGGCACAGGATGTCAGAGTGAGGAAGTAGCCTCTGCCAGCCTCTTTGAAGACACTCTTCTCACATCTTCTCTTAGCTTTTTTCTTCAAATGAGGTAGATCCATGAGGACAAATCATTGTTCTGAACTGTTGGCATTACTGTAAATACCTCATTTTTATGATTTTTGGTGTCAGCATCAGCACTTCTGGACTCTTCAGCAAACAGTGGTCACACTGGATGGTGTAGTTGAAGAGATTAGGGATGTGGCTTCTTAAAGCTCTCCTTTGAATTAAGAGCCTTTTTCTTGAGAGCCGTTAACTAGTGTTTTAAAAACGTTTCTATTAAAGTACAGCGTGCATACAGAAATGTGCACAGGTCCTAAGTGTACAGGCCAGTGACTTATCCCCAAGCAAACAGCAGTGTCTTTGCCACCCAGGTGAAGAAGTAGAATGTGACCAGCTCCCCAGAAGCCATTTGTCCCCAGAGTAACTGGCTTCCCCGACTGCAGACGCCATTGCTCAGTTCTGCCTTGTTAACTGACTTTTAAAACATGGTCCTTAATCGTGAAGCCTGCTGCACTCCTGAGAAGGGAAAACACCAGACTTCTAGTTGTTATTTACTAGTCCAAAAGGAAATTGGAACAAGCTCTTGAAAATGTACACAAGGCACAACCCATTTGGGCTTTTTTAGGTGTTTCCAAGTAATGGCTTCTGGGATCCCCCATCCACCCCAGTCTCTGTGCTGACAAGCACCCCTCCCCTGTCTGGTGCTGAGCTGGGAGCCGTTCCCACGGCCTCCCAGGTGTGCAGGATCAGCTGCCTCCCCTCTTCACTGCCTTTTGGATCATGTGGTCAATCACACCTTCCCCAGTCATTTCCTCCCTTCAGAAATTGGGACTAAGAAAGGGGTCAATTTTGACCCCTTTTTAAAGACCTTTTGTGGCATTAATTCCCTGGATACTGAGTAGGAGGGTTTTCCTTCTGTCTGAGGTAGTGACTGTTGTTTGGGATGGATCGAGTTAAAGCATAATGCAGTCTTTCACATCTTTTTTTGACCAGCACAGAGTCAGAAAGCCAGAAAGCTGACCCTTGTGGTGGGCCGAGGAGGGCTAGGGCTCCTTGTTCAGGCCTCTCACAAGCGCCAGCAGTGATGCTGCCCAGAGGGGCAGCACAGCCCCTCTGAGGGCCTGTCAGTCAGCAGCCAGCAGGCTCTGGGCCTCTAGGAAGCACCAGTGGCCACAGAAGGCTGTGGTGACCCTGCAGCTTAAAGCAATGGGTTTTGCAAAAACAAACTCATAGATACAGACAACAGATTGGTGGTTACCAGAGAGAAAGGGAGTTGAGGGGTGGGCGAAATGGGTAAAGGGAGTCAATTGTATGGTGATAGATGGAAACTAGACTTTTGGTGGTGAGCAGGCTGTAGTGTATACAGATGCTGAATTATAATGTTGTACACCTGAAACTTATGTAATGTTATAAACCAATGTCACTTGAATTAAAAAAAAAAAGCAATAGGTTTTATTGTCGTTGTCAGTAGGGATTACAGAAGTGGTAGTTTGCAAAAGTAGGTTTAGTAGTCTTAATTTTAAAATCATACCATTTTGACAGTCAAATAACATTAAAGGAGAGTGGGGGTTTTTTTTTGTCTTTTTTTTCTGTGAGGAAGATCGGCCCTGAGCTAACATCTGCCAATCCTCCTCTTTTTTTGCTGAGAAAAACTGGCCCTGGGCTAACATTTGTGCCCATCCTCCTCCACTTTATATTGGAGGCCGCCACAGCATGGCTTGCCAAGCAGTGCGTCGGTGTGCACCCGGGATCCGAACCGGTGAACCCCGGGCCGCCGCAGCGGAGCGCACGCACTTAACTGCTTGTGTCACCAGGCCGGCCCCAGGAGAGTGGTTTTTCAAAAAAATTTAAAGGCATAGCTTTTAGATAGTTGAAAAACATTGAGTTAAAAAGAAGTTTTTGGTCACTTGTTTCTTTTTTAATGTTTGCATTTTTTTCCTTAATGCCTTAAAAATATAAAAGCTGTGAAATGTTACCGTTTTAAGACGTAGGTACTATCTCAGTTCCTTTTTGGACTTGGGGCATAAGACCTCACTGCTGTTCCCTCTAAGGTCACAGCAAGAGGAGTCGGGGCCCCACTGAGCCAGTGGGGTCTGATGATCAGTCTGAGAAGCTAAACGTTATCGTTAAAATTGAGCTGAAGACATCTTAATTCTGCATGTAGTCTTTTTTTTAAGGTCAGTTGTCAGTTGCCATCAGAAAAACGCTGTTCATTCCTTTTTTCCTTACTTGCGTAGACACAAATAGGGAAGACCTTTGGACCCGAGATTAATTGAGTAAAGAAAGACATTCTCAGGCTTAAACATGAAATGGCCAGATGGGGAAAAGAGGAAGTCGTGGTTCTCTAAGTGAGGTCCCCAGACCAATATCACCTGCAAACTTGTTGGAAATGCAGATTCTTAGGCCCCACGCCAGACCTGCTGACTGAGAATCTTAGGGGGTTGGGAGGGCAGCATTCTGTGTTAACAAGCCCTCCGGGTGGGTCTGGTGCTTGCCCGAGTTCAAGACCTGAAGAGTGAGACAGAGGCATTCACAAGAGCTCTCTGAGCTTGAGTTCCCTGCCACCTTCCAGTCCTCAGGTCCTGGCGCATTTCCTTACCCAGGCCTGCTCTGTACACCCGTCACCTCTGAGGTCCGTTCAACTCTCCCCTGTCTCATACCCTCCTCCCCGTGCACAGGGCCAAAGACACACATACCTCTGTCTTTGTTTTACCGTTCTTCTCTGGCTGTCCCTCCATGTCTTTTCTCCTTCTTTCCATTTACCATTCATTTATTCAGGGACTATATACGGAGCATCTTCTGTGTGTCAGGGACTGCCCTATCCTGAGGATGCAGAGATGAACAGAACACTCGGTGCCCTCATGGCCTTACTGTCTGGGGTGGGGAACAGACATTAAGAGACAATCCCACCTTAAATATCAATCTCAAATCCTACCTCTAGAAGTCTCCCCGATCCCCCTAATTGGTAATAATCTCACAGATTCCTTACTGTGGGAGTCACTCAGACTCTGACATTGCAAATCTCCAAACAGGTACGATCGTCAGCTCTTCCTCTGGTACTTCTGAGGAATCTCCTAGTGACATTTGTTACTTTTGATCATTTGCCCAAGCAGATTGTAGCTTTTCAGGGCAGGGTCCTTCCTAATGAAAGCTGCACAGTTGAAAGCCAGATTTGGTATATAGAGAGTTTTATGCAGTATTAAACTTGCTGGAAAACTCCAGAAGAGAAGTTTTCATTTATATTGCTACCCATGAGTTTTGTTCTTTTATTTTCAAAACTTAGTTTGCTGCAGCCATAGTTGCTAAAATTTATGTTAAGAAAATCAGAATGCTAGGAGTGTGTTTCTAACAAGTTCATTGAGGAGGGTGTTTTATCTCGAACCTTATGTTAAGAGCCAGTGAAGAGTGTGTGTGGTTAGTTTTCGGCCCCTTTGGGTGGGCAGAAAAGAGAGGGAGCACCCCCCCTCACTCCTCCCTGTGGGGGTCTCTAACCAGCCCTGAAACTCAGGGTCCCTTTTGGGGCTTTGACTGCAAGATTGGGTAGAAGG
Source organism: Ceratotherium simum simum (assembly GCF_057802395.1). Classification (NCBI taxonomy): domain Eukaryota; kingdom Metazoa; phylum Chordata; class Mammalia; order Perissodactyla; family Rhinocerotidae; genus Ceratotherium; species Ceratotherium simum. The sequence continues at coordinate 20,884,541 of NC_141910.1, forward strand.
CATGGGCTTTGGGCTGCGGTCTTCACAAGCCGAGAGAGGAGACAAAGTGGGGTGTGAAGCCTCGGGGTGGCCTAGAAACCAGACATCACAAGCCTCTCCTTTCAGTGAACTTCAGGCCTGCCGTCCGGAGTCCATGTTCCCCAGCCGAGGGGCCTTTCAGGCTGAAACAGCAGACACCCTCTTCCCTGGTGTTACCTTGAAGCCCTTAAAGAGCTTCGGCTATTGCTTCATCTTCAGACTGCAGCCCGGCGAGGCCTTCTAAAAGGTCACGTGCCTCTCCAACAGCACGCTTAAAGAGCTATTGTTATTTCCCTAGAGTGCCTGAGGGACGAGGCTTCTGAGGAGCCAGCAGGCCCTGGCTGTGGCCAGCCTGAGTGCCAGGCCCAGAGATGCTGTTTGGCTTCTTGCCCTCAGGTTCTTGAGAGCCTTGTCCTTTCTCTGAATTGTGCTCTGCTCCAGGAGGCGGGTGTTACCACAGCCCTGAGAGTGGGAGCTCTTCTCACGACCCTCCCGCTTATAGGATTTGGAGGCCTCTTTGGAACATGGTCCTTGAGAGGACTTGACTCTCAACAGTGTTTTAAGCAAACTATGGGAAAACTTTAACTTTTTAAATTTTTAGGCAAAAATGTGGACTAGATTTCATGTTGCGTGTTATTCCTTTCTATAAAAATGTAGTTAGAGTTAGGATTACAAATCAAGACTGTGTGCATTTTGCAGTCTTGCTGGGTGTGTGGAGCCAGTTTTGCCTCATAAAATGAACCAGAGAAATGAGGGCAAACTTGCTTTGAGACATACTCTATCAGGGGTCCTATTTACACATTTGAAAAGCATCCAAGATTCAATTCGTCTTCTATTCCTGCTCACAGGTTTTGCTTACAAGGGCCCTCCTCCTTCCCCTTCCAGACAGCATTACCAAGTCTTATCAGGCTTTTCCCAAATCATTAGGATTATCACACAGCTATGACCAGCTGGATCATTCTAATTGGAAATCAAGTTCTCCCCACATTGACATCTGTCTGAAAAGTGTCTCCACAGATCTCTTGCAGCTATGGGAATTCTGCTAAATGCCTAGTAAATATTTCAGTTCTGTAGATTCAGTGATTATTTCTAGAGAAATGTGAGTTATTGACAAAGTCCTGTTGTTTATTCTGGCAACAAGTCTTTAAAAGACAGTTCTATATCGATGACTAAAAGAAAAAGTCTCACCCAAATGTTACTTCTCCTCCAGAAAACCAATAAAAATTCAAAGTGGTGATGAGCTTACGAATTTCCTTTTAGTTGTCTATTTGGTTTACATTTTGGGACAGTGCTTCTCAAACCTTCTGTGATGAAGGACCATTTTGTTTGTTTTTTTCCTCCTTCATAGACTAATACTTTAGTGAAACACAAAAATAATTACTAGAAAATGAAGTAAAAGGACAAATGTAAAAATAGGAGCCTCATTTTTAAAATTAGATTTACAGACATACAGTTACTCTATAAATTTGCTATGAAAGTTTCTAGTTAATACAGTATCTCTACTTACCTCATCACGGACCAGTAACAGTTCACAGACTGGCTCCATCTATAGACCACACTTTGAGAAACACTGTTGTAGAGTGTGTGTGTATGCATTTGTGTATTCTCACACGCACATTTAAATGTATTGGATATGATCACATTATTACATAGAACGCAGATCATATAACAGCTTTATATGAGAATTAAGTGTATTTAGTGAGCTCTTTGGCAAAAGTGAAATTTTTCTGGAAGCAAGTATTTAAATGCTTAAATTGTAAGCAAATACAAATAGTATAATTGTGAATACAATTCTCTGTTTCAAAGCACAGTTGTCCAGTAACACTTCTAATCCATAAAGTAGGAAGTATTTTGTAATGTGAAATGAAATCACCTCCTCTCTGATTCACACAAGTTTACACGGGCACAGACACTTGAGATAGGAAATGTTCTGTGCAAAGTATGAGCACCGAGCCTTAGGAAATGTTTCTTTCATCTGAAGTATTCGATAAGCAAGTTGTTCTTATCAGCCTTCCTTGCCTCAGAGAACAGTTAATTATGGGACTGGTCTTTGGTCCTAGTGATTGACAGCCATTTTCTTAATGTTTACAAAATGAGAGAAAGTGTTTCACACAAGTAATTCCACATTCTCTATGAGCATTGACAAATTCTCAAGCTGAGTCTGATGTTGATGGCTTGCAGCTGTCTTCTTTCTCTCCTGGAGACTGAGGCACAGGAAGGCAGTCACCCAAGCGGCACTTGTGTGCCAGGCTCTGTGACCACCTGCCTGTCTGTGCCCGTTGAGGGGCAGCTTGGCCTTCTTTAACAAAGTGTTGGAAGGAAGTTCTGTGACGTTTATTATAAGTTAGCCTTATTCCTTCAAAATGATACCAAGGTGTGGGAGAAGATATTCAGCCTCTTGAAGACCAGGCTTTATTCATCTGCCAGACTCCCCACTTTCTGGCCGAGTGCCCAAGACAGCGTAGATGCGGAATGAGTTAGTAAAGGATTGAATGAGGCGCCATCAAAATCAGCTGAAACAATTCAGTAAAAGACAAGTCGCTTTTAGAAGAAAAGTTGGATGACTGCAAAGCACTCACTTGTATGAAGATACGAGAATGAGTGAGGGGCACTGTGGAGAGGATTAACACGCGTCTCTGGGTAAGTCACAGAGAGGAGGTGAGGGAGCAAGCAGGAGCTTGGCTTAATTTGAACCACATCTCTTGATCTGGACGACATAAGGATAGCTTTCCTGATTAAATGGCTAGAAAGTGAGGTCTTTGAGGCAAAAGGCAATGGACTTGAGATTGTTGCGTTTAGTTGGTAGAAGTTCTGAGAGGAAGGACCACTTTCCAGAAGGTGCAGCCAGCTGAGGGTGTCTTCACTAAGGGCAGAGCAAGCAAGGAGGCAGCCTAGGCTGTGAGCCTCAGGTGAGGTCGGGCAGGAGTTAAAATGCAACCCATTCCCAAATGCTCAAGGTCTGAGGTCTGAGGTCGTTGTTTCTTTGAAATACATATGTATTTCTGGAATCACAGTAGGTCTTTTGTTATGAAATGTCTCAGGTACCCAAACAGCAATGCCTATAATCAGAGCAAATTACTTTTACATTAGTCCAGTTGCATTCAGTCATAACTGCATGCAATGAAATTGAGCCATGGAAAAACTTGGGCTGGGAAATCCACATTCCTCCACTTGATTCTAGACTGAAAGTGGTGGCAGCTCCATCACTGTGGTCATTTAACACAGGCCAAGTGCTTCACCACGTGTCACCAAACAGGCGGAAAGGCTCTCTGCATAATGAGAAAGGAAAGGGCATTTTGAAAGCACACACAGTTCTACCAAAATTGTCCATGTTCCTCCTTCTCCAGCTTGGTTCTTTTAATCGTTCAAGATGTGTTCAAGCTGTAATCTATGGCACCTTTATCTGTTTAGGTCATAGCATTGTAAGTGTTTTCTTGGGCTTTAAAAATAAATCAGTTTGGGGGAGGGAAATTGAACCTGCATAGTAATGTCAGGCATGCGAAGGAAAGCATGTGCAGGAGCTGAGAAAGTCAAAATCGCGGTTTCCATGGTAACATGTACCTTGTCTGTGTCGTACACATTTCTCAAGAAATATATTCACCAGACCACCTAGTGATAAAAATTGCTCCACCGGCATACAAAGGTAGATTTCTCAGTTTTCTCTTATTCTAAAAAGTCTTCCCCCAATTAATCAATCTGTTCTAACTAACCCCGGATGAGGAACTGAAGTCCAGGTCCCGGCCTCTGAATCAGCGTCTTTTTTATGGCAGGAGTTAGTTTTCGGGTGATTAATTCCATTTCCTTCCTTTCTCCTTTGCAGATATATGTTGGGTAAAGGAGGAAAACGGAAGTTTGACGAGCATGAAGATGGGCTGGAAGGCAAAATCGTGTCTCCCTCCGACGGTCCATCCAAGGTGTCTTACACCTTACAGCGCCAGACTATCTTCAACATTTCCCTTATGAAACTCTACAACCACAGGCCCCTCACAGAGCCCAGCTTGCAAAAGACCGTGCTCATCAACAACATGTTGAGGCGCATCCAGGACGAGCTCAAACAGGAAGGCAGCCTGAGGCCTGTGTTCACTGCCTCCTCCCAGCCGGCCGACTCGCTGAGCGACAGCTACCGAGAGGCCCCGCCCGCCCTCGGCCACCCCGCATCCCCACCCGCACACCCCTGCGACCTCGGAAGCACTACGCCCCTGGAGGCCTGCCTCACCCCGGCCTCGCTGCTCGAGGACGATGACACTTTTTGCACTTCCCCGGCCGTGCCGCCCGCGGCTCCCACCAGACTGTCCCCTCCAGCCCTCCTGCCGGAGAAGGACAGCTTCTCCTCGGCCTTGGATGAGATCGAGGAGCTCTGTCCCACATCTACCTCCACAGAGGCCGCCACCGTGGCAGCGACTGACAGCCCGAAGGGGGGTTCCAGCGAGTCCAGCCTCCAGAAACCCGAGGGGCTCCAGGAGGGCCGGCCCGAGGACTCGAAACTGATGGACTCACTGCCTGGGAACTTTGAGATCACAACGTCCACGGGGTTCCTGACAGACTTGACCCTGGACGACATCCTGTTTGCCGACATCGACACGTCGATGTATGATTTTGACCCCTGCACGTCCACGTCGGGGACAGCCTCAAAAATGGCCCCAGTGTCAGCCGACGACCTCCTCAAGACTCTGGCTCCTTACAGCAGTCAGCCCGTTGCCCCGAGTCAGCCTTTCAAAATGGACCTCACAGAGCTGGACCACATCATGGAGGTGCTCGTCGGATCCTAAGACCTGGGGACCCTGTGACTCTGCCCACCCAGACCCCGCGAGTGTCCCGCACCCTGACAGCTCTCCGCACTGTGCATGCACCCTTGCTTGCCTTTTTCAGAGAAAACGAACGTTTTACAAAAGGATCACACTAGTTTTTGCTTTGAGCAGAGTTGGAGTGCCTTCATCCCAGTCCAACCACTTTTAACATGCTTTTTTGAGTGGTTCCTCAGAGACCTACTACCCTGGAATAGGAGAGAATACATTTGAAGACAATGTTGCTATGTTGAATGACAAAAAATAAACAGTTCAAGTGAAGCACAAGGAATAAGTTGGAAAAGCTGTAAATTGCATGTGCATATTTGTCTATTTTTTCTATAAGTTTTATTGCAAGAGGTAAAAAAAGAAAAAATATATATATATTATTTAGATAATCTCAGTACCTTTTCTGGCATTTTCGCCCTGTATAGGTTGACTTGGCAATTCAGCCTTTTTAGAGGCATTAACTACTCCTCATAAGTGTTGCATTTACATGGCTGTTTAGAAACTGCTGCCCAAATTTATTTTATATTTTTGTACAGATTCTGCAGTTTATGATATTGTTTTTCTAAAAACAAATGCTGTTTATACATATGAGATAGCTATTTTGATAGGATTTGCTCACCTAGTTCCTGCAAACTTCAGATGTACAAGTTGCACTTGTACTTTTATAGAGTTGTAATGTTTTATATGTGTTTGGTGCAAAGAGAAAATTGGATCAAATCAGTCCGCAGTTGATGTCCCAAATGCAAACACGCATACAAACACACACACACACACACACACACACACACACAGCGCTTTAAGAAAGGGCCGGGCGATATCACACCCAAATTTCATGAGCACTGACCCCCTGGCATGAACACCCGCCAGCACTGTGACTTCCAAAGCCAGAGCCGTGTTTGCTCATCAAACTTGCATTCAGCAGTTGGCGGGAGGTGGCTGTCGAGCTCGCGGGTGTAAGTGATGGTTCTCTTTAGCGCCCTCTTTTGAGGGGAAGGCTACCGAATACTCTATTTATGCCAGTTTGCGCTTTTAATTGTTTTTATTTTTTTAAATGAAAACCCAAATCTTTCCTTTTTTGGCGTAATTTTTATGATGACCTGAAATTTTACATGTGAACAAACTTTTATGAAAAGCAACCAACCTCTTCACGGAAGTAAACCTTATTGCAATGCTTAAGGCTGGTAAAGAAGAAAATCTCCCCCAGAAGGCTTCCATCATGTTGCTCAGTTGCCTTTTCCAGCTTCCCTAGAGCTTTCCTTCCCTCTGTTGCTAAGTGCTGAAAATGGCATCTTCAGGATCACCACAGTGAGCTCGCTCACCTCGGCCTAGCCTGGGATGCACTCTTGTAACATCCGTGGCTCTTGAACCTGGGGTCGGTCCTGTTATGTCATGGCTTCCAATCTGGTTACTTTCTTGAATCAACTGCTTTAACTACACTTTGCAAGGCTGTTTTACCCAAATACACAGACAGGACTTTCTATGCATGTTTCTCCTCCTCCCTCTTTGCGCCGCGCCCCCACCGCCCCCCCCCGCCCCGCCCCAGGACACTTGAGAAGTAGCTTTTTATTCCTAGTGGTGTACATTTAATTTTAAAACGTTTGCAATGTATCATGCCTGTTGCTGAAATTGTTTATGGCCTTTTCGTTTCATTTTTTTTCTTTTTTCCAATGGTACTTTAGCTGGTTACAACCTATATTATTGAAATGCAGATGGCTTCTTTAGGAATAACTTTTATATTTATTTAAGAATTTTTAAATTATGGGATTTGTGTTGTTGTTGTCTTTGTTGTTGGTCATTTGTCAATATTCAGTCACCAATTCTGCTCACTTCTTGCCATGGATAAAATTGAGTCTTTCTGGCCAATTAAAAAAGACAGCTTTATAAAATGGCACTTTAAACAAGCCATAGATAGTTTTATTTTTATAATGCACATGGCGAAGCAAATACATTTGTGATGAAGGAACTGCTCATCTAAGCAAAAGATTCATGTATGATATGATTAAATGTTGCTACATTCTAATTTACTTTTTTCCCCCCACTTGAATGTGTCTTTAAAGGCTGATTATCAACTCTAGAACAGTGAGAGAGGGATCAAATTGCGCTTGTTCTCCTACAAGCAACCTCCATCCGGATGCCTCTCACTGCTGCAGGTGTGTTGTTTCCTTTGATAGGACCAGGGACCAGATAGTGAAGGTGAGGGTTGTTGTAGATGCTTCCGGCATCCCTGTGCCTGTCCGTTTTCAGAGCTTCCTTTTCCTGTAGAGAACAAGTCAGTCCAGACACCATGCTTTTGATAACTGGAGGACGTAGCAAACTCACCCCATGCTGCACACATACACGTACTTATACACACACAATAGTGCTGATTATTCCAAATAATAACAGGGTAAGGCGGTTGATTTGCCATTGTTAAAAACTGATTTACAGTAACTTAGAACAACTGTACTCTGGTTGGATTAGCAAATCGTGTGTTTAAACAAATCCCATATGTTGGGCAACAGTTCAAATAAGCAAGCAAAGTGTTGCCCAGACGTAGTTCTCTGACTCTCCCGTATGCGTAAGGCTGGGCTTCAGAATCAAAACAAAACCCCCAACGACAGCAGGCAGATGCTTTTTAACTCTGGACACCCTTGCCATAAATTGTTGATATTCAAGGGCTAATGAGGAAGATGGGGGAAATTAGTGGCCCATTTTAAAAAGAACAAAACCATCAAGTGTTCAAGTTATCTTTGTGTCTTATTTTTACAAAGTGATGTCCCAACAGGGAAGACCATAAGCCTGTGTGTATCTCCGAGTCCCCGTCTGAGTGTGGGACATGCTTCCAGATGCTGCCTGGCAGCAGTGCCTTCCCCATCCTAGAGGATACCACGCAGCATTCAGAGTCGGGCAGGCGGTTTGAGGTGCCTTCATGAGAAAGAGGAGCTGGGTGGGGCTGGGAGAGGACAATTATTGACAGTGATGTGCAATGAAGTGACAAGATGAGAGCAGAATAATAAGAGCTTTGAATTTGAAGTGATTTTTTTTCATAAGTTATTTATTCCTTTTTTCTGTGTAAATATATTTATTTTACTATGGAGCTCTAACAACATCTGGATCGTAACATGTGCAGAATGTATGGTAGGAATGTATTCTCTTGTAGGAATGTCAATCTGTATTAAAAGGGGGTCCGAGCCAGACCCCCGGGTCTTCTCATTGTATGCATAGTCCACATTCACTTTTACTCTCTTCTCTAATATGGGTCTATTTGAAATATGCAAAAGGTATGGATGAGGAATGTTTTAATACCTCCAAATTTTTAAGAAAATCAAGCATCAAAGGGTTGATATTTTTAAACTTTTTTTAGTAGCACTTTCTCTTTATGACAGAAGGGGCAACCACACTGACATCCTCGTTCACACCAAAGGCTGAGAACGAGCCACAGCCTCTGCTCCACCTCGAGTGTCTTTATCAATTAAGCTTTTGATTGCCGTAGCCCTGTGGAGTGTCCCAACTGCCCTGAGGTCAATCAAGGAAAATTTCTTGAATAAATAAGCTCCAAAGAGCCAAAGTATCAACTTACGGATCGTTTTTAAAGCTTAAATTTATTAGCCACCTTTGTGGTAAACAATGAATTATGAATACCGCAGGGCAGCCTTCTTAAATGACAGACGTGAAAAAAAAAAATAAGGCTCTACTTTGTGCAGCTATTGTTATTCTCCATATGAATTGTCTTAATTTCAATACCGTGCTGTTACAAATTGGACCTTTATACATTTTCTGAAAATCTTGAAAAGAGCATATTTAACCTGTGCTGGCTGTAAATGGTTAACTTCCCGTTACCTCCCGTCAGCAGCGAGGTGTGTGCATCCTGCTTGTGTACAGTTGTTTTCAGCGCTTGTAAGAATGAGTCTAAAGGGTTCTGGAAAATTAGCCAGGATCAAATGCTATTGCAGACAAAGCCAGTAAAAATTGTGGACGTCTTTTGGGGATAACAAGTTTGGAAGAGAAGTGCAGTCCATACAAGCAAACAACCAAGATTTTGGAAAAGATGTACATAGTGACATGTTTGGTGCATGGTTTTTGAGGAGGGCTTCTGTCAAAAAAGGAGGTGTAACCTTTCCCCCACAGACCTGAGAGCTGTGCCTTTTCTATGCAATATTACAGACATTACATCGGAACCCAGATGGCTGTATTCACATGTAGGTTTGGGCTGTAATCTAAACAATTGGACAGATTAAATGTACATGGAAATGAGCAGTCTTACTTTTGTAGTTTTATATTATACAATAAACAGTTAAAAGACGAGAGAGGCGTGTGCAGTTTTCTTCTGACCGGAGCACGACCAGTTCAGATGTCACCATCTGCTCGTGTTAAGGAACAGTCCCCCTCGCAGCCTTTGCTGGAGTTGGTGCCTTTGACCTCACGCCTCTTGGTCTCAGGAGCACCTTTCTCTCCTGGTTCCCCCCGCCTCTTGGGTCCGTCTCCTCCTTGTTCTCACTTTTCTCCCCCAACTCTCTCGAAACGTTTTTTTCGGGGGTTTGGTCGGCGACCAGCTCTTTGCCGAGGCTCTGCTCCTACAGCTCGCTGTGTCGAGGGATCTAATCTACCCAGGACTCTGAAAATTCTTTCCAGCTCCTGCCTCTCTCCTGAGCTCTGGGCTTAAGCATCTACCAAGCTTTGCCATCTCACACTGAGCGCGTCTAAAACAGCCTTGTTTCCCCACGGGGCTGATCCTTCCCCTTTGGGTCCCTCTTCGGCCTCATCACCCTCCTCCCAGGTGTGGTTCTGCTGCTGCCACCCAGGCTGTCCTCCAGTCCACTCGAGAGTTCTCCAAGCCACTCTGTTCCCGGATGTTCACTGCTCCCCCACCACTTCCTTTCTGTCCCTACCACAGCTTCCCCAGCTCAGGTCCACTTCCTTTGCTGCCTCCGATTACTGCACCTGCTTCCTAACTCCTCTAACTGCCACGGTTGTGTCTCTAACATCCTTGGTGTCAGAGTTGACATTCAAAGCACCAGTGGTGCACGCATTTGTTGCACATCTTCCAGCAGCCCCCTCTGATTTATACAATCTGGCCCTCCACCATCTTCCAGAGGTGAATGGAGGAGATCCTTTGCAACCTGCTTGGCAGCTGGCCCATCTTTGATGGAGTCGTGGGATCCAGCCTTGCCTGGTCCAGGCAGTTCTGGGCCACCAATACCAGCTGATGAGGGAATGGGGCTGGGTGTGAGAGACCTGGGAAATGAGGGTTCCAATCAATCAGCAATGGAACATGAGGGAGGAGTATTGGGGAGGTGTCACAGGTTAAACTGTGTCCACCAAAAAAGGTATGTTGAAGTCCTAAACAACTGTTCCTCAGAATGTGACCTTCGTTTGGAAATAAGGTCTTGACGGAGATAAGTTAAAATGAGATTATTAGGGTGGGCCCTAGTCCAATATGACTAGTGTCCTTATAAAAAGGGGAGATTTCAACACAGACAAGCGCACAGGGAGAACACCATGTGAAGATGAAGGCAGAGATCAGGGTAATATGTCTACAAGCCAAGAACACCTAAGATTGCCAGGAAATCACTAGAAGTGAGGGTGAGGGAGAGGCATGGAAAAGATTCTTCCTCACAGCCCTCAGAAGGAACCAACCCTGCTGACACCTCGATCTCTGACTTCTACTCTCCAAAACAATAAATTTCTGCGTTTAAGCCACTCTGTTGTTAAGTTTGTGGTACTTTGTTACGGCAGCCCTAGCAAGCTAACGGGAGAAGGACAGGACGCGCTCTTTCCAGATGTCCCGGTGGAGAGACTCACAAGGCAGCTAGAAATAAGAGTGTTGCTCAGTAGAGTGGTTTGTCTCTAGAATTATGAGCATCTGCTGTTAATTAGAGATAAAACTTTGGCAAATCGTTCAATCTCTCTGTGTTTGTGAGGACAGGATAAAGTCATAGCTCCTAAATCTCTTGGGAAATGTTGACAGTGCAACAAAAATGTGAGTTACGGACATCTGTCCTCTCATGCCTACCACTGTGCCCAGCACGTAGTAGGCAGCAAAACATTTGCTGAATTAAAAGAGGAAAACTCCCTGGAGTTCACCCTTCTCTTGGAATGAGGGAAGCCAGGACTCCTTGTCGGGTCCCAGGCCCACTCCCATCCTGGCCCTCTGGACGCCCGCATCCCCAGCACACTGCACACCCTTGCGTGTGCCCCCACCTTTGCCTGTAGAAGTTCTACCCCTCACTCCAAGGCCGAGCTCAAGTGCTTGTCCATGAAGCCTTCCCCGCAGTCAGAAACAGCCTCTCCTTCTGGTGGGCTCTGTGCCTCTGCAAACGCTCTTAGCAAGTCCCACTACATCTCAGGTTAGCCAGGCACCGTTGTTTCCTCCGCTTCCCTCTGCTGTTCTGAGGAGCAGCAATCCTGCGATGCTCACCTTTGCCAGAGGTCAGCAAACGACGGCCCTTAGGCCAAATCCTGCCCACTGCCTGTTTTTGTCAGTAAAGTTTTATTGGAACACGGCCATGTTCGTTTACTTGTGTGTCTATGGCTACTGTCCTGCTACAATGGCACAGAGACCATATGGCCCTCAAAGTCTAAAATATTTGCTCTTTGGCACTTAATAGAAAAACGTGGCCAAACCCTAGTCTTTGCAAACCACACAATGCTTAGGACAGCGTCCGTCCATAGCTGGGCCAGGCCACGCTCCCTGGGCTCAGGGGTTTGCACAGACCGGGACGTACACCCCAGGAAAGCGGATCAGTACAGGGGCAGGGGCAGGGGTCCCAAGGGCACAGAGTGCTGGAGGTGGGGGTGCGAGGGCGAAAAGGCAGAGCAGTCAGGAAAGTCACACGAAAGTGGACATCTTCAGAGAGCTTAAGACCTGTGAGGAGCCTTAGACGTGGATCTTCTGGTCAAAGGGCCCCATCTTACAGATGTCAAAGCTGAGACAGAGAGAGGGGAAGTGATTGCTGTCTAAGGCAAGACACAGTTTACAGCATCGGGGTGCAGAGTTTGGCTCTGCAACCAGCCCACCTGGGTTTGAATCCTGGCTCCTCATTTGTAGCCTATGACTTGGGGCAAGTTCCCGAACCTCTCTGTCCTCAGATTCCTCATCCGTAAGATGAGAGTAATAACTGAGCTCATCTCACACAGTGGTGGGGATTAAATGAGTCCATACACGTAAAGCACTTAGAACAGCTCTAGGACATTAAAAAAATAAGTCCACAAATGTTAGCCATAGCTAACATGAGAGACAAGGCTAAAATCCAGGTCTCTTCTCAGGGTGGTGTTCTAGGTTGGGCCATAAAGCAAAGCTGGGGGATCGTCACGCTAAAGACGCGTTTTGTGGGGGCAGCGCCATTTCCTAACACCGTGCTTGTCATCATGGTGGTCAGCTTTTTGTTTATGGAGGACACTGTGTTCCAAGCTTGTGTGGCAGTCTGGGGTCCCAGAGTGCCTATTGCCTCTTCCATCTCTGCTTTTAAGGTCCTTCTGCTCCTCTTGGAAAGGAATCTTTGACTGAAGCAGGAGTAATAGTCCCCAGGGTTACCACTTAACTGAGCACTCACACGTGCCAGACACCGCTAAGTGCTGGCGTGCATGATCTCACGGACTCTTCACCCCGGCCCTTCGAGGTTTATTTTACCACCCCCACTTTACAGAGGAGGGAGTCCAGGCTCAGAGAGGTTAAGCAACTTTCCGAAGGTCACACAGCTGGCAAGAGGCAGAGCTGGGATTGCAGGTGGGGCCTCTCTGACTCTTATAACCCCTTCAGCACACTCTCTCGTCGCCTGCCCGTCATTGCTCCTGGAGTCCTGGTGTCCACAGGCAGACTAACGCCTGCAGGCTGAACAGGGTGAGGGAGTCAGGAGATAGCATCCCAATCCCAATCCCTCTTTCACTTGCCTGACCTTGGACAGCCCTTCACCTCTCCTCTTCTTCTAGGGGGGTGGAGCCCTCCTGGCACACCAGGGCATTACCCTGAGGGACAAGAGGAGGAAGATGGCCCAGTGGGGCCAGCGGTGAACCAGGAGTGGGGACTGCTCTACAGAGCTGAGTGCCCCCCAGGTTCTCTCATCCTGGCTCTGTGTGACCTTGGGCCTGTCACATCCCCTCTCAAGGACTCAGTTGGCTCAGTGGCAAAGGGAAGAGGCAGGACTACATACATGCCACAGGCTTCAGGCCCTGGCTCTCCTGGCTGCAAGTTAGAATCCTGGGGGTTCCGCCGGGCGTCTCTGGCGGGAGGCCCAGGCCTCAGGGCTTTTACAGAAGCTCTCGGATGGGAGGAGTGCCGGGGCACTACGGTCTCCGGTGCCAGCCTTCAGGGCCCTGGGATGGCCGGCCCTGTGCTGCCAGGGAGGCACACACGCTGGCAGTGTCCCCGGAGCTGGCAGCCCCTCGCCGGCGGCCTCCCTCCCTGCTCCTCTCCCCGGGCAGGGCCGCCAGGCTGCCAGCTGCCAGCGAGGCCTATTGTTCAGCAGTGACAAGAAATGGCTGCGGGAGTGCAGGCCCGGGAAAGGCTGGAGACGGGCGGGGGCGGGGTGGGCGAGCGGGGCCGTGTCTCCCACACGGGCTCCGCAGGCACACATGCCAGCAGACTTCTTTCTCCCGTGTCTTCTCGGGAGGAGAGTCTCAGCGGACGTGCGTGTCACTGTTGCCGTGTGTTCGTGAGCGGAGTCAGGCCACCTCTAGCAAAGGATTTATGGTCACTTATCTCCTGGCTGAGTGCCTGAGAACAGGGCCAGGTGGCTGGTGCTTCTGAAATGGTGTTGTTCAGAGTCCACTCGGTCCACACACTCGTGGGGAAGGCCGCTTCCCGGGCCCGGAGAGGGTCCGGTGATGGCGAGAAGCATCCTCGACTCTCCTCTCCGTGCAGCTTCACGGTGCAGGAAGCCTTTCACATACCTTCTCTTTGTCTGAGTCTCCTGATGACTGGGGGGGAGGGGAGCAACGGGGGGAGGCTGAGCAGGCATGGAGAAACTGGGGTACACAGAGAGGCCCAAGGCTGCCAGGTGCAGGAGCCGGGCGAGGATGCAGTCCGAGCTCTGGACTCCTCCTGTCTTACCTTGTGCTGCTTCTGAGCTTAGAGAAACTGGCCAGAAACTTAGTTACGAAAAAATAAGGGTGAGCGGTGAGCTTTGGAGCCAGAAGTTGCATATCCTCTTGGATCTTTGTAACAGACTTAGGGAGAATGGAAGCCATTCGGAGCTTCCGTTCTGCCCTTTCTGTCCCTGAAAGCCTCCCTCCCCCTGGCCCAAACCTGAGGGGCTGAGCTCGGGGGGAGCCAGTGCCCTTCCCTGGTTCCAGGTCGTTAGGCCCAGGCCAACGTGTGACCCACAGCACCATCCCAAACGTTCAGCCTTAAAGAAAGTCAGGCACTTGCTGTCAACCAGGCTTTGAGACAAATCCTGAGACCCCCTGCAGCCAAATTGCTGCCCCTAAGCCTTGCCCGTGTAGAACGTCTGCGGCCACCCTGCCAGTGTGCTGGCTGACGCTCGCTTCCTCTCTCTCTCTCTCTGTCCCAATCCCATCCCTCCCACCTTCTCTCTGTCTCGCCCCCCTCCTTCAGTCTCTGACTCTCAGTCTCTTTGCCTATCCTCCCTCTGGTCTCTGTCAGTCTCTGTCTTGGTCTGTCTCCTGCATTACTACTCAAGAGCCAGCTTTGCTGCCACAGGGCACTGAGTCTGACCTTAGAAGCCGAGGACCCAGGCCTCTCTGCCCTCGGGTCTTCCCCCCTGTCCATGGTATGAGTTTTCTGGGTCCAAGGAGCTGGGGTACATTCCCTGGGCTTTGAGACAGGCCTGGTGGGACTGGGAGGTTCCAGGGCTCGGGTTCATGGACGTCTGGGGACCTCTGAGTCACCAGGTGAGGGCTCCCAGACCTCCTGAGGGGCGCTCAACTGCTGGTGTGGTGGGCGGGGGTGGGGAGTCTTGGTGCTACCCCCTAAGCACCTGGCTTCCCCATCTGGGGCCACCTGGGCTAGGGGTCAGCTGGGATAAGAGAATTTCTAGCTGTTTTCCAGGTTGGCCGGAGCAGCTCAGGGACTAAGTACAATTGGCCTGTGGGCATGGAGGGAGATTCCGGGCAGAGAGGAGGGGCTCCCAGGTTGCACTGCCTGGGCCGGCTGAGCTGGTTGGGTGCCAGGCTCTGGGGGAGGTGGGGTCTGAGGAGAGGCATCCGCCAAGTATGGGGACAGGAGCCAGTGGTGCTGGCAGGTAGTGGGCAGCGTGAGTCTTGGGTCATTCTGTTCTAAGTGGTCCTAAGACCATGCAGTTGGGGTAGGGGCTGCTTGGGACCTTGAAGAGGGCTGACAGGTTGGGGCTAAGGGCTGTGCCCTCAGGGAGGTGGGAGGGGGGAGACCACTTTCTGTAAAGCACCTTCTCTCTGCTGGACACTGGGCTGGGCCCTCTCTGGTCACCCTCTCACTAATCCAGACAGGGGAACTGCAGCCCAGAAAAGTGAGGCAGGTTGTCCAAGGTGGCATAGCTGGTTGCTGGGGAATGAAGGGGGTCTGCATGTGCCTGTGGGACTCTGTTCTGCATGGCAAGGATATATCACACTGCTGTCCAGGGGGCCCAGGTCACCCTGTGGGTCATTGTGGAGACGGTGCCATGCAGGAAGCTTGGATGTGATCCCTAGCTGTCTCAGATGGGGCTGGCTCACGGGGGAACGAGGGGCCAGGAATAGGTTCTGGTCCTCAAATTCTAGCAGTCTGCATCCTTGGCCTGCCAGACCCTTCAGCTTGGCTACGGGGAAGAGTGGGATGGGCAAGAGAGGACCTTTGGAGGCCAGGAGGACTCCCCTCATTGAGATTGATTCTTGTGGGTCATAACAAACAGAGGCTGGAACGCTTCCCAGCTAGAAAGGGCCTGTGAGCTTGTCTGATGGCCGTAGCGGCAGGAAGACTATGGCCGGGGCAGCTGCAGGTTAGGGAGCCCTGTGGGCCATTTGTTCTTTCATTCTGTTAGCCTTTCTTGGCTCATCCCCAGCATCCCCATCAAAGTAGATGGCACCACCACTTACCTAACTGATGTGGCCAAAATCTCGGAGTCAATCTTGACCCTCCTCTCTCCCACCACACCCACTCCAACAGCGGACCCTGTTTATTCTGCCTCCCAGATGTACACAGGGTCCCCTGGCATCTCACCACCGCCTGGCACTGTCATCTCTACTGGATTACCACACAGCCTCCCAGCGCTGCTCCCCGCTCCCACCCTTGTCGGGATCTTCCGTCCTCAGCAGAACAGCCAGAGGGATCCTTTAGAAATATAAGTTAGTCCTGTGCTCCCAGAATGTGCACATGACTCACCTGGGGGACTTGTGACAACGCAGCTTCTAATCCGCAGGTCTGGGCTGGGGCTGAGCGCCTGCATCTCTAACAAGCTTCTAGGAGACGCTGGTCCATGGAGCACATCGCACATCGAGCAGCCAAATGTGAGACCACGTCACTCCTGTGCTCCAAGCGCTCTGGTGCTTTCTTGGAATAAAATCCACACTTCTTGTCCTGGCCTCTGTGGCCCCTGCTGCTTCTCTGCCCTGCATCTCCCCTCTCCCCACGCACTTTGCTCCAGTCCCACCAGCCTTCTTGTCCTTCCACCAGGCGTTGCTTCCTAATAGTTTATAAACCTCCTACATGGATTTGATGCTCATGTCTCCCTCACTGAACTGTAGAGTCCATGAGGGCTGGAATATGTGTTTTTGTGGCCGTATCCCCAGTGCCTGGCATGGGGTCCGACCCCCGGTAACTACTTGCTGGAGGAGCAGATGGACTAGACGCTGCTAGGTGCTGGGGCTCCAGCACTGAGCAAAGCAGCTTGGCGCCTGCCCTCAAGCAGTCCACAGCCCTGTTCCCAGCGGGAGGATGGGCATGGGGTGAGCAACCGAACAGTCATGGTCCGTATTTCCTGACCTCTTCCAGTGTCTGCCCTGGGCCAAGTGTCTCTGTGAACTGTCTCATTTAGTCCCGCTACAGCCCAGCAAAGTAGGTGCTGTCATTACCGCCTACATCTCATTTGAGGGTGGCCTTCTGCTTGCTGCTCTTTAGGGATCTGCTTTCTCTCCCCTGGGTTACCCTATCCTCCCCCTGCGGGGGTGAGGGGTGGGGAGTGGGGGCCCTGCACCCTCCTCACTCTCTCCTTCCCTCGGGCTGGGGGCCCACACCTCGCTCCTGGCATTTGAACGCACCCCCCAACACTGGTGAGGGGTGGGAGGTGTGAGAAGGGCCGGGGGGTGAGGTTGGCTCCAGCCTAGAGGGAGGAGGCCCAAAGTCATCATCCCAGGCCAGATAATTGATTGAGATAACGATGTGCATGCTGGTCTTGCTGCAGGTGAGAGATATTTCCTTTTCCCAGTGGAGGAAGTGTCATGCTTTTAGCTTGCCCACCCCCTCTTGGTGGTGCTTTGGGCTTCATGATGTGCTCTGTAGGGCTTTGGGTGGGGAAGGGATAGCACCTGTTGGCAGCTAGGGCTGAGGGAGAGAGGCTTCCCGGCCCTGCCCTGAAGGAGAGAGGAGTGGGCAGCAGAAATCTTTTTAAAATTACTTTTAAAGATTTTTTTATTAATAAACTTTATTTTTTAGATCATTTTTAGTTTTATAGAAAAACTGTGAAAAAAGTACAGAGAGTTCCCATATATCGCGTCTCTCTGCCACCACCCACAGTTTCCTGTATTATTGATATTTTGCATTAGCATGTTAGGTTTGTTACAATTGGTGAGCCAATATCAATACACTGTTACCTAAAGTCCACAGTTTGCATTAGGGCTCACTCTGTGTGTTGTACAGTTCTACGGGTTTTGATGTAATGTCACGTGTCCACCATTACAGTATCACAGAATAGTTTCATCACCCTAAAATCCCCTGTGCTCCACCTATTCATCCCTCCCCCTAATCTTTTTACTGTATCCATAGTTTTGTGTTTTCCAGAATGTCATATAATTGGAACCATACAGTGTGTAGCCTGAAAGACTGGCTTCTTTCACTTAGCGATACATATTTAAGGTTCCTCCATATCTTTTCACGGCTTGATAGCTCATTTCTTTTTATTGTAATATTCCACCATCTGGATGTACAATCGTTGTTTATCCATTCACCTGTTGAAGGACATCTTGGTTGCTTCCAAATTTTTGGCAGTTATGGATAAAGCTACTATAAACATTTGTATGCAGGTTTTTGTGTGGACATAAGATTTCAACTTCTTTGGATAAATACCTATGAGCATAATTGCTGGATCATATGGTAAGAGGCTTCTTTGAAAGAAACTGCCAAACTCTCTTCCAAAGTGGCTGTACCATTTTGCGTTCCCACCAGCAATGAATGAGAGTCCCTGTTGCTCCACATCCTCACCAGCATTTGGTATTGTCAGTGTTTTGGATTTTAGCCATTCTAATAGGTGTGTAGTAGTATCTCATTGTTGTTTTAATTTACATTTCCCCGATGACATATCATATTGACCATCTTGTCATATGCTTATCTGTCATCTGTATGTCTTCTTTGGTGAGGTGTCTGTTCATATCTTTTGCCCATTTTTACTTGGGTTGTTTGTTTTCTTATTGTTGAACAGTTCTTTGTATATTTTGGATACCAGACCTTTATCAGATATGTGTTTTGCTAAGATTTTCCTCCAGTCTGTGTCTTCTTTTTTTTTTTTTTTTTTTTTTTTTTTTTTTTATTTTTTCCCCCCAAAGCCCCAGTAGATAGTTGTATGTCATAGCTGCACATCCTTCTAGTTGCTGTATGTGGGACTCGGCCTCAGGATGGACGGAGAAGTGGTGCCTCGATGCGCACCCGGGATCCGAACCCGGGCCACCAGCATTGCAGCGCGCGCACTTAACCACCAAGCCACAGGGCCGGCCCAGTCTGTGTCTTCTTTTCATTCTCTTAATAGGGTCTCTTGCAGAGCAGAAATGTTAAGTTTTACAAAGTCCAACTTATTAATTTTTTCTTTCATGGATCATGCTTTTGGCGTTTTATCTAAAAAGTCATCACCGGGCCAGCCCCGTGGCTTAGCGGTTAAGTGCGCGCGCTCCGCTGCTGGCGGCCCGGGTTCAGATCCCGGCCGCGCACCAACTCATCGCTTGTCTGGCCATGCTGGGGCCGCGTCCCACATACAGCAACTAGAAGGATGTGCAACTATGACATACCACTATCTACTGGGGCTTTGGGGGAAAAATAAATAAATAAAATTATTTTTAAAAAATAAATAAAATAAAAAGTCATCACCAAACCCAAGGTCACCTAGATTTTCTCCAATGTTATCTTGTAGAAGTTTTAAATAGTTTTGCATTTTACGTTTAAGTCTATGATCTGTCTTGAGTTAATTTTTGTAAAGACTGTAAGGTCTGTGTTTAGATTCATTTTTTTTGTACCTGTCTGTTCTGTTATTCCAGCACCATTTTTTGAAAAGACTATCCTTTCTCCATTGAATTGCCTTTGCTCTTTTGTCAAAAATTAGTTGAATCTATTTGTGGGTCTATTTCCGGGCACTCTATTCTCTTCCATTCATGTTTTTGTTTATTCTTTTTCCTATACTATGTTGTCTTGATCACTGTGGCTTTATAGTGAGTCTGGAAGTCTGGTAGTCAATCCTCCAACTTTGTTTTTCTCGTTCAATATTGTGTTTGCTGTTCTGGGTATTTATAAACTTTAACATCAGATTGTCAATATCCACAAACTAACTTGTTGGGATTTTGATTGGAATTGTGTTGATCCTGTAGGTCAAGTTGGGAAGAACTAACATCTGAACAATATTGAGTCTTCCTCTCCATGAACATGGAACATCTCTCCATTTATTTCAATCTTCTTTGGTTTCTTTCATCAGCATTTTGTAGTTTTTCCCCTATAGATTTTGTACATATTTTGTTATATTTACACATAAGTATAAAGTGCTAATGTAAACGGTGTTATGTTTTTAATTTCAAATTCCAAAATGTTCAACATTCCAGACACGAATCAGGCCACATCCTGGCCCTTCAGCATCTTCCCAGTGAACTTGAACTCCCACCTCCTTCCCTGCCAGTCCTCCCCTCCAACCTCATCTTCCTAAGCGCTCTCTTGCTGGGGACTGCACTCTACCAGCCCTTCTGATCTCGGACCACCACTCCATACTCGCTTCTTTGCATTTGCTGTTCCCTTCCCCCTCTATTTTTGTATTTCATTGAACCCTGTGAAATTACTATTTTTATGGACCAAAAAAAGGTTAAATATCAGTGATCACATAGGGTTCTCCTAATACATCCCAACATCCCACTCCTCCTCATCCTCTAAATCTCAGCTCAGATGCCACCTCCTCAGAGTAGCCTTCCCTGACCACCGCCCCCCAGCCAGGCACATCGCTGTCTTATCCCCTCCATAGAATTTCTCACCATGTGAAGTCATCTCATTTATTCGTTTGCTTCTTTGTTTCTTACCTGTTTTCTTTCCTGTAGCATATCCTCCTGACAGTAGGGACCTTGTCTTGGTCAACAAGCTCCTCAGAGACCAGACGGGCTGGGGACTCCAGATACTTGTACCACCCTAGGGAGGGGAAACCACCCCCCACCCCCAAAACTTGACTGACATCATATTTCCACCAGCTCTCCTGTTGGGCATGGAGCCTGATTTACCTGACATAGAATAATAGGGAAACATGATATTTTCCCCCTAAGTGTTGAGGACCAAATTCGTAAGTTCCAAGACTGTGTGGCTGAACAGGAGCAGGGACTGTTCAGAAAAGGGATTCTATTGGAGGCAGAGAGGACTGGGTGAGAACCGGCTCTGCCCCAGCAACACCCATTTATTTCCTCAGCTACCACTTCCTCCACCTTGTCCCCTACTCAACAGCAGAATAGCTTTCCTTACACCCCACCTTGTTCATCCAGCTCCTATTCTGATCCACAACCTTGAGTGGCTCCCTAGTGCCGTGAGGAAATATATGAACCCTTTTCCAGGCTTTTGAGGCCCTGCTCTCTCCTGCCCACAGACTCTTCCTGGAATTCCCTGCCTAGGACCGCCTCATCCCGTCCCCGCCTACCAGACCCTGCCAACCCTCTGGAGCTCAGCCACACCTCCTCCAGGAACCTTCCCTGTTGCCTGCACATATAGGCTCCTGGGGGCCTCCTGTCAGTGCCCTATTAATTCGCTCAGCTCACAGGGGTTCTCTGAGGATTGCTGGGGCCTGTTTCACAGCTCAGGCTCCAGAAGAACAGGGACTGAGTCCAGGGACTGTGAGCACTAGCCAGCCGCTGAGAGTGACTTATTGGAAGGGGAAGAGGGGAGGCTGAGGGGCCTCCTAGCGGGAAAGGACATTTGTTTCCTCCTTGTTGAGGCCAGACCCGCAAAAGCACACCAGCTCTGAGAGGTGGGGCATGGTGCCCTTGAGGGGATCCAGGCAGCAATCTCTCTCCCCTTCTTCTCCCTCCCCCAGTGTGGAGCCAGCCGGGTTGACTCAAGTGGCAGGAAAAATGCCCCCCCCGCCCCAAGCTGCTGCACATCTGTGCCCAGACAAAGCCAGCTATTAATCCTAGCTTTTGTGTAAGTGTTTGGGTGTTGAATTCCACTTGGATCTGCGGGCTTTTGGAAGGGGAGATTGGAAGGGATTTAGTGACAACAAAAGGAACCCACTGAGGGGAATGGGAGGGGGCCAGAGAAGCTGAGAAACCCAAGTGCATTCACTCTGAGCCTGGTGAGGGCTCCTGGGAGCCCAACTTTGTCCAGAGCCCAGCAGGGCTCCCAAATTCCCAGGATCTGAGTCACAAAAAGGGGCCACTCCCCAGGAGAAAAACACAAGCTTTGCAGGCCTACCTTCCACTCCAGATGCTTCCTGGGGCCGTGGACCCAACGTGGCAGGGCCTGGGCGCTGCCCCTTTCAGACTGGGACAGCCCGTTGCCCAGAGGAGTCCAAAGGTGGGAGACAGGGACCAGGCAGAAGGCTGGAGCTCAGGGACTGATCCAGATCAGGGAGAGGCTCAAAGCCACCAGGAGTCCCCAGTGGAGTGAACACACAGCAATGTGGCCAGAGGGCTTGAGGCTACAGGCCACCTGGTGGCCTCATTGGGCTCTCCGGAGAAGTTCTGGGGCACCCAGTCCCAGCCAGAAGCCCGACCTCCAGGAAATCTAGTCCACACAAGCCCTAGCGATGGCTCAAGCATCAAACACTCAGGATAGCCCAGGACAGGGTCCATGCGTGTGTGTGTGTGTGTTTGTGTGTGTGTGTGTGTGTGTGTGTGAGAGAGAGAGAGAGAGAGAGAGAGAAGACCTGCAGCCCGGGCAAGTGTTATTTGACTAGATCGCTAGGAGAGCAGCCTGGGGTGTGAACTGAACCCTCCTGAGCTGCCTGTGCCCCTCTTGCTTTGTTAATTTCACTTTACAAATGAGCTTCCCACCTGTGGGCGCTTGACTCCACGGCTCACCAAGTTGTCAGGTCATACCAGCAACGACAAGTGGAGACACACCCAGAGGTTCCTTCCCTCTCCCCACCTCGTCTGAGACGTCTGGTAACATCATTCATTCATCCGTTCCGTTCGATGGTTGAACTGCCACACTGCGGGCCAAGTTCCGGTTTAGCTTCCGGGCAGTAATGCAAAACGTGGCTGCCTCCTGACACGTGAGTGCTCAGCTAAGCTTCCAGGCTAATTTAACTATTTTCTAATGGCTTTTAGCACATCCACGGATGTTTTATTGTACCTTAATTAACTCTAGAAATAACAGAGTAAACTCAAATCATTCATTCATTTCTCCCCTCACTCATTCAGGAGGGGTGAAGTCAGGCTGGCCCACCAGGTCCTTTATACAAAAAACCCCAAATGTCCTCCCAGCTCTTTCCTGGTCTTTGGGGAAGAGATTTCACAGGTGCTCCACCTGCTGCTGTAAAGGCTATCTCCTACCTACACTGTTTCTGAGCACCCGGTCCCAGGCAGCCCTGCTCTGGAGGTAGGTGGAGAACAGGTGGGGCCTGTTGCTGCCTCCAGGGACTACAGCCTCCTCTGGGTCAGGGAGCAAGCACAACTCCTCCAACTCCCAGATGGAACCTTCTAGAAGACCATAAAGCCACTCTGTTCCCGATTTTGTCAGAGGGCATCTGCACTGTTGCTGAGGAGCCTCCCCAAGCCTGGTGACAGGCCCCGGCCACTGCACTGACCGGGAACTCCGTGCCCGGTAGACGTCTTGCTCTGCACTGAAAAGCTGGGTCACCTCAGTGGGAACTTTCCCCTGGGTCGACAGTGAGGGGCTTGGAGGCACAGAGGTGGCCATGGGGGTTGAGAGGATGGATGAGTGGAGGTGGTTTTTAATCTCTCTGTCCTACATTGTAGGGAGGGGGGAGAGGGGGGATGAACAGTACAAGATGAGTTCCCAGGCCTTTTGGGGGCTCTGACACATCACCAAGTGGACTGTGATAAATGGAGTTACTGTTGGGGGAAGGATCAAGACCAGGCACCAGTCTCTGAGGGCATTTATGGATGGAGTGACAGGGCACAGGGGGAAGGGGCTAGGTGTGGAGCCCTTACCAAGCGTGGCCTCCCAGGTAATAGGTCCAGGCACAGAGTCTAGGAAGGTGCTTTTGGAGTCTGTGGCTCTGGGGCTTGGTTTCTTTCTATAGTTTCCCTCCCAAGATGGTCACAAGGGCCTCAGTGAGGGTCAGGACCACCAGAGGCTCCCTGTGGGCATCTGCCCACCCCTTGGGCAGGGAAGAGTCTGGCTTCCCAAGTCAGAAACTATCAGAAGTGCCGTTCATTGAGTGCTACATGCCCGGTGGCATGCTAAGCCCTTTACATTGCATTATCTCAGTAAAGCCTCATAACCACCCATGAGGTCAGCACTATTATTATTCTCATTTTATAGCTGTGCTTAGAGAAGGTAAGGGCCTGACCCAAGATCACATAGCTAAACAGAGGTGGAGCCAGGACTTCAAAGCCTGGGCTCTTCTCTACTCTGACCGGGATCCCTCAGACCTCTGGATCCTTTTCTCCTTCCCCAAGTCCACTTCCCTCAGCCATTTCAATGTCTTCATTGAAGACTTCACCTCCTTCAGCCCAACAATGTGGAAAAGGCCTAGAAGAAGAAGAAAAATCCAGTTGGAGCCTCTATTTTGGCTTCTTGGTCAAAGGTGAGATGCAGAGAGGAGGATGAGTGGTTAGGGGGTTATCTGGAGATTTCATTGCTCCAAGATGTTGACCCCTCCCCTCCCAAAAGAAAACAGATTAGAAAATTTTGCTCTGGAAAGTAAATTTTTAAAATCGACAAAAACAAGTACATCTTTTGTAGGGCAAAACTAGAAAATACAGAGAAGCAAAAATAAAAATGTAAAATACTCACCTTTGTATTACTCAGAGGTGATGACTGCTAAAACCTTGCATATATTTGTGTACATTCCTTTCTAAGTGCAGACACAAACACACACATACACTTTTTCATACTCTATTTTTCTAACAAAGCAAACATGTTATCATTATTGTTTAGAAACTGCTTTTTTTCACTCAATAATTTATCTGAACATCTTCCCAAGTGGGGACATATTTATTCATCTATTGTATCATATTAAATGGCTGCGTAGCTAGCGTTCTCTTCTACAGCTGCACCATAATTCATTGAACTAATCTCCTAATGTTAAATATTTAGGAATTTCTGATATTTTGTTCCTGCTGTGATTAACAACTCTAGTTAAAATCTCAGTACATCCTTATCTGGAATCTTGAGGTGAAATGGAGGGTTCAAAAGGTGTGTCTGTTGCCCATTTTAAAAGATACATTAAAAGTATCTTTTACTTTTAGAAGATGCCCTAGGGAAATGTTGTAGCCATGTATTCTCATAAACAGAGTTTAGACCCTCCCTGCCCACCCCAACACACACACAGACACACTGTTGCTATTCCTGGGAATATTCTTTCATTAAAAAAAAAAAAAAAAAAAGACAGGTTGACAATTTGATACATGAAATGCTATCTCATTATTGTTTTATTTAGCATTTCTTTAATAATTAATTGGGGTCAACAGTTTTTCATGTACCTGTTAGCCATTTTTATTTCTTCTCTGTGAATTACCATTCATATCCTTTGTCCATTTTTCTATTGGATAGTCTTCTTTTTAACACAGTTCTCTTATTTATGTGAGTAGTTCTCAACCCTGGCATGTTAGAATCACCTGGAAGACTTTTTAAATGAATGAAAGAAAAAGAGAAAGAGAGAAAGAAAAGAAGAGAGAGACAGAGAAAAAGGAAGGAAGGAAGGAACTAAGGGAGGGAGGGAGGGAGGTGTTAGGAGAGAGGGAGGAAGGGAAGAGGGAAGGAAGGGAAGAAGGGAGGGAGGGAGGGAGGGAGGGAAAAAGGCCCCATCCTAGAGTAAATATTTGGTGGAACATGGGTATCAGAATTTTTTAAAGTGTCCTTGTGTTTCTAATTTGCAGCCATGGTTGAGAACCCTTGTTATAAATTAGATTTTTCTCACTGTCTGGCTCCAAATGCTTTCACTGCAGAATCGATTTCATTTCTTTGACACCCAGTTTTCTTTTGTGAAAAAATGGGCAGCAGAACTGGGAAGCAACACAGACCCCCTACCAAATTCTATAAATCCCATTGAGAAGGCCAGAGTTTCAGGAAAGAGGGTGAGACAGACGCTGTGGTCAGGCTTTCTGCCAGGTGGATTGGAAAAAATTAAAAATGCTTGCTCAGGCAATTAGACTTTCCCTAAAGACAGCCTGAGCTCTAAGTGGAGGGGGATAAAGCTGGGATTCTACAGAATATGTTTGTTTCTCTGTTGCACCCCCCTTCAGATGCACAGCAATCTTGCCATCTCTGGGGCTTCAAGGTTTAGAATCAAGGTCTTATCTGAGGCATTTCATCTCCTTTCAGATGTCAGCATGGGTCCTTCGGGAGGGAACCACCCCTCTGGCTCACAGGCCTGCCCAGGAGGCAGGGGATGGGGTTGGGTTGGGGAGGGTCAGGGGAGCCCGGGTGGTGCAGGGGCTGCCTCCACCACCTCTAGTCCTCTCAAGGGGTTTATGATATTCTCAAAACAAACTTATTTGAACTCCAATAAAACCCAAAAGTTCTGCACCCCCCAAATCTAACCAGCCCACCCCCCGATCCCGCCCCCCCCCCCAACTCTAACCACCTCTGCTCCAGCCTAGTGCAGCCGAGCGGGTCATGGGATGAAAGGGTGTTTCTGGTGATTCAGTCAGGAAGGTCCCTGGGAACTCCCAGGCTGGCTCGGTGCCGCTCCACATCAGGCACACCTGAGGCCTTGTGGAGGACAGGGACGCGGGTCTTCCAGGTGCTGCTGTGCCCAGAGGTGAGAGAATGTATTCGATGGCTTGAATCTTAATCCACTTGGTGCCAGTGTGTGATCCTGAGCCTCAGTTTCTTCATCTGTAAGATGGAGATTGTAATGCTGATGTTCAGGGTTGCGGAGAGGACTAAAAAAGCTGTATGTGCTTTTTTAGCACATACAGTAAATGTGCATACAGCACACCTCTCAGTAAATGCCAGGGGTGCTCTGTGTGTGCCCCTTCATGCCCTTTCCTTACCCTCGCCAGTCAGAGCTGGGGGCTCCGGGTCCAGCTCCGGAATCTCCATCTTCTTTTTCATCCCCACGTGCCTCATTTATTCCATTGCTCAGGGGCAGAGGAGACAGCCTCTGCCTACATGGTCTCCCGGCCTCCAGCACTGACCCAAGCCCACAGAAGAAGGAGCACCCCTCCACCTGCGCCCAGCACCCTGCCCTAGGCCACACCCAACCTCCCTGCTTTCTCTCCCACCCTCTCCCTCTGAACCCCATGCTCCCCTCATCCATTCCCCACAGTCCTTGAGCTTTCCCACTCAGATGACTAACATTTTTCCTGTATATCTAATTTTTATTGAGCCCTCACTTTGTGCCAGGGCCCATACTTCACCACCATGACCTTATTAATTGTTCACAGGGATGTTTTTGTTATCCCATGTTACAGATGAGGAAAGTCAGACTTGTTCAGCATAACTTGCCCAAAGTCACAGGGCATTAGGGAGCCCAGCTGGACTGTCACGCCATTTTGTATCATATACCTGACCCTCTATGTGCCTGTCCCCAAGGAGCTTAAATTCCAGTAGATGTGCTCCCTCCCTCCACTGGGCTCCCACTGCACCTTGCTCTGCTCTTCAGCATTTATCCCACCCTGCCTTGCGTTGGTATTTTCTGGGTACCTCTTATCTCCTTTGGCCATGAGTTGCCCCAGGGCAGCAAGTGTGTCTTTGTATCTCATTCATCTTTGAGTCTGGTACAATGCTTAGAACATTGTAGATTCTTAAATTATTTTTCTAATTCTAAAGTAACATGTGCTCATTATAGAAAAAGAAATAGAAAACACAGAAAAAGTAACGCAGAAAGCAAATAGCACCTATGATCCCACCACCCAGAGAAAACCTTGGTTAATATTTTGGTGAATTTCCTCCCAGTCCTTTTATACATACATATTTTTGCTCAGATAAATAATATGTATTTTGCGTAAACTAGACTTCATACAATACTATTTGCTATGCTGCTTTTTCACCTTATGAACAATTCCCACGTCATTAGAAATTCTTTGAAAATGGGACTTTTTTTTTGAGGAATATTGGCCCTGAGCTAACATCTATTGCCAATCTTCCTCCTTTTTTCCTTTTTTCTCCCCAAAGCCACAGTAGATGGTTGTATGTCATAGTTGTACACCCTTCTAGTTGCTCAATGTGGGACGCCCCCTCAGCGTGGCTTGATGAGCCGTGAGCAGGTCCGCGCCGGGATCTGAACCTGCGAACCCCAGGCCGCCGAACTTAACCGCTACCAGGCCAGCCCCTGAAAATGGGATTTTTTTTTTTTTTTTCCCCTAAAGCCCCAGGCAATAGTTGTATGTCATAGTTGCACATTCTTCTAGTTGCTGTATGTGGGACACGGCCTCAGCATGGCCGGAGAAGCAGTGCGTCTGTGCGCGCCCGGGATCCGAACCCGGGCAGCCTGCATCGGAGCGCACGCACTTAACCGCTAAGCCACAGGGCCAGCCCATGAAAATGGGATTTTTGATGGCTAGAGATTATTCTCTCATGTGACGGTGCCCATCTTGTTTAAGCCACTCCCATATTGTTGTGGTTCATTTACAGCCTCTCTGATTATTCCCATAAGAGAAATACCTGAAGCGAAATTGTTGGGACAAGGAGAAGGGATATTTCCAAGGCTCTTGACGTATCACAGTTGGCTCTGAACAAACCCCTGCTCTATCAAACCCTCTCCTAGCCTCACCCACCCAGGTGGACCCACCGACCAGCCAGAAGGCCCCATCCCCTAGGTCCCCCTCTCATTCCCAAACCCCCTGCCCTTTCAAACACAGAAGCAGGTGGGAGTGTCACCTGGGAGATGGGACTTGACCGACCTGGCCAATCTACACCCAAATCTCCCCCTCTCTCTGATCTGGACTCCATCGTCAGAATTACTCCTTTGGGTTAAGGGGATTGGGGCTCAAAGACCACTGGTTGTAAAATGGACTTCCAGTTGGAGACATTCCACTGAACCATGGCCACTGGGCTAACCTTCCGTCACTAAGTTAACGCGGAGACTTGGGCCTCAGGAAGTGGGAGACATTACAGAGTTATGCATGTTTTAAATTTCATTGAAAACATTATGTAAAAATATTAAAGAATATTCTTGGAAAAAAGACAAAATATGGCCACATCTTTTTCATTTTTCCACATTTTTCTAGGTGAGAGAAGTAGTCTCTTCTTATGAAATGCGAATAACCTTCAGTGAACCTTTTGATCGGTACCTTCAAATGTATCCCAACCTTCTTGGATAGATTTTCATTGAGCCTGTGAATGACATCCATGAAGCAGTGGCTCAGTTCTCCAGCAGACGGACATGTGAGCCGCGCCAGGTGCCACGAGCCCCTCAGGGGCCATCACAATAGAGGCAGAGCGCTTTTCCAGCTCCACTGCAAACAGTCTGGGATTTAATCTAAAGAGATGCTAAGTGGATCAATTCTTTGAGGAAATTTGTGTCAATTTCCAAGTCACTCCTGGTCATGATCCAGGAAAGACAATTTTTATTCAAGAACCCAGGGCTGCCTGCAGGAACAATTCTCCCTGTCTCACTGGTCAATAATCAGCACAGGTGATGGCTGCGCAGAACAGCCCGCTAATTGAGGAAACAAACACAGGATCGGTGGCCTCAGAGAACTCAGTCCACCCTCCCAGTGGAGCCGGACGGGCGGTGTCCGTGCTCCATCCAGAGCTGCGGTTCTCAAACTTTCGGCGTGCTGACAGTCTACCGAAGGCCTGCGGACACAGCTTTTTGGGGCCAGAGAGTCTGATTCAGTAGGTCTGGGCCGGCCGGAGTTTGCATTTCTAAGTTTCAGGGGGATGCTGACGCTGCTGGTCCCAGGGCCACACTTCGAGGACGCTGGCCCAGTAGGTCAGAGGGAGAGAGCCGGGGATGGCGCCCCAGGCAGACGGGACCGGGCTCAGATGCCGGGGTGCAGCGGGGAGCCAGCGTGCGGGCGGAGGCGGTCGGGGCAGCGGTGGGTGGGGGCGCGGACCCGGCCCGGGGGCCAGGACAGGGAAGCGGGAAGCTGGAAGCTCGGGCGCCGGGCTTGGTGCGGTTCCGCCGCGCGGGGCTCGGGTCCAGCGACCGGGCCGGCTCGGGTGGCACGGGGGCAGCGGGCGCCTCGGGCGCGTGGGCCGAGCAGGCTGTGCCCAGTGACCGGCGGGCAGGAGCCTCCCCCCGCCACCCTGGGCGCAATGGCGGCCCGTCCGCCCTCCCCGACCCGGCCCAGTGGCCAGACCCGGCTGCGCGCCCCCTCGGCTTCCAGTCCTCCGGCGCCCCCGGGCAGGAGGGAGAGCTGGAGTCCCACGCGCCGGGACAAAGGCGAGAGGAGGGACGGCCGCTGAAGCTTCCCTCCCGACTGTCCAGACAGACTGAGTCCCTGCCTCTCAAACCCTTCCTCTGCCCCAGCTGCCTGTCCCTGGAGCTCAGGGCTCTCCTCCTCGCCCGCAGGAAGAGAGAGAAAGCTCTGCATGCACCCCCTACCCACACCCCCACTGGCCACGCGTCTAGAGACCTGTGTTCTCTCTCCAGAGCCGTTCCTCAGGGCAATGTGGCCTGGAAAGCTCACTGTACCTCCCTGGCCTCAGTTTCTCCTTGGGTAAAGCATATGGGTTGGGGGGGAGGGGATGGTTTCTGAGGTTCCTTCCAACTTTAGAGAGCTATGATTCTCCACCTTGATGTGTAAGTGGCAGGTGGTGGGATGGGGTCTGGCGCAGGGAGGAGAACAGGGGTTGGGTACAGGCAGGGGCTCTGCGGTGGTGGAGGGAAAGAAGAGAGGAGGCCCTGCAGTCCTGGCCTCCAAGAGGGGGTTGGCTGAGCCCTTGCCCATCCATCAGGGAAGGTCCCATGGGAATCCCCTCACTATCTGGGTGCCTGGTTTGCAGTCACGTGTTGCTCGAGGATGAGAGAAGCAACAGGAAGGAACATGCAGGCTTGACTGGAAAATCCAGCTGGGCAGGAGATGGCCCATGGCTGTCTCACACTGGAGGCTGAAGTCTTGCTTGGCCCTGTCCCTGTGTCACAGGCCCTGCTGGATCTGGAGGAGCCTGGTCCAGGGATGCGGCTGCCATCCAGCTAAGAGCTCCTGAGCAGAAAGTCTAGTAGCTTTTAGCTTTATGACCTCACACATGTGCTCCCAAGACTGTGTGGAAATGACAGTATTTTAGACTTAAATCCGTTTTCCTATTGATTTACTCAATGAGTTCAAAGATGCTAGTTCTTAATTTATAAGCTTGGCAGCAGCTTCCAACACATTAACCCAAAGGCCTTCCTGTCCTCCCCAGCCCACTCCTGCCCGCTCTGCAGGAAGAGAAGCTCCCACAAAATGTCCAGATGGTTCAGAGAAGTATATAAGACAGATTGCAAATGGCAGAAACGTCCCTCCAGGTAGCTTAAAGATATACATACATATATAATATATAAATTTATATAGTGTTTTATATGTATATTTGGCTCAGAGAACCTAGATAAAGGTTGAATACTGGTAGGAATGGTAGAGATGTTGGGCCCTGAATGCCGTAGGACTCTCGGATGGCTGCTCCCAAGCTCAACAACTTGAAGTCTGCAACTTTTCTCCAAAATTCTAGAGCAAGGCACTCCTTAGCCAACCACACAGAACATTTGAGAAAGGTCTGTGGAGGCCCAGACTGATTCACCCAGGCCCTGGGTGCAAGGAGAGGCTCCTCTGGACCAGAACATGTGAAGGGCATGGAGAGCCTACTCTCTGGTAGTGGCTCCAGGCTACAAAGACCCCCACTCCCCAGGACTGATGAAGCCCACACGGTTCTCAAGCTGGGACCTACCAGCCAGTTCTCCCTGAGAACTGAGACCAGAGGGGTGGGGCCAGTCTCCCCGAAGGGCTGGCCACGTGGGAATTTGACCTGTTCAGCAGAAATGTTTAAGGTCATTGTGTGCGGTGGTGTGGATTGTGCACTGCAGCTCCAAGGGTGCCATTTGTACTGTTGCCTCTGTGAAGGCGACCCCTGGAGTTGTGCAGTGCACAGTGCATGTGGCCCTCGAGGCATCCCTGTTTCTTTTCAGGACAACCAGGCAGTCTGATGATCTTTAGAAAGAGAGCTTCCTGAGGTACCTGCACACACATGGCCTTATAAAAGAGACACCAGGCAATGGGACGGTGACTTGATTTCTCTGGGGGCCACACTGAGCTCTCAAGCGGTGGTACGCGGCGCTGGCCATTGCTGTAAACACAGATGGAAGCATTGCTTCTAGCCCCACCTGCTCTGTGAGCTGCTGAGAGCTGCCTTGCAGCAGCTGGGAACATTCCAGGAGTGGAACGAGTATTGGATTTGTAGTTAGAAACCCCAAGTCTTCATGACAGAGGAGCCATGTGACCTTGGTCAAGTGTCCTTCTCTGTATTCGTTTCCTAGGGCTGAGTAACAAATTACCACAAACCAGGAGGATTAAAACAACAGAAATTTATTCTCTCACGGTTATGGAGGGCAGAAGTGTAAATTCAGGATGTCTGCAGGGTTGGTTCCTCCTGGAGGCTCTGGGGGAGAAACTGCCTTGTGCCTTTCTCCTAGCTTCTGGCAGTTGCTAGCAATCCTTGCATTCCTTGACTGGCACACACTCGACTCCAATCTCTGCTCCATCTTCACCTCGCATTCTCCCTTCCTCTTCTCTCTCTCTGAAAAAATGGAATGGAATTGAATTTTTTATCGTGGGAAAATATCCACAGCATAAAACTTACCATTTTAACCAATTTTAAATATATGGTTCAATGGCATTAAGTACATTCACATCCCTTCCTCTTTTACAAAGACACTTGACATTGGATTTAGAACCCTCCCTAATCCAGGATGATCTCATTCTGAGATCCTTAACTTAATTACATCTGCAAAGACTTTTTCCAAATAAGGTCATCTTCACAGGTTCTGGAGAGACATCTCTTTTGAGGGGGCCACCAGTCAACCTAATCCAGCCTCCAAGCCTCAGGTTTCTCGTCTATGAGATGGGCTTCATCTCCTCATACTTCCTTCTCTAGCTCCTTTGCAGGATGGTTGTAGGGACTGCGGTGCCATCTATGCCGAGGGGTTGGTGGCAGGAGGCCTGACCTGTCCTATAACTGCCCTGTGTGTGGCCCCTAATGAGCCTGGTCTCCACATGGCCTGAGTTCTGGCACTGAGGGGATTCCCTCTCCCCATGAGAGAGGCCTCTCCTGCAGAACTGTAAATAGACACCTGGTCGATCAAAGTGGGACAAGGGACCCAAGTAGGAGCGTCGGGGTGGGGGCAGGCTGGGGAAGCTGCCTTGTGAATGGCTCTCTACCCATAGAAGGCACTCCTTGGGGGACCCCCGTGCCTTCAATGCAGAAGGGGGAATGAGAGTGGGTGTTAACCTTGAGACTGGGGCTCCATCCCCATCACCACAAGCCATCTCTCCTGGGCTGGGGCCTCTGGAAGGAGGCAAAATGATGGGGCCAGGGCTAGGACCCCTGCTTTTTGGCCCCCAGGAGCTGGCCCCCAGGCACCCGCATCTGAACTTGGTGGCCTTCCAGATTCCCACTGATCTGTGCTCAACTCCTCCCCTGGTCACCCCTGCCCAGAGTGACCTCTGGCCCCTCTGAATTCCTCTGACTTGTCTTCAGCTCTCAGCCCTCACAGCCCTCAGGGTGTGGACAGCCCGAGATGACCTTGGGCAAACTTCCCAACCTCAGTTTTATCACCTGCCAAATGGAGATCATCACAGTAGATACTTCAGGGGGTGGTTGTGAGGCTCCAATGAGATAACAGAGCCTGAGATGTCCCTTAGGCACACGGACCTGGAGCCAGATCCTCGGGTTTAAATCCCGTCTGCTGAGGGTTTGGGGCAAGTTAACTTAACCTCTCTGGGTGTCAGTTTTATCATCTGTAAGGCGAGATGAGAATAATGGTACCTGCATACCGTGTATTAAATGAGTGAATACATGGAAAGCACCTTGAACAGTGCCTGGCACACTGCGTACTAGGTCAGAGCCAGCTGTTGTTGTTGTTGTTATAGAGCTTAACACCATGCTGTGCATGTAGGAAGCCCTCAAGAAATAACTTAAAACAAAACAAAACAAAACACCCCACCCTACATCCTCCCGTTGGGCCATGTCTCCCCAGTTAGCCTGGGCTCCTGAGTGGGATGGGGGTACAGCAGGAGTTTGACACAACTCTGTTGATTCACATATCCTGACAGGCTGACAGGTGCTGTCTCTGTCTTCTTTACCTTTTCTTTTGGTGGTGGTGGGTGGGGGTGCAGTGTCACAAACTCTGTTGGGAAACCGATGAAAGCTACGAAACTGAGAAAGCTCTCCCCAGAAAGGAGCTCAGAAGCAAATATTCACAATATGTTGCACAGAGTTTCAGGGGATCCCTGGACCCCCTGAGGGCCGGGATGAGAAGCCCATCTTTAGATGACACACCCTCCCATGTCTCCAACAAACAAAAGGTGGCCCTCCTCCTTCACTCATCAGTGGGCTGCACCCTGGCCTCCCCTCACAGCTCCCAGGCCCCCCATTACCTTTCCCCAGGCCCCTGGCTCAGCGCCCACTCTAAGCCACGACCCTTGGCTGGGAGTTGAATACAGCACCTGTTCAGCATTTGAGGGCTAAAACAGAAAAAGCAGGGCCGGCCCCGTGGCTTAGCGGTTAAGTGCGCGCGCTCCGCTGCTGGCGGCCTGGGTTTGGATCCCGGGCTGCACCGACGCACCGCTTCTCTGGCCATGCTGAGGCCGCATCCCACATACAGCAACTAGAAGGCTGTGCAACTATGACATACAACTATCTACTGGGGCTTTGGGGGAAATAAATAAATAAATAAATAAAATTAAAAAAAATAAATAAATAAAACAGAAAAAGCAGACACAACTTTTAAAAAATCAGACAGAAGGAGTCATCCTCCAAGCCAGACGCCATAATTCACAGGCTCTTATTTGCTGAGTGGGACTAAATGGTATTTATGGCCAAGAGCGTGGACTCACCCCGACTTGAGCGGTCCAGGCATTGCCCAGACTCTGGCGGCAGCAGGGAGAGACCCGAGGGCTGGGAGATCAGACAACGTGCAGGGGGGAGATTTTTTTGTTGTTGTTCACAATTGATGATAGATTTTTTACCCACTTGATGGTAAGTGTAGCTTCAGAATTTTAGTACGTGTTTCTGGGAAGATAATAACCTCAAACAATTTCTGTTTACTTGAGGTCAGTTATGTGCTTGGAATTGGGCTATTTGCTGTGGGACCTATTTAGTCATTCTTCATTCATTCAGGGTTTATTAGGTGCCTTCCTTCCACGAGAAGCTGTTCTAGGCACTGGGGATAAACAGTGAGCAAGGCAATAAAGGGCCCTGTCCTAATGAGGTTTACAGTCTTGGCTGGAAAGACAGATGACACAAAGTAAACAGTGAATATATGTCGGATGGTAATGCCTGCTGAGAAGAAAAACACAGCAGGCAGGAGCTAGAGAGGGCTGGACGTGCTATTTTAGCTAGTGTTCAGGAAAGGTTTCTTTGAGCAGAGGCCAAAGGAGTGAGGGCGGGAGCCGTGAAGAAGGGCCCAGGGAGGAAGGAGGGCCATCCACCAGGTGGCCAGTCCTGGTTGAGTTGGGACAGCCCAGCATGACTGGTGACCCACAGGGCCGGTTCCCACAGCTGGGGTTTCTGGATGACAAGGCTGCTGAACGCCCCCAGCCCTCTGCCGGAACCTTTCCTGGGGCACATAGGTCCTTCCAGGCTGTGTGCTGGGCCTCCCTGCCATGCTGAGAGCACCGTGAGGGCTGTTTCCTTCTCATCCTTACCTCTCCTTATTGTACCTGCACTTTACAAAACCCAAAAAACTTCTGAAAGCTGGATGAAGTTGGCAGTGTTTCAAGACATTGACCTTTAGGAAGGCTATACTATTTGCTGTAGACTGAATGTTGATGTCCTCCCAAAATTTATATGTGAAATCCTAAACCCCAGTGTGATGGTAGTTGGAGGTGGGACCAATCATGGGTGATTAGGTCATGAGGGTGGAGCCCTCGTGATGGGATGAGTGCCCTTCTAAGAGACCCCAGAGAGCTCCCTTGCCCCTTCTGCCATGTGAGGGTGCAGTGAAAGACAGCTGTCTATGAACCAGGAAGCAGGCAGGCTGTCACCAGAACCTTGCCAAGCTGGTGCCTTGATCTTGGACTTTTCAGCCTCCAGAATTGTGAGAAATAAGTTTCTGTTGTTTATAAGCCCAACTTATGGGTGGGTGTAAATACCACACAGTCTATGGTATTTTTATCAAAGCAGCTTGAAGGGACTAAGACACTGTTAGAGGAAATATAGGGGACAGAGGGAGAAGCCCAATGACACCAGGAGGAAACAATCAGATAAATCCAGAATGTGGGAGAGTCTGCAAGACAACTGGCCTGGTCTCTTCACAAAAGTCAATGTAATAAAAAATACAAGGAAGAGAGAATTGTTCTAGATGAAAAGGAACATACAATCAAATGGGAGGCATCGTCCCTGAGCAGACCCTGGTTTGAACAGGCAAACTATAGGAGACCTTTTAGGGACACTTTGTGGAATTCGAATAGACTGGGTTTCAAATGGTATTCAGAAATTATTGTGAATTTTCTTTGGTGTGATATGGTATTGCAGTTAGAGAGGAGAATATCCCTTTATTTTGGTATGATGGTGGTGTGTGGGAGTGATGTGATGATGTCCATAATTTATTCTGAAATTGTTCAGCAAAGTAAATAAGTAAATAAAATCTAAGATATCTAAGGTTAGAGATGGCTCAAAGGAGGAGAATGAGATGCCTCAAGGGACATGGCTCTCTTTCCTGGGCTTGGCCGAGCCCAAATGCTTGACAAACCCCAGGGCGTGCACTTTCTGTGTGTGCAGGAAGGGAATGTGGCACAGAGGGGCTTAATCGAAGTTGAATGAATGAAAGGAATGAATGAAAGTGTTTGTGGGATTCACCTCCTAGGATGGGCTCTGGCTGAGCAACCCCTGCCACTCCACATGTTTACATCCCACCTACCCTTCAAGCCCACCACAAGGCAGTTGAAAACATGGGCAGACCGTCATGGAAGTGCCTGGGAGGGCCCTCTGAGGTCTCTGTGGATGATTCCAGGCACCGCTGCCAACTCCCCTCCCCGAGCCCCTTCAGCCTCTCCTGGCAGCCCCATCGTGGAGCTCGGTTCCTTCCGTAGCCTCACTGTTCGGGTCAAGAGTAGGTTGCTCGTAATCACTCGATCATGAACGCTGGCCTGCTGGTCCCCAATTATTTCGTTGAATCAGGTGCTACATCTTAAACAGCCTTGTACCCCAAAAGGCTCCCAAGTCAGGCGAGAAACATTGTCTATTGTAGACACCCAATAAGAACTTGGTGTCCTAAATAATAATAATAATGATACCTAACCTTACTGAGCACTTAGTATTTCCAAGTGTTATATTAAGTGTTTAACACAAATTATCTCTTTACTTCTCCTAAGAAGCCCGTTTTGGTGTTTTTTACTTTAATTCCGATCCCTTTTTGCAGACTGGTTCATAGGCTCACACTTAGGAAGTGGCAGTGCCTGGATTCAACTCTGGTTGCCTCCTTCCTGCTTCTCCCCCAGGAACCATGTTCAGGCCACCTCTTCTGTGCCCTTGGAGGCTCAGGGTTCCTCTGTTGTGGGGCTGGTGATGCTTGAGGACAGCTGCAAGGAAAGCCAGGAGCCACCAGGGCCCAAGAGCTGCGACTCCAGGTAGGTTCTCTGTCCCCACCAAGCTCCGGGTTGAAATGATTATCTGAAGGAAGAGCTCTTCCTCTCCCTTCACAGCCCTTCAGACGCACACCACAGGGCAACTGGAAGTCAGGCGGACTGACAAGTGTCACCTTTTATAGAAGTGCCTGGGAAGACCCTTTCCCCAGCTGTCAGCCCCGTGGAGGTGCCACCATGGCAGACACTCCTCTTAAGCTAGGGAAATGGTCATGTCTTCAAGTGCCTTTGGCTTTCCTGTCGGTCATTAGGGACAGGGATTCCTGGCGGGTCCCCACCAGCGTCTCAGCCAGGACAGATTGCCATTTCTCGCCTTTGCTGCTCTCTCAGGGCTGGCTGCCCATCCATCTCCCGGTCAGTGGAAGCTGATATTAGATAAATACCAGTTGTCACTGGTGGGCTCTGCCCAGATTTTCCACCTCCGAATGCATCCTTTCAACAGGTATCTGGTGACACAGGGCCCATGAGGTCCTGCCTGCCTCACAGATGTTAGGTTCCAGCCACAAAACCAAAAAAAAAACCTGGGGTGGGAAAGAAGAGTCCAGATTTCACTGAAAATGAAGCTTTCCAGGGCTGCTGACTCAGGAGTTTTCTTTCCAAACATCTGAAACAGCAAACAGATTGTAAATTACAAGGGAGTTACAAGATAGTAGCTGAAGGGAAACAACGCCTCCCTGTTTTCTGGGTGGTTGTTGTTGCTGCACCAACAGGACCCAGGCAGCAACAAAGGTGATGAAACAGGGTGGAGGAGAGGGGGTTTGAATGGAATAGGGGTGCTCGGCAAACATTAGGGTCCTGGGGAGAGTTCAGACCCCTTCTCTGCGCCAAGGAGAGCAGTTTATTCTGACAGGAGGTGGAACGCTTGTCTGGGTCATTCTTCTGAGCCAATGAATTAATGATTCCCACCCAGATCAAAGATCAGGCTCCCAAAGCAACTCAGCAAAAAGAAAGTGAAGCACACTGTGACCCCACTTGAAGTGATGTTTCCCACGGCCGAGGTGTGAGGTGAGGAGCTGGACGGTCCCTGGGCCACGCTTCTCCCCTCCCACTGAGTAAAAATAGATTTCAGTAAAATGTCTCCAGTCAGCCGAGGCTTGAGTTTATAATGAAAGGAGAGCCCCTGGTGTAGCTTGTTCTGGCAATAATCGTGCTGAATTTGGGGTCCTGGGGCCATGATG
This sequence comes from Ceratotherium simum simum, assembly GCF_057802395.1. NCBI lineage: Eukaryota > Metazoa > Chordata > Mammalia > Perissodactyla > Rhinocerotidae > Ceratotherium > Ceratotherium simum. Next base: position 20,922,717 of record NC_141910.1, read on the forward strand.
AGGAGCCTGGGCCCAGAACCTCAAATTTAGGAGTGAGTCGCCCTACCAGGACCACACCACCTCCAGCCCCAGCGTGGAAGTCCTGCTTTGGATAACAGAAAGGAGGAAAAGGAGTGAAGTAAATGGGATGTTGAAAGCTGATGGCAGGGCAGGTTTCAATATGGAGCGTACCTTCAGGTATGCTTGTTGTGTCACTTGAATTTAATGACTATCAGTATGACACCTTCTTTCAGGAGTATCAAGCTTTGTCTGAGGACCCAAGAGCGTGGTCATCTGAGCCCCTCTGAGCCACCCTCAGGCCTCGCTCAGGGACCCAGAGGCATCTGTATCGATTTCCCATAAACATCCACTCAGGACACCCTCTGGGGAACTGTCAAGATGAGTCCAGGTTTGGGAGTCTCCTACAGAGCTGAGTACTTTTCAGCTGGGGCCCGCCTGGTGGTGTGGGCTATGGAGCTGTGCCCTAGGAGCGGCCGGTGTCACCCCACGTCCAGCCCCTGCTTGCCGCTTGCGCAAGGCAGGGATTCAGGCAAAAACAAACCAACCAAAACAAACAGCTGTTGGCAAAATGGAAACCCCATGGGGTTGGGGTTGGTGTTTGGGGGCTGATTCAGAGCTTGGAGAATCGAGTCGGTATTCAAGAGAACAGGACGTTTTTTTGGAAAAATTCAGATGGGGGTTGAAGTGGGGTTCACAATATTTGCAGGCAAAGACAAAGTACAGATTCTGGAAGGATGCCTGTCCATTTCACTGAGGAGGCTCATGCAAAAACTGGTTTAGGAAGCAAATAAGGTGAAAGTCTGTCCATGTGCTAGGCACTGTGCCAGGGACCAGGGGGACAAACCTGAGTCAGACCCCGTCTCTGCCCTCAAGGAGCTCACAGCCTGAGGGAGAAAGATGAGCGGAGATGAGCGGAGTGGTCGTCATAAAGCAAGGCGACACCCTCATCACACCGAGAGGCTGATAGTCTGCGGTTAAGCATTCAGCCTCTGGAATCAGACAGACTGAGTTTTAGACTCTTCTGCTTTCTGGCTGAGTGGCCTTGGGGAAGTTACCTAATGTTCCAAGTGTGGGTTTCCTCACTAGTAAACTGGGAATAAGTACAGTTCTGGTACTTCTTAGGGTTACTGGGAGGATTCAGAGAGAGAATGCGTGCAGAGCATCGTGTCTGGTACTCAGCAGCGCTCTGAATAATGTAAACTAGGTTTATCATGAGTGTTATGGTATCAGAGAGGTTTGCCAAGCACTCTGGGAGGCTAGAGAGCTGGCTTTCTGGGGAGGGACGGGGCGGGGGTCCAGAAAAGCTCTCAGAGGAAGTGATGCTGACCCGATGGTGAGACAGAGCATCCCTGTGAGGGGGGCGTTGGGTGCCTGGCGAGGAGCTGGCTGTCCAGGCAGGAGCCCACGGTGCGGAGGGGACGCATGTGCGACATGCCAGGGAGTTAAGACCTTGTTGGGGAGGCAAAGCGGTACCGTAAAGGATTTTTAACAGGAAAAGAGCATTCTGTCGTCGTAGTGGAAGATTCGATGGGAAGGGAGGAAAGGCGGGGAATTCTGGTCAGTGCGGAGGCTGTTGCAGTAGTCACATGAGAGACTGGGGGCCCTGAAGGAGGCAATGGCTATTTAGGAGGGATAATTGATAGGACTCCAGAACCAATAGGATCAGGGATGAGGAAGGGGAGCAGGCTGAGAGTGAGTTGGGAGTTTGGGCAGCAACTGGAGAAAGGACCACCAAGGCCAGCAATGGGGCAGGGGTGTGGGTGGAGAGCTGGGCAGGCAGGTGAGAGCACGGACCTGTGGCGCACGGGCTTGGTGTCTGGGGTCTGTGGGACGTCTGGGTGGGGAGGGCCGGAGGCTGTGAGAATCTCCGTGCAGAGCTCAGGGGAGGGGCGAGGATGCGGATCTCCAACAAGAACATTTATCACCTGTTCTGACGGAGGATGCCATGTAGGAAATACCATGAAGAGCATGGCAGCCCCTTTTCTGAGGCAGACACAGCACTGATGACACACAACCTCCTCATTCTCACTCCTTGACCCTGTGACCTTTTGTAACCCTAGTCACTGACCCTCAGGAGAGAGACAGTGGCACGGGAGCGGTCATAGGCTTGGGTCAAAGGCGAGGACAGCGGGTGAAAGCCGAAGGAGCTCCAGTTACAGTTCACAACGAAACTCAGGGTGTAGACAAGGTGACCATCGTTTTAGTCCCCAAATGCTCCTTTCCCAGGAAGGAAGGGTGCAGTTTTGAAAGAGGTAAATAAATAAAATAAAATAAAATAAAATAAAATAAAATAAAAAAGATAAAAAAAAATAAAACGCTTATCTGAGGTGATATGAAGTGCTGTCCTCAGAGGGGGTCCAGGCTGAAAAGATGAACTAAAGTGACGGATGACTGAAACCTCAGAGATCTATTAAGGGCGGCCTGAGGATTCTGGAGGTCAGGCTGACTTTGACTTACCCTCGGGAGGACAGCCATATTCTCCTGCCATTAGCCTTTGATCTGCATGGAACACTGACCTGGATGAATAATGAAAATGCAAAGTGATTTACTGAGTGCTTACTATGTGCCCATGGCTATGTGGATTATCCTCATCTAATCTCCCATCCTGAGTAGATGTCATTTTCTCTTCCACCTGTTTTCTCACCCTTATGCTTCTTTTGAAGCACTAGTCACAGAAATTTTCAAGCTGGATGAGGTGCTGGAGATCCATGAAAGGCCACAGGTATAGTGTGGCCGTGCGTGGCAAGGCTTCGCCTGTTCTTAGGGTCTGCGGGCAAGGTGGAGAAATGTGGGTGTCACTGTGTTGAGAAGCCCCAGGCAGAGTCTCCTGGCTCAGTGGGAGAGGAGGTGCGGAGATTTGTGACGGTCAACACTTGGGTCGGGGATTGGATCACGAGGGGTATTTATCAATCTGTGGGTGACAAAGCTGAGGAAGGAGGGAGAGGCTATATACTGCATGGTAGAATTGGGGAGAATTGGGTGAAGGGGGTCAAAAGGTAAAAAATAGAAGAGAAAGAGATTTGGTGAGATGGACAGGCTGAAATAATCATCTAAAGCTAATAAAATAAAGTTGTAAAAGGATAAATGTAGAACTCTGTTTTTAGATTTAAAAACTCAATGACCACAAGTAGATAAGTGGATGATAGAGAAAATCTGGCTTGATGGCAGTTATGGAGAAAAGGCTGTTCACACAGTGAGTTAAAGATGCAACGTTGTTGCCGTATACAGTAATGTGATTTTAGGCCACTTTTAAAAGAAGTGTCTGAAATAAAATAAGTATGAGCCCCATGCCAGTGACGAAGCAACATCTGATCCAGTCTGGGGAGCACATTTTAGGAGGAACTTCAGCAAACTGGAACAACATCCAGAGGGGAATGTTTATGGTAAAGGCCTGGAAACCATGTCATCATGGGAGACCTGGTAGAAGGTGGGGATGCGGAACATGATAGTTGTCTTCAGATATTTATGGAAAAGGGATTAGGTTTATCTCATGCGGCTTGAGAGGAGGTACCTTGAACCAATAGGAGGTTATGGGGAAGCAAGTTTCCCCTCAATAGAAGTCCTAACAATCAATAGTGGCCACCAAAGCACGTGTGGTGGGGGGCTGCCTTGTGAGACTCTGAGCCCACATAAGGTCCCAGCAAATGTTCAGGCAAAGGCTGGACTGGCTACCCATTCAGAGGGGAGATGCAGGAGGGTGTAAATGAAAAGGCAAAGAGTCAGGGAAACTGGATTCAGGTCCTGCCTCTGGTTATAGATGTGTAATGTTGTGCAAGCCAATTTCCTTTTATGGGCTTCAATTTCTTCAGCTCTGAGAATTTAATCATCATTGGCTTTGAACTTTTGGTAGCAATGGAACCATTTTATCAAGTGAAATCTTCCGCAATCCACCCCCCCCCCCCCAACCCCCCGGCCTCCGAACATACAAGCCCAGTGTGTTACTACTGGACAGCCCCCTCAAGGCAGGGGGAGCCCTTCCCCCCGGAACACTGCAGGGCTCTTGGGAGTGGTTTGCAAAGCACTGGACCAGCTGATCTTCCAGCCCCAAACTTCCATGATTCCCTAAGGTTTCTTCGTACCTTAGTTTTCAATTCTATAGACCCCAACCATTCATTTTATGCATGAAGTACCTGAGACTTAGAAAAGGGATCTAGCCAAGAGCTTACGGCTGATCAGTGGCAGAGCTATATTTAGAATACACAACTCCTAGCCTATCTGGGGCCCCTGCTATCTCACCAAGCTGCTCCCTACTATCATCCATGATTTGTCTTAGCATTTGTTCCCCCAAGGTCCCAGCAAACCTGTGCTGCTCTCTACAGATTCTCTCTCCCTTGGAAAAGCACCAGGAAGGCAACAGATCCAGTCTGACGCATCGCTGCAGCCTGAGACAATGACGCTGGAATTCATTTCTCTATGTATTACTTTAACTCAATGAAATACTGTGTGTATGAGATGACAAGTGAAAAATAGGTGTGGTGCCAACTTCCGGTTGTCCTACATTATCTGTTCACTCTTTCTTCCTTACACTAGAATCCCTTTTAGATGGCAGCTCAGAATAAAAGTATTTCCCAGTTTCTTTTGCAGCTAGATATGGTGCTGCAACTGAGTTCTGGCCAATAGATTGTAATTAGAAATCTTGTGTATACATTATGGGAAGTGTCTTTAATGAGAGGGAGAATGCCCTTCTTCACCCTTTCTTCCATGATGCCTGGAATGCAGGCATGGTGGCTGTACCGTCAACAGCCACCTTGGACCATAAGGTAGAAACCTTATGTTGAGAAAAGTGGAACAAGATAGTAAGAGCTTCAGTCTCTAATGATCTTATGAAGCCCCATTAACAGCCGCAGACTGCTTTCCTCTTGTTTTACAGGCAAGAGAAATAAACTTCTACTATTTAAGCCACCATTACCGTTTTTCATCAATTCTGTCCTTGACTGTAGACAGCAGTAGTTATACATCACTAGGAAAAAGAAACCACTGCCAACTAAATGGATACCCCCTCTGATTGTATGACACATTCCAATTTCAGAGAAGAAGTTCAAATGTGACACAAGTGTGAGTCTTAGTACATGAAATGTAGTATTTTGGGTTTTTGTTACTCATAGCCAAGCCTAATCCTAACTGGTTCAAGAAACATGAGGGAACGAAAGGATGCCAAGTTCTAAATAAAGAACATGATAATCAAGTAGAGGGAAGAACAAGTTTCTATATAAAAGAATGACTCATAAAAATAGTAGTGACACATGACTCAATGTAGGGACAGTTCTTCTCTCCTTCCCAGTCTGGCTTGGATTGACTGGGGAATTATGTTTGCCTACTTGGATTTGGCCATCAAGTGAGACGACACGCAAGGGGATGAGTGAGCTGGCTTTAAGATATCAAGGACACACAGCTGATTGCTAAGCTAGTCTCCACTGTGTGTGATTTGGCTTTTAGGGTCTCAGACTCATTGGTTTCTTCTCCCCAACTCTGCAGGGTCCTCCTGGTCGACTTGGAGAAAACCAAATGGGCAGCTGCTTGGTGATGATCAAAACAAGCTTGCAGCCAGCAGGCTCTCCCTTAGCTGAGACCCCAGGGAGACGCTCAAGGCTCTGCCGGCACCAGCCACTGCTATTGCTTTCTGGTCTGGTGCAAAGATGAGCACTTTTGGTCCTCAAGGTTAGAGTCCTGACTTTAACCTATGACAATCCAATATTAATGTACCTGTTGTGATTAAAACATCAAAGGCCAGTATGATAAACAAAAGGGAAATCTAAAAGTGGATGTAAGATAAAATATCCATTTTGTGTGTCACTAAAGCAGGATCACTTTCATGAGGAAGGCCCACTTGCTTGTTTTTAAATAATAATGCAATAACTTGTTATTTTAAGTGATCCTTTCTCCTGTGACTGCTTCTTGAATCTCCTGGGACTCCAGGGGCCTTCACAGGCTTTGCTGACTCTGTGCTCTGGATATCATTTATTGACTGTCTCCTCATGTAACAAGTGTTTTACATTTATTATTTAATATATCAACCCCACAGGTAGGCAATATCATTCCCATTTTTAAAGATAATATAATTAAGGCTCAGAGAAGTTGATTAACTTTCTCACAGTAACACAGCTAATAAATGGGCTCTGAACTTAGGCTGGTGAAGGCTGCCATTATAATTTAGTTGTAACGTACTGCAGACGCAGCCTTTTAAGTTTCAATTACTGAAATGTGTAAAGTTCTGCTGGGGAATACTTTTATCTTTCCATTCAGAATGTCCACTGGGGACTGAAAACTTGTGACTATTCTGGAGGAAAGCCTTCTCTGAAAAAGACAAAAACAAGTTGGGGAAACAGTGGGAGATGGACTAGATAAGCATCATCACTCCATGCCATACTTAAATTACACTTAGGCAACTGTTCCAACGGCCTGTGTAATAACCTGGCAACACAGGAATCTCTGTCAATGACGGAGGTGCAAAAGGGCTTCACAGGAACATTCTCCTAGCAGATAAGGTGGACCACCGTCGGGCTGACCGCCTACTTCTAATGAAGTATGTCATGTGATCTTCTGCTGAAGCAATATCTAATAACATTTTAAAGTTACTTTCAGAAATTTTCTGCTCACCTTAATTTCATACATATATTTGTTTTGGAAAGAAAAAAATCCTCTATATATCCCTATTTAACCTTGCCAATTCTGAAGAAGATATGTCATAATGAATCATAGGAATTTCTTTTATGATCTCATGTTCTACATAAAAACAGCTCTGCTACTAAAAGTACTGATCCAATTCTTATGGGCCAGATCTAATTCCTTCTGGTTTCAAACAAAGTGGAAGCCCTACCAAATGATTTCCTCTGGATTGAAATACGTTAAAACGGAATGAAACTTCACATCCAAACTCATTACATTTTCCCTCAGATACCAAAGTATAAAGACACCAGGCAAAATTTGTTTTAAATTATTTTATTTTTGTGTAAGCTAAAAGGAAATTTACACACTGAAATCTCAAAAGACCTTGGGCATGCACATTAACCTTGTTAGAGGTTCTTCTACATGTCTCTCTTTTTTCCATAGGAATTTCCCCAAACATTTAAAACCCATAGTTTTTACTGTATATACAGCCTAAACCATAGCAATCTATGATTATGTCATTTTACACTGTGCAAAATCCTCAAAAAATAGTGGTACGATAGAACAAAAAAATCAGTAACAAGTAAATTTCATTGTAAGACATTCATATATTTTGGTCCTTCTCCAAACCAAAATGATTTAAAACAGAGACAATCTCTTTAAACCCCTCCAATCAAGTTCTGACAATGATCCATACGCCATAACAAAAGAGCAATCGATGAAGTACCTTGCAAGAGGTCAAACAGCAATATGCCAGATTGAAAAGATTCAACGAGTGCAAAAGTTTTAACAAAAGCCAGATCTGCAACAAATCCACCACATATAAAATTAAAAAAAGAAATTTAAATGGGTACGTTGGAGCTTATTTATGATAGCAAAAGTAATTCAACATATGAAAAATTAATATAGGACATTCAATGCAATCTGAAAAGACTGAAGGGGATTTCACAGACAGTGGAGATTTGAGTTTTTAATTTTCTTTTTTTTATTTCAAAAGTTTTGTAAGAAGGACACCACCAGTGTATTTCACAAAGACATAAATGTATACACCCCAGCAACACAAAAAGAATAAATCTTCAAAAATGTTCACCCCCGATTATTTACATTTTTTTCTAATATAAATTTAGGACTTCAGTATGTAAATAAATATACATTACTATGTATACCTTTCTAGTGCGGCTTACCAACAAATCAGCTGAACTTGAATTTTTTTTTTAATTAGAGCAGGTATGCTTTTGATGGTAGGGAAGGGATGGAGGGAAGGAAAAGCAATTGGAACTGTCCAGTTCACATCAGCTATCAGTCTGCTTTCTCCCGGGAGCGTGTGGAAGGTGTCAGTGTGGCCGGGAACATCAACACCTTGGCATGCATGAACGTTAGGTCAGGAAGGCTAGCGATCACCTTGACGGCTTCTTCACTCAGGTGCTCTTCTCTTTTCGGTTTCCTATTGACAAAGGGAAAAAGAGAAGTGGGTTAATGTGATTTTGCTGTAGGTCAAATGGGAGAAAATTCACTCTCAAGAAAGATCGTTAGCGATCTGCGGGAACCTGAGTATCTTTTCCTCTGCCAGTTCCTGAACCTTGTAATACTTGTGTGTTGTGTGCTTCCTGTGCCAGATGCCAAACCTCCTCTGAAGAAGCATGCCCTGTTTCTGTGTGTTCATGATAGCCGGGCACGTACATACAGATATCCACATGGACCTGTGTACAGCTCACAGCTTTACTGAAGGCCAGAAGCATCTACCCAGACATACTTTCAAAATGTTACTAAGCATAAATACAATGCTAAGCCCTAATAACACTCCGCCCAACTGGATTTCCCCTGTCCCTCTGTGAAACTCCAAAATTACCTCAACGTAAAACAAAGTATGTCTGGCACAAGACCTCGTAAGTCATTTTAACCTCAGGCTTTCTTCATGCCCAATGGGGAATTCCAGGAGAGAAAGCCCTCAGCTGAAAAACACCCAGTCTCAGCCCCACTGGGACAAAGACAACAGGCCCAAAAGCAGCAGCACGAGGGCCAGCTGCTGACGTTGAGAAGGACGTCCTTCCAGGCAGGAAGGACTCAGGGAGATGGGAGATGCTGAAATCCCATGGGTCCTGTAGATAGAGTACATTTACTGCACCAGCCCCCGTACGAGAAGTGGGCAGTTTGGTGCCTGGCACAGACAGGAAGAACTGGTGACCCAGCAGGTGAGGTGTAGAAAATGCCACCTGAGCCTCAAATGCGGCTCAAATGGAGCATATGACGGTAGTCCAATCTTCATTTTTTCCAGAATGTGAAATATACTGAAAGAATAGTTGTAGTCATACAGATACTAATTTTAGACCAAGTTCATTTAAAATTGTTGGCTCTCCAAAGCTCAATTTTCTTTCATGGTAAAGGATAATTGGTGTTAGGGGTGACACAAGTTATTTCTTCCACCTGCATATTTTCTTTGTCGTTGGGATGGGGAGTGGGAAGTCAGGAGATGAAGCAAGAAAGGAAAGAGAGATGTAGGTCTTTATTTTATACCTAGACTTTTCTGTTACCACTTTTGAAGTTAGGCTGAAATCAACAGATTTTATAGAATGACTGAAAAATCAAACATCAGACTTTTAGGACAAAAGGGGGTCAGCCTCAGGCACACTGAAACTATTAGCAGATCAACCAATACTGAACTCAGTTCTAGGGTTTCTCAGAAGAAGGGAATAGCAATCCAAAATTTTTCTGATTAAAACCTAGACTTTTGGGCCGGCCCCGTGGCTTAGCGGTTAAGTGCTCGCGCTCCGCTGCTGGCGGCCCGGGTTCGGATCCTGGGCGCGCACCGACACACCACTTCTCCGGCTATGCTGAGGCCGCGTCCCACATACAGCAACTAGAAGAATGTGCAGCTGTGACATACAACTATCTACTGGGGCTTTGGGGGGAAAAAAATAAATAAATAAAATCTTTAAAAAAAAAAAAAAAAAAAACCTAGACTTTTTAATTGCATTTAAATGGTGGCAAAACTATTAGGTGGATGTTTGATGGGGAAATGGATATCTGCATCATTCCAAAATAAAACCAGATAGTTCATTTTTTAGTCTTAAAGTGAAAAACTGGAAGTGTGTAATGGAAAAGGTCAGCATCTCACCAGTGGTCAATCTTAGCATCACTAAGAGTGGAGTCAACCAGATGTCACGTAGCTTCTGATGAGATATAACACCTATGATGTATTCTAGCCAAAATGTTTTGCCTGAATCCATCAAACTTATGGATATAATGTTCAGTTTACAGGAAATCAGGGGAATAGAGAAACATATTAAATACTACTTGAAGGAAGCAAATAGACAAATCCAGAGGTTGTCTGCAGGACAAAGGGACTGATCTTTTTAACAAGCTAGTATTAAACTGAAAAACAAACAAAAAGAGATGTGGATAGATATGCTAGGTTAAAGGAGACTTAAGAGCCATGATAGCCAGGTATAACAGTCCTCTGCTTTGTCCAAACCAATATTCAATTTATGTGAAACTGGAATATAGCCTGGGTATAGAAAATGAAAATTTACTGAAATTGACAGATGGAGATCACTGCCTGCAAGAGTACATTCAACTCAGCACAGACTATAAAATCTCATTTTTGGTTAAAACAACATACATAGGTGTATATTTGCATAGAAAAAGATCTGAAAGAATACGCACTAAGTTATACTGATCTGCGTGGTAAGAATGTGATACTTTAATGTTTAACTTTTGTTTGTATTTTTTAACTTTCTATAATATATCTTACTGCTTCTGTAATGATAAAAGGTTATTAAAAACAGTAACCGAAAAATTGCACCTAAATGCAAAGACTTGCTCTTTGTGGAGTGCAGTTGGAGTGTGGGAAAGGAGAGCAAGGAAGAAGCTTTCACCCAAGGAACGGTTGGTAAAGATTATTCTTGAGTTTCCATCAATGGCCTTATTTCAGAGGCACTACTTAGAGGCAATATGAAATTGTAATTAAAAAATAAGAAAAAAAAAACAGGGCCAGCCCGGTGGTGTAGCAGTTAAGTGCATACGCTCTGCTTTGGCAGCCCAGGATTTGCGGGTTCAGATCCTGGGCGTGCACCGCACCACCTGTCGAGCCACGCTGTGGTGGCATCCCATATAAAGCAGAGGAAGATGGGCACGGATATTAGCCCAGGACCAGTCTTCCCCAGCAAAAAAGAGTGGGATTGGCAGATGTTAGCTTAGGGCTGATCTTCCTCTCACACACACAAAAAAGAAAAAAAGTTTACATAGTTTATAGTTTGTGCATTTATCTACAGTCACTGTGCAATGATGTGATCTAGTTTTTTTAAGAATATAAGAAGAAAATGCTTGAGGAGAAGTTGAAAATAAAAAGTTATATCATGAACTTTTCCCAAAGCCAAAGCCAGTGACCTAATTTTGATATATATTCTCTCTAGCTAAGATTTATCTTTTTTGTCAATGGAATACAATTGAGAGCCCAGAAATAAACCCATACATTTCTGGTAAATTGATTTTTAACAAGGGTGCCAAGACCATTCAATAGGAAAATAATAGTCTTTTCAACAAACAGTGCTGGATATCCACATGCAAAAGAATGAAGTTGGACCTCTACCTCACACCATACTAAAATACTTGAAATGGATCAAGACCTAAATCTAAGAGTTGAAGCTGTAAAACTCTTAGAAGAAAACACAGGTGTAAATCTTCCTGACCTTGAAGTAGGCACTGGTTTCTGGGACAGCTATAATCAAAAAGTCAGACAGTAACAAGCCTTGGTGAGAATATGGAGAAATTGGAACCCTTGTACATTATTGGTGGGAATGTAAAATGGTGCTGCCACTTTGGAAAACAGTTTGGCAGTTCCTCAAAAGTTAAACATAGAGTTACCATATGACCCAGTAGTTTCACTCCCAAGAAAATGAAAACATTTGTCCATGTAAGAAGTTCTACACGAATGTTTATAGCAGCATTATGCACAACAGTCTAAAAGTGAAAAAAACCCAAATATCCATCAACTGATGAATGGAGAAGCAAAATGTGCTATATCCATAAAATGGAAGATTATGCGGCCATAAAAAGGAATGAAAGGTAATGACACACGCAACAACATGGCTGAACTTGAAAACATGATGCTAAGCGAAAGAGGCTAGACACCAAAGGTTGCATATTGTATGATTCCATTTATATGAAATAACCAGAATAGGCAAATCTATAGAGACAGAAGGCAGATTAGTGGTTGCCAGGGGCTGGGAAAAGTGACAGATAGGGAGTGACTACTAATGGGTATGGAGTTTCTTTTTGGGGTGATATAAATGTTCTGGAATTAGTGGTGATGGTTGCACAACCCTGTGAATATACTAAAAACCACTGCATTGTTCACTTGAGAAGGGTGAATTTTATGGTATGTAAATTATATCTCAATTAAAAGGTCAAAAAAGAAAAAAAGATGTATTCCTTTGGGCAACTAGTCCTTTTGCTTATATAAACTTCAGTTAGAGATCTGTAGCTACTAACTAGCTGGCCACCCACTGATTAAGATTAGGAAGTAATTTTTCTCTATATTAGAAAAGGAGTAAGCAAGAAGATGGAACTATTTTAAAATGAAGAACTTGCATTTCTTTAAAGAGTGAGAAGTCACTTTTACAACCTGCGTATGGAGAGAAGAGCACACGTACCTTCTCTTCCATATGCAAAGGCACTTGGAAACAGTATGGGATGCTGTTTGTTACATGTCAAATTCCTCTGCCTAGACCACTGTTTCTTCACCTCTTCTAACCCTACGGTCCCTCAGTGCTTTTGTACTCTATCTTCTGTATTGTCAACAGCCAAGAAGATTTTGCTGAGCTTTACTTGCTGTAGTTTATTTTATTCAAAAACAAAAAGAAAAATGAAACAAAACCTAAAACAACAAAGACACTGAAATTTTCTGAAACTATATATGCCACCCACCTTTCTCTTCCCTGTACGACTGAGACTCATTCATGGGGACATTTTACGGTATTACCTTCTAATTATAAGACTTGTGAATGTTTGCACTTCTTGCCATTTTTAAATAATTCCTCAAAACAGAAAATACAAAGTTGGCAACTGTTTTCTTTTCAATTTGTTGTGTTTTAAACATGAAGCTGGACAGGTACTACAGAGTAATTCAGTAATTCACTGCAGCTATAACACTGACCCTAGGATACACACTGTAGTTTCAGTTCATTCCATAATAGTACAGAATAAGGGAAAAAATGAAAATAACTTCTTAAAGTGATAGGAGTTGCAAAAGTTCCCTAGTGTACAGCATGTTTAAAGGATGAGTTAAAAGTTAGGAGAGCAAGCAAGTTAACAATACGGATTAGAGCTCCTCCTAATGGCACAAAGAATTAATTCTCATCATTGGGACTTGAAAACTCAACTACAGTTCCTTCAGTGAGACTGCAGAGAAAAAAAGGTAAGGAAATAGTAGGACTGTCCTTAGAAAAGATTGTCTTAAAAATAGCAGGGGAAATCTCAACAATAAAAGCGCAAGTCAAATGTGCATTAGCTTTTAGTTAACATATATGGATGAGAAATTTGTATGAGAAGAATTTCAATTTGAAAATATGATTTGGAAAGAGAAAAAATAAGACAGCAAGCAAAAAAATCCACCACAGCTTCACTTCCAAGCAGGCTCACTTGATAGGAGGCTTTAGCAGTGCCAGGTGGTGTTACCACAAAGAAACAGGGCAGTGAGAAGAATAGAGAGGATCTGTGGACAAACAAGGATGCACAGGCTACCCCTCCATTCCAGGAAAAGTTAAAGGTATCCATAATTATAAAACAAATAATAATGGCTTTTCATAATTATAAATATTAATAACAATAAATATCTGTTGAATGAATAGATACTTATGCTCACAATACAGTTTAAAAGGCAATGTGATAATTCAAGCCAAAGTTTTAAGACAGGTAAGCATTTATTATTCACAAGAAAAAAAGGCTTTTTTAAATAGATGTTTTTCTACAGAAGAAATGATTTAAAAGATAAATTTGGAGCCAGCTCTGATGGCCCAGTGGTTAAAGTTTGACGTGCTCCGCCTCGGCAGCCCGGGGACAGTTGCGGGGCGAGGAACCAGACCACTCATCTGTCAGTGGCCATGCTGTAGCAGCAGCTCACATAGAAGAAGTAGAAGGACTGACAACCAGAATATACAAATATGTACTGGGGAGGGAAAAAGAAAAAAGAGAGGAAGATTGGCAACAGATGTTAGCTCAGGGTGAACATTTCTCAGCAGGAAAAAAAAAGATAAATTTGAATTTGACATTTAAGTGGAACATATTTATTCAAGAGAAAAAGCTATCATACTTCTGCCAAAGTGGGCAACTAACAGGTAAATATTTCTTCTTGAAAATGCTGAGGAATCATGGAGTTGGGACAGCAGAGTTGGTGTGCCAGTCAACCAGTATTTGCTCTTGCAGTAGTGATTTCCTGGTTCATAATGACTACCTTCTTATAGGAACTGGCTTATTCTTATGGCTAACATGTCAAAGCAATGGCTTATTCCAGTGCTTAATTATGTAAAACTAAAAGTTTCCTGAATCCTAAACACAAGGCCCAAGTGACATTCCTTGTATCTGGTTCCAAAACTGAGAGATAATAACTGTTTTTCTAGAGGCCATACCCTGGAAGGGCCTCCCAGAAAGCTTGGTAAAGCAAGGCTTTCACATCCCAAATCAGAGGTGCTACACATCAGCAAAAATTCAGAAAATAAAACAGTGGCCATCCCCTACTCTATCTTAGCCCAGAAGTGAAAAGATTAGCCTAAGTAACTCTGGGAGTGTGAAACTGGGTTCCCAAAGATGATCATTTCAGTAGTTAGGAAAGGAAAGGGGGAATGTTTCTACAGTGGCTTTATGATCTCAATACTTAACCAGAATTCATCTCTACGAGTTGGAGGTGGCGGGGGGGAGGGGAGGGGGCACAGAAGAGAGAAAACCACATCTGTCAGCCCTTTCCAGTCTCTTATGAAATAGCTCTGCTCTAATAAAGTTCGTAATTAAACACATTTTGACACTATTTTCTGGAATTAGTCATTAATTGGTTTTTACAAATATAAAGTGAATCTTAATACAATATATTGAAATACTGCCAACTTATTTGCTTTCCTATTTGGGCTGTTTTGTTTAACACAGAATTAAATTAGGGTGTAATCAACACTAGACGTTTACCTGGTAGATGTGCTTGTCTTCTCCACTGTGGACATGAGTCTCGCAAATGCATCAGTCACTTTGAGGCTTGAGGTGGAGATTTCCAGCTTAGAAGTTGTTAACTCATACAACTCGGGATCCACACCTTATAGTATAAAATGATAGTCAGTGATGGCAAGCTGCAATAGGTTACTCAACTAGCCACAATCCAAGATGCAAAAGGCAGTTATCTGTAAACATCTGAGTCTTTTAGAAGCACAACACATCTTTAGAACACTGTAATATTGCATTTATTTTTTAAATTATAAATTCTTTCTAGAGTTTTTATAAATAGGGAAAATAGTTTAAAAATTCCTTTAAAATACTTTAAAATTCCTTAAATACTTTAAAAATTTGGTATCAATATAGCCTTAATTAATCTAACATTTATGTAGTAGATATCATGCAAATACTTCTAAAATTTTTCTATTGCTATAGAAAACTACCTCAGTTTTGGATTAGTTGGTGATACAAAAGTTATCAATGTTTTATAAATAGAGTGCACATGATTTGTTATATGACACCTCAATTTTTAAATTGACTGATTAACCTCATTTTTTGAAACTCTCTCCCCCTACACCTCCCTGATCATTTTCTTCTCCATTATTTTCTTCCACACCAAAAGATCAGGAAGCTAATATAGAGTCTCAAATATGGTAAATGATTTGGTTAGTTTAATATATTCTGACCATCTGAGGACATGAAATATTACTCAAAGCATCAAATCATTACTAAAGATAAATTATATACCACATTGTTCTTTCTTCAGGTAAGAAGAAAGGAGGGTAAAGTATTCTCAGAAAAATTAATAAAAGCACTACTTTTGAACAAAATGAAAATTGTCTCAAGGGTTAATTATATTTCCATAGTTTCATATCTGAATATAGTAGCTAATAGTTCAAATATCTTGTTAGAGGAAATTCAAAATGAAGCTGAGTTAGATTTATTGCAGTCTATAAAAATCCTCCCCTATCTGACCTCACTGAAATATACATATTTTTATATTTCCCTTGAATACAGACATATTAAATAACCACGATGACTACAAAAACACTGAAAATAACAAATAGTTTCAACTCAAGCTAAATTTTGGATAATAAAGACAATCAGATAAACAAATATTAATCCTACCCTCTCTCTGGCACCAGCAAATTAACTGGAGATAAAAAGCTCAGTAGTTTCAGCGTGTAACAGAAAAGCAGACTGTAAAAAGAACGTCTTATGGTTTCATCAATTTTTACTTATTACTTCTAAACAAGCCCTAAAGATCAGCAAAGAACATTATATACAAATGAAAATATTGATATTAACACGTTTCCTCCTTTTAAGATATTTCAAGGTTAAGAAAAAAATCAGGAACTGCCTTCTATTACCCAACTTTGCAGATGATTAGCAGATGTAAACACAGATCTCAGATGTTTACAGAAATCAAACAAGCAAAAGCAGCTTCCACAGTTCATGTCCAATAAGGGAGGAAGGCTATAGAAAATGTTTGTTGACTCTCTCAAGTTCTTAATATATTATTAAGGTACAGTTTCAAAGTATATTTAAAAAGGGCTTTTCTTTGTATTTCTCTAAGTATATACATTGCAATTAAAACATAAAAAATTGTAGATGTCTGTAAGAGACCAAAGGAACCCAAAGTACCTCCTTCCTCCACTGTGAAAGGTTAGATTTCAAATAACCACCACATTTAAGTTGATGTCTAATGAAGAATGCAGAATAAACAACTGCATTCTGATTGGCAACAAGAAAGTGCTAGTAAAAACTTGGTGGGTTTGTAAAACACCGGCCACTTGGCTGTCAAACAGTAACGTGGGAGATTTAAAAAACAACAACAACAAAAATAGACCCCACCCCCCGCAGAAGGTACTATATTGTATATTTTTCAAAAACAAGATAACTATTATACTCTACACTAATAGTTGGAGAGTAATTTTTTTAATGGAAGAGTTTGTTTGTTTTTAAGAACCTTAATGAGGCATAGTTACATAACTAAAGCTAGCCAACCAAGTTCTATGCCAACCTCTTAAAGTCTCACACACAAAATAATTAAATAACCGCAAGCTAAGACAAAATGACTTTCCCAGAAACAAGTCAGAAAAAGTGCAAGCAAGTGGTGAAATGGAATACTAAGAAAGGTGTTGATACCTTTATTAACCTGTAGCTTGATGTTAAGTTTTAACAAAACCCAATAGCAATAAAAAGAAGCCAAAGCAAATTTATAGTAATCAAGTTTATACAGCAGCTAGAGCATATTAATGAAAACGGAATGAAAATATTTAAAAGGTTCCAAAGTAATGAGGACTGCATTTGAGCATGCTAATTTCACTTCCATTACAGCTCTAAGCTTCTGAAACTACTTGCTCTTCTTGAAGTTGTGTATACTGAGCCTGGTTATCAGGCCATTTCTGTACTTCTTTATAAATTGGTCAGATTACTTGTGCTCCTATGGATGGTTTTTAACTGAGTTTGAAATGTAACCAAAAATTAAACTTAAACCAGGTTTTAGGCATCCAAAAATAGTGACCTCATTTAAATTATAATACAGTTCATGACAAAACAAAGCTGAGAGCAAATTAAAAATGGGAGCTTGGTAATTCATTCTTGGGAATACAGTAATAAGGAAACTGATACACAAGTTTTTTGTTGTTTTCTTTTCACCCATTAAGTAATAAAAACAACTAATTAGCTCACCCAGGTCATTCCATAGTTCAAATGTATTTAGAAATAATTTAAGTAATAATAAAATATCATTTTGAAGTCAAACCAGGCACAGATTGGTTTTTCGTATACTTGTAAAATCTTGAAAACAATGAAAATGATAACCAGGGGCTTAGATTTGAGGAATCCAGTCATTCTACCAAATGACCTTGGAACTTCCTTATAGCAGGATCAGATTTCCATAACCAGATTTTGGGGAAGGGCATCCTGGGTTCACGCTTACCCTTAGCTGACTCTGTCTCCCCCATTTCCCCACCTTGGCTCCTAAACTGCTGGGAATGGGTGGCAGGGTAGTGGAATAGAACAAAACCAGCAAATTCTCAGACACCAGGCTGGCTGTGTAACTGGCTACTAGTAGGGACAGAGAGGGATCCTTGCTGTGCATTCTGGGCATCAGCAACTATATGGCACCCCGACAGCTGTCTGGTGATCAATGGGCATGATTACCAGATCACAAGTTGGGATGACACGGACTCATTAACATCATATTAAATAAAATGTAAACATAAAAATGTCATTATATTTTAATCTTTTATTCAGTTAGAAAATGACAAAGTACATTAGTCCTTTGGTCAATGAACTGAACTTTTGCAGGGCTGAAAATTAATTTAACAGGCACTCCAGTAAGTTTTAATTTCTAGCTTTTAGTATCTCACAGCAATTATTTTCTATTAACTCTTGTAACACTTTTTTTTTTCCTCCATGGAAAACTAACAGTATACTTTCTATTTAAGAGCTACATAAAAACAGTAATAGTTCTATGTGGGACTATAAACTAAGTGCTGAACTCTAACATTCTGGATACCTTTAGCAGCACTAATAAACAACAAATTGAATGTTAGAATTTGTAAAGGTTCTATCATCACAGGCGACACAATGTAGTCATCTTTATGTACTAAAGTATTCTTATATATCTAAACTTGTATTTTTCAAATGGCTTTATAGAATATGCTTTTAAAAATAAGCATATAAAATATCACAATTTTCACTCACAGGAAAAAAAACCCTCTGCCTTTAACTGTCTAAGGACATTAGGGCTGTTTTATTTCTAGAAACTACTTTCAGCTCTGAATAGTACACTCTGAGTGAGACTTCCTTAAAATACATTTCACATAAGTCATTTGTTACAGTCAGATACCTAGAAAATAACAATAGATAGATGAAAGAAAATTATTAGAAAGACATGATAGAGAATACACTCTAGTTGTTTCCTTGTTTATAGGAAAGTCAAGTGATGTGGTCATGCTTTTAGTAAATAAACTAGAATTGTGGTTTGAACACTCTGCTGACCTGGGATTGTGGTGCTGCTGCTAGAGCTACTGTCATCCACGGGCCCAAAGAAATCAAGGTTCAGAAGAGTGGAACCTCCACTAGCTTGAAATTCAGTGACCGTGTTGGTAGTCAGCCACACAGAAGGTAAGCCAAGGGAGGAGGGGTTATGTGTAAAAAGGGGTAAGACACACACTTGAACATGCAGGTTATAATTAGTAATCATTACACATTTTAAAATCAACATTAAAACAATGTATACAGTATTAGTTTTTCATTCCTAAGGACATTTCTAAAGTAACAATTTAATTCAATGTACATCTTCTCATGTACAATGTAAGTAATTTAACACTTAGTAAGGTTTTAGTTAGGAGTTCAGTTCTTTCCATCAAAACTCGAAGCCATACCAGAAAGACCAAGGGGAAAGTGTACCCGTTAAAGGGAAACAATACTTTAATCTCAACCCAACATTAAATCACTGTACATGCCCAAATCAATATTTCATGTTAGTAATGCTGGTTTCTAATTAATGATTTTTAAAAAGTGACAAAGCTGTCAGTTTCAGGACACGCACCAATACATTAACTTAGTTGAAAATAACATAATAAGGAATGTCATAACTGCCCTACCCTGATGTGCAACCTCAAGCTGTACTGTTCCCCTTTAACTCTGGAACAGTAATCAGAAATAGTATACATTTTTAAAGAAGTTGTTTGTTAATAAAAAGCATGATGATTTGACTGAATAAGACACCAGACAACAGCAAAAGGTGCATCCAGGCTTTCCTTCAGCACTGTTATTCAATTGGATGCTTTCCAGATATCCTAGGACCCCCACTCTAAGGCAAAGCTGATAGAATGACAGGTGTTTTAGACAATGGCTCAAACAACTGATGAAGTATAAGGAGTAAGAGTAATTGTATCTCAGGGTCCAATTAAAACTTGTGGTGTCAACACACTGGAAAACTAGCATTTATGTTATTTTAAAGACCCCACATTACTGGAATAAATTACTCCTTTTTCAGTATTCTCTCTTAAAGCCATGAGTGAAACCACTTATTTCTGGAACTATCTACTAGTACTTTGAGATAAGTTTTAGAAAAGGATCATGAAAACCATTCATTTTTCCATTTACATATAATTGCTCTATAAAATATTATTAAATCTGAAAACTACTTTGAGTCAACAAACATGGACCTATTTGCACATTGTTTTTGGTTAAATAATTGTGCTTTGTGCTTTAAAGCAGCCTCTAGCCACAAGACTTTGCATCCAAGAAAATTCCATAAATTAAAACTACAGAAACAAATTTCAAGTAAATTGATCCTACCTAAAATATCATTTAAACTACCTAGATACTTGTAAAAAATAAAGAAGCCTGTTTTTGACTTAACATAAAGAAACTAAAATTTTACCTAGCTACTACTACCTATATTTGGACATTAATACTGTTAATAATAGTAAAGGTTGGTTTCTTGAGCAATTACTATTCAGAAAGAAAGCCTGAATTTCCAAAGATAAGAATAAGAAGTTATGTTCAAACAAAAATGGAAATCAGCAGAGAGAAGTTTGTCTGAACTTTGTAGCTTTCTTAACTCTAGCTCTGGTGCTAGAGGCTCTACGGAGAGACGTACCATCTAAAGGGTTAGTAAGGCCACTGCTACTCCAGTCAAACTGGACGGGTGGTAGAGACTCCTAGAGTTGAAAACCAAAAAATCAAAATTAATCAGTACAGGTTGCAGCAATGTAAAGAATCCTTTAAAAAACTATTATAGCAAGATCATTAGCCGATAAAATACCTAAAGACAAAATTGGGATAATTTACAATTTCAGGTTACCTGCAAATATTAACAAAAACTGAAATTGCAAAATTTACAAACAGTACAGCTTGTTGACATTAAAAAGTTATATCTGAAAAATGGAATTATCTTTACATTTTCAAACAGAAATTTATGGACTGATTTTATGTCAAGATTTCAATCTATTCTCAAATCATAATTTAGACTATTGCCTTGATTACAATAAAAATATTAAAATGTTAAAAACCATCACTGACTTTTTTCACTAAAGAGTCATCTACTTTATTTTAAATGACTAGCCACTTAAAGTTTTTAAATAGACCGTATAATGCAATAGAGAAGGTACCATACTGAAAGTGAGGAGATTTGCGTTATTCAAGACTGAGTAATTACTAGGTAACTAGTTATATGACGATGTAAGGTTAATTTAGTGAGTCTCTTTATATATAAAATGAGAAGGTTCAAAGCCCAAGGTCTCTGGTTCTTTACAATTTTCCAAACTATAAAAGAAATTATGAGCCAGAAAATGGGAACTACATTTACAAATTAAAAAAAAAATTTTATCAACTTCTCTAATTTAGAAATTACTTATAATCAGTATCAGAGTTTATTTTTAAGATAATATACTAAAAAGCATACTCAGAACTCATTTGAGGGGTTGGCCTCATGGCGTAGTGGTTAAGTGCGCGCACTCTGCTGCTGGCGGCCCGGGGTTCGGATCCCAGCCGGGCACAGATGCACCGCTTGTCAGGCCATGCTGTGGCGGCGTCCCATATAAAGTGGAGGAAGATGGGCACAGATGTTAGCTCAGGGCCAGTCTTCCTCAGCAAAAAGAGGAGGATTGGCATGGATGTTAGCTCAGGGCTGATCTTCCTCACAAAATAAATAAAATAAAATAAAATAAAAAATAATTTCTCATTAAAAAAAAAAAAGAACTCATTTGAATCTTCTAGGTTTTTAAATTTTGTTAATTGCCAAGCACAAAGATAAAATGAACAAATGGTATATATAAGATGGAAGTTAGTATAAGACATTTAAAAAATAAGCATTGCTTTAAGAATATTCTTGATGATGAAAAATTAATTTTTTTGGTTTTCTTTCTTCTTTTATTTTGGGAGTGTGTTGACAACACTTACTGAAATAACCAGTATTTCATTAGACTTAATATCAACATGTCGTCTTTTTTATTTTGGATTGCTTACCACTATGCTTTACTGTGAGGGAGGTACTATTAAAACTTTATACCCCTTTTTTTTTCCTGTATAGATAAAGGCATTGTTCCCTGTAGGAAAGGAGCATGAATCAGTTATTTAGGAAAATTTAATCCCATGATATCATAATACAATTGTCTTGCTAACTGGGATACCAATGATAGGCATGTTACTATAAGCATTTAGTCTCCCCAAATTCAGGTCAGGCCTGGAGGTTGAGGGGGGGAGGTATAAACAAAGCAAAATGCTAACATTAGTGGATGCCAGTGGTTAGGGTTAGTTGTGGGGGGTGCAGACGTGGGGGGTACTATTAACGGTGCTCTTTGTGGTGACAGAAGAGTTCTGTATCTTGACTGTGGTGGTGCTTACGTGAATCTACCCAAGTGACAAAATGACATATAACTATTCACACATATTGTACAAATGTCATATTCCTGATTTTGATACTGTACTATAATTATGTAATCATGGGGGAGACTGGTGAAGGGTACAAGCCACCTCTTCTGTACTTTCTTTGCAACTTCCCATGAATCTATAATTATTGCAAATAAAATTAAAAAAAATAATGCCGGTGAAAATCTAGTATACGATCTACTGCAAAACTAATAAACAACATTTAGAAAAGATCAAAGATCAAACAAACAAACAAAAAGCTCTAGGCATTCCGATAGATTCAACTTATATTATTCTACTTCTAGATCAGTAACACCTTTAGTCATATTCAGCATTGACTGGATGGACAAAACCCAGGTTTACGCTATAACAAAATTTCTGGGTAAATGGAGCACAGCTCTTTCATTAACATGTTTTATCTAAATGATATCAAGTAGCTGGATGCTTAGAAATATTTCAGTGATTTGCTGGAATTTAGGTTCCCATACAGGTGGGTGGCATTTTGAAGACACAGCCAATATTATAATAATGAGGTGCTAAAACATGAATCAACATTTAGTGGAAATGAGACAGATGAAAAACAGGATACTAAGCAATTACAGGCTAACTAAAGGCATTGACAAGTAAGGCAACTCAAAGAGAAAGCACAGAGAATGAAGCATTTTAAAACAACTTGGAGCAATGTGGTGTGAATGATTACAGTAGAGACAAAAGCACTAAGGAAACAAGGTCATAATAAAAAGTGCAAAACAATGGAGACTAGAGACAGGACACTTGGGTTGTAGTCCTAGCAGTACCACTGACGCATGATTTTGGGTAAATCACTGAGCCCTTCCAAATATGTCTTCTTATTGTAAAAAGAGAGCACAGTACTAGATAATCATTTTTTCTGTCTTCTAACTCTATAATTCTGATTCACAACTGAAACAGCCACATCAAGTAGCCTAAGTGAAGAAGTCTGCTAGTGGTGACTAGTCGGGTAACTGCTAGCCAGAAAGGTGACTCTACTCAACAGTAAAGTGTGGTTAAAGTATTGATCTTACTAAGAGGGGAATCAGTAATGGCACCATGAATGGTGTGACTTTGAAATTCAGTGGATAAAGAATAAAAACAAAAACAACAACAAAAGTACCACTACTGTTTTTTTTACCTATAAGCTGTCTTTTCAGGTAAAAGTATCTTAGAAAAAACACGATCAACAGCTGTTAATAGTTATTAAATTCCTAAACAAGAGATGCAACGATTATAAGATTGAGTACAAACAAATTTGCAAGAAAAAATAAAAATTCAATGGGTACCAAAATTGAGATAGAATAGACGGATCAAAAATCCAGTAGTCATAACAAGAATTATATAATTATGCTAAGTTTGAAAGTCGCTGTTTAGTGATGCCAGATACAGAAACATAAAAGCAATGTTTGGTATATATGTTTTTTGAAAAAAAAAATCAGGTATTGAACAGGCCTGTCCTGACAAATTTTGCTAAACTTCTAGCACTGAAAGCTATGGCTGTCTCATCTGAACATTATGACTAGCAGGATGACGTAACAGTGTAATTGCATGGCCAAAAAGTAAAGTAAAAATAATATATACATAGCATGCCAAAGTATAGTGGTAAGAACTATCACCTTTATATAAAGAGAATCCTACAATGCATTTTAGATATTTTTAAAATATTTGAACCTGAATCAGAAGTATGAAGCCACGCAAAGATCATAGAATTTATACCTCCATCATACAACGGAGGTCAGGCTCCATTCACAGTACAAAATTCTGCATACTGAAATCTTCAGTTTGAGTGTGTGTGTATGTTACCATGAAGACCTACACAGGTTCAAGTCAATTCAGAAATAATTTTGAACAACTTCCATTGGGAAATATTATTTTCATCGGTTCCCAAAAAAGCCTAAAAACTAAAGCTAATGAGGATCACAAACTACCAAAAAAAACGTACAGAATAAACTTGGTAATTCAATATTTATACGTGTATTTTTTTAAAAAAGAAAGGTGTGCACTAAACAGAATAAAAGACCGTATTTGAAAAGTTTTTTATATATAAGTAGTAAGAGACCAAATTCTACCTTCTAGCAAACAAGTTATATATGCTTAAACATTGCTGAAATTTCTACACTTGCCTATAAATAGGGAGACAGTAGTCCCTTGATTACAAGTATATAGGGGTATACGTATACGCACAGAGATGGCGGTAGCTGAACACGTATCATGGAACAGTGACTGACCTCCATTAAATTAATACAAATTAATTTCCATGAAAAGTCTTCCACTAAATTAACATACGTTTTTATTAGGTCATCTAGACTACTTTTAGTCAAGTTTATAATTAATTATATAAGAAAGATGATAAATATGAGGTATAACTAGAATGAAATATGTAAGATCGATCAAACCAGCTAGGGCAAAAATGACAGGTGAGAGCTAACTCTGATAAAACAAGCAATAGTTTATGGGCTATTAACACATGGA
Source organism: Ceratotherium simum simum (assembly GCF_057802395.1). Taxonomy (NCBI): domain Eukaryota; kingdom Metazoa; phylum Chordata; class Mammalia; order Perissodactyla; family Rhinocerotidae; genus Ceratotherium; species Ceratotherium simum. Next base: position 20,947,392 of record NC_141910.1, read on the forward strand.
AGTGATTGGATGGAGCCGAAGAGGGGAAGGAGGCAAGCAAAACTAGCAACAAGTGGCCTCAAATAAGAACAGCTCCATTTTCAGTAAATGTCCCAGGTAGTTACTCAAATTACTCTCCCAATACCTAGCACTGTAGGAGTAAGAACGTTGATTGAGGCAGAAGTGGGAATGTGCTGTGGGAGAAGCAATTTTGGAATCTGCATAGACAGGGCAGGCTTGGGAGAGTAGTTGATAGCCAGAGGACAATATAAGGGCAATGAAAGGAAGATAACAAAGGACAGATTCTACCCACTGAGACATTTTGCCCAAGCCACCTTGCCTGTTGCCCAGCCATCAATAAGGCCACCCATTTTACGCATCAGGCCCCCTTGTCCACTAATTCAGTGCTAGCAATAAACTGGCTTCAAAGTGATGTTTAAGCTATGCCCAAGGGTAAACCACAGTGGTACAGAGCAGTAATATTAGATGTTTCTTGAAACACACCTGAAAGGGTAGAACCTTGCTTTACATCATTGTTTTCTAAAGTAAGTTTTTCAAAACACTAGTTCTAAAGGTATTATGACTCTTCTACCCTGGTCCCTGCAGAAAAGGGTCCTGCGGTCAAGTAAATTTGAGAAATGAATTAAAATTAAAGACGGTTCTTTACCGTAGGATTCTTCAAAGTCCTTAATATGTGTGTTGTGAATCTCCAACACTGGCTGTAGGGTATGATATGAAGTATTCCCAAACTTACCTCACCCTAGAACCCTTCTTTAATGGAGCATCTCCAGGGATTAGCGTTCAATGGAACACACATTTTGGGAAAGGTCGTCTAAACACACGTTTTGTGTTAGATATAACTGAAGATGACACTTAAGGTTAAGAAATGACACACACAGCAAGAATCTGTTTTAATTTTTTTTCCCCAAAGCCCCAGTAGATAGTTGTACATCCTTCTAGTTGCTGTATGTGGGACGCGGCCTCAGTGTGGCCAGAGAAGCGGTGCGTCGGTGTGCGCCCGGGATCCGAACCCCGGGCCGCCAGTAGCGGAGCGTGCGCACTTAACCGCTAAGCCATGGGGCCGGCCCAAGAATCTGTTTTAGAAATGGTAATGTTCACTTAAAAATATTAACCTTCTAAAAAACAATGTTTAGCACTGAGTCAGTTTCTCATTTGACGTGGGAAGTGAGAGGGAAGGCTTTGATAGTAAACATATTAGACTGAAATAAAATTTGTGCTTACATGTGCCAAGGAGGTAAAGGATAAGAAAGATAAGAGAGCATTCTTTTTTTCCTAATTCATAGGATGTTTTGTTAAATGCCATATCATTTTCAATTTAAATAACAGCTTTATTCAAACTCTTAAAACAACAGTTTTTGATGCATTAAACACACCTACATTTTATTACTTTATAAAATTTTGCAAGCTTCAGGAAAAACACACAATAGCAGACTTGAAGAGCTGGTATAAATGCAGTGTTTCCTATTTTTTAAAAAATCCAGCACTTACCAGATTTCTGTGTCAGTAATTATGATCATACAATGTTCAAGCTGCAAGAAATTTTTAGAGATGCTTGCTTCAAAGTCTTCATTTTATAGGTAAAGAGACTAAGGCCTGTATAGGTTTAAAGGACTTACCCATAACCAGCCAGTTCTCAAATTGTGCCTTCTTTTTTTGAAAATTAAAGATAATTTGTTCATTGTATTCCAAGGGATGTTAAGTAATCAAAATCACGTCCATCGTGAAATCAAATTTTAAAAAATATTTTAAAAACTAAAACTTATATATTAAGCTAAATAACAGTGTGTGTAGACATATGTATAGATACTTGCATAAACATATCTATATACATACAGATATTTTTACCTGGAATTGGTCAGATGTACATGTATTCATTTCTGGTGACATGGTGGTTGTCTGACCAATGGAAGCAATTTTTTCTGCAGCAGATAGTGGTTTCAATGGTTCCTTGGTGGGTTCCAACATACCCTGAAAGAGGCATATTAGCCATTAATTGTGTATCGGGGAAATCAACCCATAAACTTTACAGAAAGTTAATCTAGCAGAAAGCAGAAACAAAAAAACAGGTCATTTGGAAAGTACTAAAGACAAAAAGGAACTATTCTTAAATTTTGTTTAAAGAAAATCTTATAGCACTATAATGCGAAATGTTTCACAATAATACCTTTGGAACCCAAACTTTTTGAAGAAAGATCCTGTATTTTAAATCAGAATTGTTTTAAAGTGCCTAGTTATCACTGTCACACAAAAGATTACACACAATTTCGGATGACAGGGGTGAGTAAGAGGCAAGCACAATAGTATATTACACCCAGGACCTAAGAATCCAACACTTTTATGATGTTTCAGACACTGAAACTGCAGGAAAAGACACACTACACACTTGGTAGTGCCTGGAGAAGTGAGAGCTGATTCTAAAACACACCATACGATGTAATGACGTCTACATGCTTCAATGTGAATTTAGTGTTTGGTCCTATCCCCACCAAAGGATGGGGGTCTCAATACTTAGTTCCTTGAACTGGCAAAGTAGAGACACAGCCATTTCAGAGGGAAAAACATCTTACATGTTCCACTAGGCATGTTACAAATCTAACACACTTTTTGAATAAAAAAGGAAGACATTCAGGATGGGTGTAGAAACAAAGAGGGAAAAAAATAAGCATTTTGCATCAACACTCTACCAAACATTAATAATAATGGGTAATAATCTAGGTTAATGGCCTGAAAAAAAGCCAAGCTTTGACACATTTTAAAATAATACTCCATAAGCTCTTGAATGTTTATCAACTAGACTAAACAAAAGTCTCCCTTTACCGGGAGAAAAAAATCAAACTTGCTAAGTCAGGAAGGTTAGAATCTGTAAATTTCTAAAAACAAGCTGTCAGGAGAATCCCTCCTCCCCCATAAAACAGGGCATATGCTAACTAAAGCAATTTATAGACTCAATTCTTTTTTTTTTTGCTGAGGAAGATTGCGACAGCATGGCTACTGACAGAAGAGTGGTGTAGGTCTGCGCCCGGGAACCAAACCTGGGCCACCAAAGCAGAGTGTGAGGAACTTAACCACTAGGCCACCAGGGCTGGCCCTAGATTCAATTCTTAACAATGGTACATGTGAAACGCTTTAATCTAGCAGCTTGAAAAACAAAAATAAATTCATGGTTTAAATCAGTATCATATATATTATATAGGCTTTCTAGTGTGCCTTTATGCAAGGAGACGATACATGTGGTAAACAAATACTAGTCTTACCCAAATTTTCTGAAGTGAACTATCACTTAAACCAGTGGTTCTCAAAGTAGTCTCCATCAATAGCTTTTTTTTTTTTGTGAGGAAGATCAGCCCTGAGCTAACATCCGTGCTAATCCTCCTCTTTCTGCTGAGGAAGACCAGCTCTGAGTTAACATCTATTGCCAATCCTCCTCCTTTTTTTCCCCCAAAGCCCCCGTAGATAGTTGTATGTCATAACTGCACATTCTTCTAGTTGCTGTATGTGGGATGCGGCCTCAGCATGGCCAGAGAAGTGGTGCGTCGGTGCGAGCCCGGGATCCAAACCCGGGCCGTCAGTAGCGGAGTGCGTCCACTTAACCGCTAAGCCACGGGGCCGGTCCCATCAGGAGCTTTTGCATCACCTGGGAACTTGTCAGATGTGCAAATTCTCAAGCCCCACCTCAGCCCTCCTGAATAAGAAACTCTGGGGGTGGTGCCCAGCATTTTGGTTTTTAACAAGTCTTCTAAGCAATTTGGATGTGTATTAAAGCCTGAGAACCAGTGACTTAAATAATCATTTCAGGTACTATTCCTCCTGATGAGATCAAAAGATACTGAACAGATCTCATATGTGTAAAGCACCATGGGAAAAATTCAGGTATAATTAAAAATTTGAAACCAGATATGAAAAAGAATAAGTTCCTAAATATAAGGCATCACCAAGATGGGGTGGGGAGAGATACATTCATTAAATCAACTTTGGTATTAAAAGCTCACAAAAAGCATAAAATTATTACTAATAAAGATTGTAATTAAAATAGGAAAATAAAGCATAGATATTAGTCTCTAACTCCTCACAAGACTTAAAGAACTGGCTTATGTGCTGGGCCTAGACCTAAGCATTAAGTAGCTTACTAATTAAGCATGCTGAATGAAAACTCCTACAAATTAAATTCTTAGTTCCTACTCAGAACGTGACAATAACACTACCGACAATCTTTAGAATGCTACTCCTTGAGAAAGAAAGAAATCCAAATAACCAAAAAGTTAAAGAAATGTTTTGGATTGTATTTACCTATAACAGAATAGAGTGTAGGGATGATCAAGGTGTTTTGAAAATACAAGATAACCATTTACAAAGGAGCAGAAACTGATAAAAATGCTCACACAGAAAAGTTTTTGTCCAATTCCACAAAACAAACAAACTACAAAAACAAAACAAAGCAAAACGTTCCAACTCAATATCAGTAATTAGAGCATAGTCATGGAAACAGTTTGTAGATTAAAAACAGGTCATGTTTCACAGCAAATCCATTTTCACATGCACACAAAGGGTTATATTATTTAAATTCTATACCCAGGGTTCCTTAGTTAGTCTTTTCTTTCTTTCTTTTTAAAGATTTTTATTTATTTATTTTATTTTTTCCCCCCAAAGCCCCAGTGGATAGTTGTGTGTCGTAGCTGCACATCCTTCTAGTTGCTGTATGTGGGACTCAGCCTCAGGATGAACGGAGAAGTGGTGCCTCGATGCACACCCGGGATCCGAACCCGGGCCACCAGCATCGCAGCGCGCGCACTTAACCACCAAGCCACAGGGCCGGCCCCTTTTCTTTCTTTCTTAAACATAGTATTTTTTCCTTATTTTCAGGTTATTGGTGAAAGAATTTTAAAATATTTTTAGTTTAATAGGACATTGTTATTCACCAATAACTCAAAGACACACCAAAAACCACAAGCACATCAAACTTTAAAATGTGACTGAATCTTGATAAGGTACAGAATGAAAATTCCTCACTTATCCTAGACTACCTGGCATATCTGAAAAAACAAAATTCAACACATTTAAAACATTAATGGAAAAACTAAAGACCAATTATGGGGCCCGGCCCATTTTCATTTACTATAATTTGGTATTTCCAAGCTTTTATATACCTCCATAGCCTGAATATTGCATTATTTAAAACTGATTACAACTGGATTAAAACAAATGATATCTAAGCCTTCAGATATTCCAGCTTCTTCTTCTGTATTTTATTTTATTTTTTGGTGAGGAAGATTAGCCCTGAGCTAACAACATCCGCTGCCAATCCTCCTCTTTTTGCTGAGGAAGACTGGCTCTGGGCTAACATCCATGCCTATCTTCCTCCACTTTATATGTGGGACACCTGCCACAGCATGGCTTGATAAGATCCAGCACGCCCGAGATCTGAACATGTGAACCCTGGGCTGCCGAAGTGGAGTGTGTGAACTTAACCACTATGCTACTGGGCCAGCCCCTAGCTTCTTTTTAAAAGCAAATTTAGAGCAAAAGAGAGAGAGAGAGAGACCTCTGAAAGTGCATTTTACAAAGAGTTATAAGCACTAATATTACAAAGACAAAAACAAGTTTCACTCTAAAACAAAACAGTGTCTAATTAATGGAATATAGAAAAATTTCCTCAGATCAAGACTTTAAGGGATTTATGAGATCAAAAAGGACACTGTATTTATTCCCTTGATGATCCCACACTAAATGCCCCTTAAAATATACTTTCCATGTCACGTTATGTAAGATGATTTTACAGAACAAACGCAGCAATGATAAATATATGCAGAGACATTTTTGTACTTACCAATCCTGCTGCATACATGGGCACTATAACAGGCTGCTTCTTATTGCCCGTGAAGAGCTACACACGCGTTAGAGAGAAAGAACATATTTAGCGAACGATCTGTCATACAATGAAACAGTTTCCAAAATATGCTTGCAATGCTTTATTACATAAATTGTGAATGATAAACTGAAGAAATTGTTAAATTGCCCTTATGGGGTTATATTTTTGATCTGCTAGTCTAATTCTCTCATTTTATAGTTATGGAAAAACATTAAAACAACTTTTTCTAAAAATAAATAATGATTAGGGAAAAATTTAAATAGATTTATGTTTAAAAGTTAGCATATTCAAAATACATGAACATTTAGACCAACTAATATTTATTTTTCTTAGGAACTAGCTTATCACATCTTGAACAGAAGTGTAACAGTTTTAAAAACACCCATAGGTTGATTAAAAGATTTTCCAAGGTATTAACAAACTTACAATGTTTCGAGTGTCTATTCCCAAGGAGCATAAAAGCTTCTTGTTGCTATGGGAGCCACCCCACTGATATCTCAAGCCATGTGCATCGTGGATATCCTGTAGTTCTGTCCACACATCCAGCAGTTCCCTGTAAAGGTCACGATGAAGCCACCAACAACGGGTTACTCAATAGCTTTCACCACAAATTCTACTTTCAATGTGACTGTGAAATATTATACATTCCAATTAATCTTGTGTCTAACATGAGTATACAACTATTATCTGAAAGAAATCAATAGCCAACACTTTTTAAGTCATTTGAAAAGTAACTAAGTTAAACTCATTTGAAACAATATGCCAGTAATCAAGCAAAAATTGAGCCTGTACGTTATTCTTTTTTTTTATTGTAAAACAAAAACATTTAAAAGGAAGAAATCACTCAGCATTCCATTATCTTATTATAGCCATTTAATATTTGTGTTTTCTCCTTGAGTTTGGATCCACGAACACACAGTTGCCATTACAGCATATATGTAATTTTGTATTTTTTCTTCAGATTTTAAGCATTTCCTCATCTACATATCTATCTTTTTCAATGGCTGTGTAATGTTCTATTAGACTGATACACCATCATTTATTTAGCCACAATCCTACAGTTTTAAATAAGTTGCTTTCATTCTGCAGCTTCTGTTGTTAATAAGGCAAGAATACCTTCCTGTATTTTATGGTGTGTGTGGTTGTAGAGTGTGTTATTTTCTTAGTATGAATCTCCTGGAAAGATATTCTTGGGTCTAAGAGTATAAACTATCCGGACAACTAGCATATTTAAAAAAAAAACACATCTAAACAGTTTTAAGATGGCAAAACACAAAGGTTTTTGTCCTCTTCTCTTCTCCGAAATCACCCCAAAATAAAAATCAAGAAGCAAAAATAATCTCCACCTTCAATGAAATTAAGAGACACTTATAACCCTGCACTACAAACACAGAGGTCACAAAGAGGGACAAAGGAGACCTGCAGAGGGAGAGAATGCCTCCAGAGGCGGAGCATAATGAAACGCAAGAGGAGACCCCAGGAATGAGAAAAACTTTGAAATTAAAGTTAGAAAATCAATCTAGACCCTCTAAAGTCTAATAATTAATAGAAGCTCCAAAAAGAAAACAGAGACAATGGAGGGAAGGTAATTGTCAATACAAGAGAACTGCTCAATACTGAAGAACAGAAGCCAGATTGGAAGGCCCTACCTGGTGCTCAGTCCAATGAATGAAAAAAGACTCCTCAAGATACTTTGTAAAATTTCAGAACACCGGCAACAAAAGATCCTAAATTATAAATTTAATGTGAGGGTAGAAATAAAGTAAAATTTTACCTCCCATGTACCTTTTTCTCTCAGGATGCTATTAGAGGATGTGCTCCACCAAAATGGGATCTAAGTGAAGGCAAGTCCCAAGACAACACGTGTTTAAGAGGCCTAGACTGAATCCATTCCAGATTGGAATAGGAAGATGGAGGACTGCAGGAAAAAAATGGAATGGCCAGCCTGATAGGTTTGATCACAAGTAAAACTGTATTAACAGGTGTTGGAGGATAGGGAAAGGATTAGTAAATGAAAAAGAGAGGCAATAATAAGTCCAGGAAAAAGCTGTACTATAAAGGAAATAGTGGCTTAGTGAACACTATTTACATGATCTAATAATGAAAATACCAAATAACAATTTAACCAAAAACTATGATATAAGTACATTTGAAGACGAAGGGAGAAGAATGGCAGATGTGAGATCTAAATTCTCATCTATCATACTAGGAAGTCAAAAGATAATAAACTTGACTGATTAGAATATTGATTTAGAAATAGCAAAAAAAAAAGCTCAAAAATGGAGAAGCAGGGAGTTATTTTAAATCATGTCTTTTAGCACAATATGATTTTTTAAACTTTAACACAACGTTTTATGTATGTATGTACGTATTTATTTATTTATTTTTTGTGAGGAAGATCAGCCCTGAGCTAAATCCGTGCTAATCCTCCTCTTTTTGCTGAGGAAGACCGCCTCTGAGCTAACATCTATTGCCAATCCTCCTCCTTTTTTTTTTCCCCCAAAGCCCCAGTAGATAGTTGTATGTCATAGTTGCACATCCTTCTAGTTGCCGTATGTGGGACGCGGCCTCAGCGTGGCCGGAGAAGCAGTGCATCGGTGCGCGCCCGGGATCCGAACCCGGGCCGCCAGTAGCAGAGCGCGCGCACTTAACCGCTAAGCCACGGGGCCAGCCCAACACAATGTTTTAGAATCAATGTTTTAAGATAACTTTATAAGTTAGAACAGTTGGAACTAACAAATATATGTGCTATCTAAAAACTGTCTACTACTTACCCACTTTCAGCTAAGGCCTCTCTTGTTTTTATTGGCAAGGGGCTTGTTTCCAGCAGGTGCTTCAGGGAAGTCACTTCCTCTTCAGTATCAGAGACAAATATGGAAGGAAAACATGCTTCGAAAATTCGCTCCAGGCGGTTTAGTAAAGCTGTCTGCATCAAAACACCCCCCAAAGGTTTATTTTCATTTGTCTGATTTTAATAATGTCATAGTTTTATCATTAACACACACACATACCCTCACCCCGGCACCCCGTCCCCTACTCTAAGAGATAGAGGGAAACACCGGTCAGGTACAGGAAACACCAGGTGAAAGGAGCATAACTACTCAGAGAGCAGCTGTTCTAAACGATTACTTTAAACAACCATGGTGATACAGTGGTGACAAATAAAGGCAGTTATACACCAAGCACCATACCTGGTACTTCACAAACATCATCTTATTTAATCCATTACATAATTCTACCAAGAAGAAATTATCACCCAATTGTACAGTGAGACAGCAATCTCCAAGTCTGAATAATCTGCCCAAAGAAAACCAAAAACAACCAACCAGACAGCATTCATATTCTTTCCACCACACTGGCATGTTTCTTACTACCACTCACGTACTCTAGATTTAGGAACAAGATTGGATGCTTGTGAAAAGTATTATACAGAACCTTTTTCTTGGACATAAACACTTGAATTTTGAAAGCTTTTTAGAAATATCTCTGCTGTTAATAGAACAAACCAAAGTAGGAAAAAATGTCTCAATTTTTACTAAGAAATTCAACAGCTCATTTATCATTTTGATGATCTGTGTCGTCTTTTAGAAATTCCATTTCTCTACTCTTCTATGGTGTGTACACGTATTTTTGAATAGAACACTGCCTTTCCTCCAAGCAAAGCCTGCATATTCTCTAGAATATTTTCACTGAGAACATTGGCATTTTGGAGTATTTTAATTAATTAAAACTTGTTGGATTTAGATTAACTTACATTCTTAGGGTACTACGAGGTTTATTCTACATATGCAACCTACAATAACATTTATTCTCACTTTCCTAACTGTATTTCAGATATACACAAAATACTTTCAACTTAGCTCAATCTACTACTTAAACATCAAACAGGAATGCAAACTGTTAATAAGTTAAAGCTTGGAAGATTAAATGTACTACCGAAATGACACCCAGTGTACAAGAAAATGCCACAGCATGGTGGTACTTCCTGCCAAATGACAAAAACAAGTTAACATTTCATTTCTGTTGTTTAGTGTAGTCAGCAAACAGGAAAATGAAAAACAAAAGGAAAAATTTTCACAAACATATTTCCCAAACCAAAATCTCTCTTTTGGAAGCAGTACCAGAGCATACAACTTAACACTGCATAATTAGTCTCAGGGTACTCTTCTGCTATCTCTACAAAAGTTACTCTAACACCTTCATTACATTCATGTGTGTGATATGGGAAAAGGTTCTCAGTATCAATTATGAAACCTACAGTAAAGAGTAGACTCAAGATCCCAAGGCTTGTGAAACTTGAGTGTGTCAAGGGGACCCGCACTTACTTGCTTCAACAAAGGGAATGGACAGACACTACTTTTAAAGGGATCAGATAACCATCTAATTGGAAACATGATAAGCTTTGGCTCCTCCTGGGCAAGGAAGGTAAACAAAAACTCACATGTGACCAAATTTTATTTCTCTGTTAATTAAAATAGACTCTTTCTTGTATGCTCTTTGTTATCCTTTTAACAAGATACAAAAAATATTTATCAAAGGAAAAAAGAAATGACCCCAAAACACATTCAATCATTTGGGCAATATTACACATAACTACCAGTTCTTATGTACACTGGTGAGCGAATTCTCAAATTAGCAGAGTGTATTTGAGGAAACAGAACATTATATTAACCTAATCATTTTTTTTTAACTTCTTCTCTAACCTTTTCTCATAAAGAATATAAATTACATGGAAATTTAAAAAAAAAAGTTCCATATGTCTTTATGATTAGATATGACATTCAATTGCTTCAAATCTTTTGTTGAGTGAGATAGAGCAAAGGGTGGCAATTTCTTCTATATAGGGCCAGAAAGTACATATTTTCGGCTTTGCAGGTCACCCATAAACAAATAAGTGTGGGTATGTTCCAATGAAACTTTATTTACTAAAACAGGCAGCAGGAAAGATTTGTCTCTTAGGCCATACTTTGCCGATCCCTGAGGTAGAGCAATAAATAAACAACAAAGATTCAAATAACCTGAATCCACTAACTGAAGAGCACTGCCCACCACAAGGAGGAACTCCAACAATTCAACAAGAAAGCAGCTAAGTGAATTAACAAAGATTTTGATTAAAATTAAAGTTCCTCTGTCATTTACTTTTTTATTTTTATTTTTTTTGTGAGGAAGATCAGCCCTGAGCTAACATCCATGCTAATCCTCCTCTTTTTGCTGAGGACGACTGGCTCTGAGCTAACATCCACTGCCAATCCTCCTCCTTTTTTTTTTCCCCAAAGCCCCAGCAGATAGTTGTATGTCATAGTTGCACATCCTTCTAGTTGCTGTATGTGGGGCTCGGCCTCACCATGGCCGGAGAAGCGGTGTGTCGGTGCGCGCCCGGCATCCAAACCCGGGCCGCCAGTAGCGGAGCGCGCGGCGCACTTAACCACTAAGCCACGGGGCCGGCCCCTGTCATTTACTTTTAAAAGTACATCAATTTCCAACTATCCACAAGACCAGTTTGACGGTAAAAGGGTATCCTCTAAAAAGAGTTTCTTACTACTATCTTGTTCATGGTAATAAGTAATGTCAAATTTCATTCACTACTAGTTAATTCCAGTAAGTAAATCGTTGATGTAATGATAACACTTGAATAGAAAACTATGGACCCAAGAGGCTGAGACTCAGTTTCTGGATTTATAAACTGGATATATCAGGGCCTACCTCACAGAGTGGATAATGAATTGGAGGATTAAATACTTGGCACTCAATGTGTGCTCAAGAAGGGGTAGCTTATATCACTACTATTGTTATTATATAGATGATACACATGGATACAGTGGCCTGCCAGGGAATAAAATAAACGTCCAAACTAGGTTCAAATCTCACTAAGGATGTTTCTCTACCACTATTTAGCATTCTAAATCATTATGAAAATACTTATCTCAATCTATCAATTTCTACCATATTATAAGAAGAAATTAAATAATCCAAATATTTTGCATCCTCCTTAAGATCCTCCTATCAAGGTGGAAAAAAAGTACTTAATTTAAAAATATCTATCTAATTTTTTTTGGTGAGGAAGAGTGGCCCTGAGCTAACACCTGTTGCCAATCTTCCTCTTTTTGCTTGAGGAAGAACAGCCCTGAGCTAACATGTGTGCCCATCTTCCTCCATTTTGTATGTGGGATGCCGCCACAGCATGGCCTGACAAGTGGCGTAGGTCTGCGCCTGGGATCTGAACCCACGAACCCTGGGCCGCTGAAGTGGAGCACATGAACTTAACCACTACACCACCAGGCTGGCCCCTAAAAATATCTATTTTTAAGAGCCACTATATAAATAGAACCTGTTACTGCTACTCTTTGTGGATTCTGAACTTTGGAAATTGATGAACATTTTGGTTTACTTGTTGGCATTTGTGACTTAAATCTTGATCACCTTTATGAAATACAAAGTGTGTAAGCCACACTTTAGGTGTGTTTAAGAGACCTTTACTTCCCAAGAAGCACAATGAAGTTAAAAGTTCAAAAATGTGATGGAGTAACTCGGTAAGTAGAACAGGTACAAGAATATAATTAACAACGCTCAGAAGAGAAGTTAAAACAACCTACCACAAGAACAGCTTGTCTTGTGACCAAGCAGACAGGTTTCTTTCAAGAAACAGATTTTCCAAAACAGATTATAATCAGGAACTAAATTCTTAAAAAATCATTGTTATTTTGAACACAAAATTTGAGCATGATATAAAAGGTATATCAAAACTGTGATATTGGTAAAGGTTTTGAGTTTTTTAATTTAAAAATTATTAAATAATTTTAACTGTTTTAAAATATATACAATTTTTTCCTCAACACTATCAGCGAGGACAGTTTAATATATGTAACAGCCTTAAACCAAATCAGTAATAAAATTAATATCATATCAAAACTAGAGTCAGTAAAGTAAAATATTATTTAAACTTGGATTTATTCTACTGTGCATGAGTAAAAAGGAACTTTATTTATATTACCTTACTTAGATAAACTCTTGTTTTTATATGGAGTATATCTAGCCATAATAGAAAGTATACTTCTGATTTTGATTAAATGGGTGCACTACTCAATTTTTTAAACTACTTGTAACCGATTAATTCAGAAAAAGAAGATATAAATTGAACAGTGATATTTATTAATATGTTAGAGTATAAGTGGACTTGTATTAGACGTTAAATTCCAAAAGATTAGATTATTTGGAATTAGCGGTCAAGTCAGACTGGCTGAACTCTAGTTTCCCTAGGCAGATGAGGCAGCATACGTAAACAATATCAGTATAACCCAGTTCAAGAAAGTGAAGGCCTAAATTCAGCAAAAGACCAAAAGATGTTCACTGAAATAGTCAGAAACTGCAAAAGTCTGATATGGTGCATTATGATTTTTATTTAACGCTTACATAGTGCTTACCACGTGCCAGGCATTATTCTACATGCTTTACAACTATTAGCTCATTTAAGTCGCATAAGAATCATATGAAGGAGGTAACAGTAATATTATTACCCCCATTTTCTAGATGAGAAAAATGGAGCACTGAGAGGTTAACTTGCCCACAGAATGTGACATGGGGAGGCTGAATCCTAACCTAGGTAGTATAGCCTCAGAGTCCGTGCTCTTAATCACTATGTTATGTTGTCATTAAAGCAGTTCTAAGTTCAATTTCTAAAAATTACAGGAGCTTTGAGGGCAGGGACCATGTCTTATCTTGAATCTCCAGTACGTAGGTTCCTGCACATAGTTGGTACAGGAATGTTAACCAAATCAATGTGCACTAGATTACAAAAAAAAAAAAAAGCACTTCACTCAGTTTAACTTAAGACTGCAGGGGGCATATTTGTTCTATTTATGAAAGTACATCTTGTAAGCCATCTAAGTCTTTTTTGTACAGAGGTTGGATATATTCATATAATTATAACATGTATAAACAACAACTGAATGCCTTTATGTAGTAGGTACTATGCTGGATGCTCTACATATATTACTTGATGAATCTTCTAAAAGAAACCCTGAAAGATAAGTATTATTGTTTCCATATTACAGATGAAGAAAATAAAGCTCAAGATCAACATAATTAACCACAGTGTCATGCTGGTATGGTGCACAGCAAGGATTTGATCCAAAGTCTGACTTTAAAGCCTACTTTTCATCACATCATGCTTTTACCCACTTTTTGTGGTCTTTCAAACATTTCTAGCCATTAGATAAGGGATTCAGCTGTTAACTGCTGAGATGATGACTACTTAAAAAAGTAAATTATTTCATCTAACACTACGATTCATAGTTTTCAACAAAGCAAATTGTAAATTTTTACTGAAGAGTCAGTGCTGCACTCTAAATTAATGTGAGGGTAACAAATAAGTGCACACACACAGCATACTAAATATTTAGCTGGCTTATAATAGTAACTAAATAGCAAACTAAATAAAATAATATTCACACCATTTACTTGAATTTTAAATGCCTTCAACTTCAAAGTCAAAGAGGAAAAGTAGTCATCCGTTTTCCCTTTAAATTGGAATTAGGAAACTGGTGATTGATTAGCTGAATACCAGTTTATGTAACTCAGTCGTGTCCTTCAACTCATACATGTATCAAATTTTAAGCCTGGCAAACAGCAGCACATCTGGCCATTAAACATTTTAAGAACTGGGGGCTCTGATAAATGTAGGGTTGAAAGTCAAATGCTGTTTAAGGCAGGTGCCAGGCTCCCTTTTTCTTTTCTCTATTTGTGTCCAGTGCTAGAAGCCTCAGGAGAAGGTCTGCTACTCGCACAGAAGAGCACTTGTGCTCAGAAAAGTTCTTACCTGCCAAAACTACTCTGAGACCAGAAACTAGCCCAAAGCAGCAGCTTTGCTCTCAAAATAGTTTGACAGAGGAGTATATAGGCAGAACTGGGGGTATTCCCACACAAATTCTCATTTGCACCCCTATTACTTTCTCCTATTCACCAAAAAATTCAGTTGGCAACACTATTTCTTGTACCTTTGAAGACTATTTCCCAAGAAGTTCATTTCTGAGATTATTCAGTAACAGTTCTCATTTATTGAGCACTTATGTGCAAGACACTGTGCTAAGCACCTTTACATAAACAATTTCATTTTATCTTCATAATGAGAGTTTTCAAGTAAGTACTATTATTCTTCTCTAAATCTGAGGTTCAGTTAGTGCTAAACCTGGATCCGAATCGAGCACTGTGACTCCCGAGTCCTGCTTCTAAGCAGTGTACTATACCCAGGGCCAACTTAGGCAGTAGGCACAGGGCCTAGGACCCACAATAATTTTAGGGGTTCATGAAAACGTTTTAATAGCTAATATTAACAGACTCATCTTTATACTAAGTTATAAAATACAACTTTAAATATTTTTTATTGGGAAGGGGCTCACAAAAGTCATATGTGGCTTTGGCTATACTATTCTCCAAAGGTACACTGGCTTTTATAGCATTTCTCTATCTTTCCCAATTTTCTCATTTCTCATATATTTGTTTTCCTATCAGGGTCCTTTATTACCTTGAATGTGTCTATAATTACTTTTATTTCTTTCCAACCAGATAGGATTTCTGGGAAAGCAAAAGTGATTAAATACTCAAGGGTTTAATTCATCAAAGGGGCCAAAGCATCATGCATGAATTCACTCATACTCATTCCCAGTCCTGTCATATCTCCATGTCTGGGGTTGGAGGAAGAAAGACCTGGGGGATATAAGCAGCCATTTCATTTTACCCACTGGTGCAAATAAGTCAAAATATCTAATACAGAGCTTCCCAATCGGTATGCCTGTGATTGTGATTGGTATGCCTCAATCACAAACAGGTTACAACTCTTCCAAAAATCCTGAAAGCTATATATGAACATATGGTTTTCCTCTTGTGATGGTTAATTTTATGTGTCAACTTGACTGGGCCAGGAGGTGCCCAGACATCTAGTCAAACGTTATTCTGGGTATGCCTGCAAGGGTGTTTCCAGATGAGATTAACATTTGAATTGGTAGACTGAGTAAAGCAGATTGTCTTCCCTAATATGAGTGGGCCTCATCCAATCAATTGAAGACAGCTTGCAGACTAGATCTTGGGACTTCAGCCGCCATAATTGCATGAGCCAATTTCCTATAATAGATCCCTTCCCTGCCATCTATCCTCCTGGTTCTATTTCTCTGGAGAACCCTAACACACCTTTATTTTATAAATGACTACATTTGAGTATAAAAAGATTAAGTGTATTGAAAGTCTCATTCAGTTTCCCAAAGGACTGTGTAAGACAGCAGCTAGGATCTTAGACTCTGGTTCTTATGCCACTCAAACGCATATCTCCTTTCAAGTATCTTGTATTTAAGGTAATTCCTAAAATTCCTTCAACGTATTTCTAGTTAGTTTTCCTTTCTTCCTTAGGAACAGAAGTTGATTAATGTCAATAGTTTTAATACTGATAGCATTAGTTAGGTCTTGCTCTTAAGTGGAGGTTTAGAAGAAACATAAAATTCACTGGGTAATTTAACCTTCCATTTAAGAGGATACCTTATGCCTCACCACCATGAAATATTAAGTAAGATATCAAGTGAAATCTATAATTGTATACTTATCAATCCCCCATTTCAAGCTATATAAGAAGAGTGACCAATTGTAATATTTGCCACGCTCTAAAAAGATGGTTTGCCTTCTCTGCACAATTTCTGGATAAATTTAATAAAGTATTTCTATCTCTTTTAGAATTAAAGACCAGAATTTCAAATTTTCTGAGGGAAAAATAACAAAAGGAATTGTGATCCAAATACTTCAAATAAATAAAGAGCTATCAGGTCAAAATTTTAATTTCTTTTTTTTTTAAATTAAGATATAATTGACATTATATTAGTTTCAGGTGTACAGCATAATGATTCGACACGTGTATAGATTGCAAAATGATCACCACAATAAGTCTAGTTAACATCCATCATCACACATAGTTAAAAACTTTTCTTGTGATGAGAACTTTTAATATCTACTCTCTCAGCAACTTTCAAATATACAATACAGCATTATTAACTAGATCCACCATGCTGTATATTACATCCCCAGGACTTATCTATTTTATAACTGAAAGTTTGTACCTTTTGACCACTTAATTTTATTGCTTACTTCTGTGTTCAGTCATAAGTTCACCTACAGAAAGGAAAACTTGCACAAATCTTAGGTAGATGATTAAATAAACAAAGGTGAAAATGTAGGGTTAGTTACATTCAGTTTAAGAATGCTGACTTCCTGGTGAACCGACCAATAACTTTGTCTCAAAATAACATAAGCTAAAGTATTAGTGATTCTGTTCTTTTTCCTCTTTGTGATACTTAATTTTTAAAGCTCTCAAAACCAATCTTCATCTAATAACACTTCCCCAGTAGCATTATCAATTAGATGGCTAATAAGAAAAAAATGACTCATAGTTTCCTTTTCTATAGCCAATTAATACAAAGAGATTACTTACCAGTTACCCAAATTCTCAAATAACATCCAAAGCAACATTTTTAAAATTTTACAAAAGCTCAGAGTTAAATGCAGTGCTTATGACATTGTCTCCTTTACCATACATCTAAGAAAAAGTCATCTTGGCTATTTCAATCAAGGTTCCTTCCTGGAACATTAACAGGTTAAAAAAAGAATAAAGAAAACTATTAAAATAATACACATAATGGTCTTTTGGAAAAAAAGACTGCTTTAAAAGTAAGGAGGATTTTGTTTTTTTGTTGTCGTTTTGTTTTGTTTTAAATCTTGGCCCAAAAAGTGAAGAACAGTTTTGACCTCTTTCTAATTTGTACAACAGAGATACCACTACTTGCTTTTCTCCACAATTTATAAGATTGTAAACAAGAGAATGAAATATACTGAACTCTGGGTTCTCAGAAAAAAATATTCACAGAAGTGAAGAATATTTTTCAATAAATGGTCATATATGGCTTTTATATCAAGGCCTGAAACTTTTGAGGCTTGCTGGACCCACATCTGCGACTTAGCTTGACTAAGAACATTTTATACATTTGAAAAATTTCTTCTTGGTTGACTTTTCCCTACCTAAGTAACAAATTTTTGCAATAAAGCTGCAATAAATGATTGTCTCTTGACCCAGGGAAGACATTTTATTAAAATGTTAAGATATCCTTTTGGTAGGCTAAAAAAAGGAAAGTACTAAAAAATAGGGACCTGGACAATGTCACAAACCAAATATAGTGAAAAGTAGAAGAAATCTGTAATGACAACTACACCATTTGTCTCACTTCACAAAACAAAGAATTGTTCCTCATGTTTGTTTAATCGAATTAACTGAGCTCTGAATTTTAAAAGACACAACGTTCTGTCAAAGCAGAATTTGGACAAAACCACTTGATGGCACTCTATTCAGGGCAGAATTGTTGCATCCAGGTAAAATTCAACAAGAACAAATCATTTTAAGTTTTACCATTAAAAAACCTAACGTTTACTACTGTCATTAACATGTGAGGATTTTTGTGCTGTCTCCAACACTGTAGCAACTAGGAGAAACATCTTAAGAAAAATATTAATAAATCTAATCATCTCCTAGAGGACTAGATTAATGTACTTTTCCATCAGATTCTGGAAAAGGAAGAAACTGCAAGCCACAAGCCTCCTTCACAACAGCAGGATAAGAATGAAAGTCACTTCCGACTCAGTCCCTTACTCAGCAGGGCTTACCCATTTCCCTACCTCGACTTCCTTCCAAACTTCTCCTCCAGCCCCTTCCAGCAGTTTCTCCTTTCCAACATCCATTTCCAAGTTCTGCTCATTTTACATAACCCATTCAACAAAAATAAAAGCCTGAGGACTGAGCCAAACAAATCTCAAGAAGTCTTAAGGCATCTTGCCATATCTACAGTTTTTGTTTTATTTTTACAAAATAGAATCATACTACAAAATTCTTACTTTTTAGTATTTTTCTCATTCATTTTAAAGTTTACTGCCATTTTATCTTCACAAAAGTCCTTCGAAGTAGATTTTATCTCCTTTTTACAGACAACTGAGTTCAGAAGTAACTTGTCCAAAATCATAAAGCTTATAAGAGGCTGAGTCAAGATTTAAACTCAGATCTGTAAGATTCCGTAAAGCCCATATACTTTATTACTTCCTGTATCTAGTTACCAAATTATATATAAATAACTTCAATCAACTTGTATGATGCAAAAAATTCCCCCCTTTTTTTTCCTTGCTGAGGAAGATTAGCCCTGAGCTAACATCTGTTGCCAATCTTCCTCTTTTTTTCTTTGAGGAAGATTAGGCCTGAGCTAACATCTGTGCCACTCTTCCTTCACTTTATATGTAGGTTGCTGCCACAGCATGGCTTGATGAGTGGTGTGTATGCCCATGCCCGGGATCTGAACCCATGAACCCAGGCCGCCGAAGTGGAGCACGCTGAACTTAACCACTACACCATGGGGCTGGCCCCCACAAAAATTCCTTCTTGAAGTGGTCGTACTTTTAAAAATTCATTATTGATGTTAAAAATTCTAAGGCTATAAATTAAAGATCATCCAATATCACTGTCACCCTATACTCTAGTAAGATAAAACTAAATAGGGAAAGGATTAGGTCAAAACTAACAGTCTTCTGGTTATAATTAATTCACTCCTTGTTTAAAATTGCAAGTTTCTGCCTCAATAATAAGTTACTTCACAGGAATAATACACATTAGCCAAAGCATGTAATAACTGAATTAGTAAATTAAGCTATTGAGACACTCAAAGTGAAATGAAAAGTGATTAGCTGAGCACACCAACTGGTAATAACATAATTTCCACAATATCTTAATGTATCAAAGGTATCAAAGCAATGATGTATAACCATTTCAATTAACACTTAGTCTTTGGAAATACTTCCAATTGCAAATGGTTTGCTTAGAAGAAAAGATAACTGGAGAAGTAGAGTTCGTAAATTCTGATTTTATTATAGGTATCCTTAAAATAAGCCTCTGGACCAAGTGTTACATATATCATTTGTCAGAATAAAGCAGTGATTTTCAAGGGAGTGCTCTCTTCCACATCCCTGGGGTTGAGGAAAGGTTAAATTTAGCACAGAGTACAACTCAGGACTGGGAACAACCTGGATATCAAGCTGCACCTCTAGGGGCTACTATAGGTCAAAATAAATCTTTTTTTTTTTAAATTATTTTATTTATTTATTTTTTTTGTGAGGAAGATCAGCCCTGAGCTAACATCTGCCAATCCTCCTCTTTTTGCTGAGGAAGACCGGCCCTGGGCTAACATCCGTGCCCATCTTCCTCCACTTTATATGGGACGCTGCCACAGCATGGCTTGACAAGTGGTGTGTCGGTGCACGCCCGGGATCTGAACTGGTGAACCTCGGGCCACTGCAGTGGAGCGTGCACACTTAACCGCTTGTGCCACCGGGCCGGCCCCTCAAAATAAATCTTAATGAATCTTCTCTGAAAGAGTCTGAACCAGAAAAGGACAAAGTATAGGAGCTGGGGGGTAAAAATATTCTCTTTGACATACCTACTTCCCAAGAAGAGTAAACATAAATGTACATCTGCAAGAAATTATAAGCAAATAAATATAGCCACAATAAGTCAACCTACGGCTGTTGCTTGCTCTAGGTCTTAACCTAAATCTATCTCATACCCTCACCCCAGGTCTTTTAGTAGCTGTTAAATTATGAGGTCCAAATCTGCTTTTTTCAAATTCTTTTTCTGTCCTTCAATTCCCTCTAGCCTTCAACGCAGGTTGAGATTTCAAATTCTGCTTGTTCTCTCCTGCAGTTGAAACTGTACTTCAATTTCCTAGGTCTTCAATAGACAAAATTGAGACATTATTTTCTGAATCTTAAAAAAAGTCATCTAAATCTCAGTTTAACCTTCTTTTAAAATCACTGTAAAGGTAAAAACTGAAGGATTCACTGGAATAGTTAATTAGCTTATTAATGAATTTTTACATAAGTGGTATTTATATTCATCAAAAAACCAAGTTGATGAATTTCTGTAAATATTAAAGCAACTCACTGAGATAAAGAAAAATCTTACCAAGCATTATTATAGAACTGTCTATTTAAAGTTTACCAAACGGTTGTGAAAAATTTAATTAATCTACAAATGAGGCAAGAAGCAATATATATCATAAAGACTCCTTTAACAGGGACACAATTTAAAAACATTTTTTGAAAAGCTGAATTAGAAGCCTCCACAGCAATTAATATCTTATACAAAATAGAGAAAATTAGTAAATACCTGAACTGAAGTGGCTGTTTCCTGTAAATGGCCACCAGCAACTGCTCCTTTGGGAGTTGCTAAAGGGACACTGTGCGTTTTGGGGGTTCCTGGAGTATCAATCTTTTCATCTGTCCTATGTGACTGCCAGGCTTCCTTTCGATGATGAGATTCAATAGCCTGCTGGTCTCCAAAAGCAGCCCAAGAGCAACTATCTTTCTGTCCATCCTCAAAAGCATTCCAATCTACAGCTTGGTTAGGACCAGCTGAACTGAAGTCTGCAAAATCATCAGAGTCTTGAAAAGCAGTGCAGTCATCTTGAATATTTGGCACAGAATCAAAATCTCCAAACTCACCTTCTTGCCCAATTTTCAGTTTTGAAACAGGGTCAGTGCCTATCTCAGTAGACTGTCTTGCCAACTCACATTCCTCTGATAAACTATCAGAAGTCTGCTTTAGGTCTGACTCGGTAAATATAACTTCCTCTTGGCAAGAAACAGCATTCGTATCCCCAAATTCTCCAAAGTCATCACCTGGTTCACTAAAATGTGGAAAGTGCTCTGAGGATTCTTCAAAAGTGACATCACTCATTGAATCTTGAGTACCAGCAACAAAAGGTGGAGTTGTGCCACTGGCTGTGCCAAAGTCACCAAAATCATCCTCATTAGTATCATTGCAAGTCACAAAGTCGCTACTACTATCACCATTTTTTATACTTATAGAATCATCCAAAACATTTTCTTCTGTAGGATCAATGCTGGGGCTTTGGGAATCAGTAAACTTTCTGCTTTCTTCTTTGGAAGAACCAACTTCATCATCAGCATCAGAAGTTTTAATAGAATCCATGCATAGATCAGCACATTTAGAAGTAAATAAATCAAGTTTTTCCTCAGTTTTACATTGTTCTCTCCTACTGGCTTCTGAATCATCAGCTGAGTCTACCAAACTCCAAGCCTTTGATTGAACACTTGAATCTAAAAATTCATCCTGTTGCAATGTTGGAAGGCCTTGTTTTTCAGTACTGAAATCTCTGGTACTCATTATGCTTATTTCTGAAAGACAAACCTGATCCTCTCCATCAGTGTCTCCTTTATCGTCAAAGCTTCTACCCAAAGACAATTCTTTTACGGAATCCAGTTCATTGACTCTATTAATTTTATTGTTTTCCTGAATGGTTAGTGCTTCTCTCTCACTTAAAATTGCACATCCTATTTCTTCTAGATGTATCCTTTCCTTTTTGGAAAATGTGGCAAAATCTGCAAATTCCTCAGCAGGACTAGGGGCACAGTCTAAATTATACTCAGTACTATGAGTGCTAAGAGGCTTTCGTCCTTTTGAATCAGCTACAGTGTCCAGATCATCTATTCCCTGAGGATTTACAGTTTCCAATACTGCAAACCCATTTGTTAGAATCTCCAGACAAGGAGGCTTTTCACCATTGCAGCTCTCTAACTGCTTGTTTTGATGAACAACATTCATATCAGTTCTAAAATCTCCTGGAGAGAAACTTTCAGGTGTTCCAACATTCTGTCTCTGCTCCTCTACTTTATTTAAATATCCTGGACTTTCTGTGTCCTCAGTGGAAGTACCTAAAATTTTAGATGAAACTATTTCTTTGCTGGTGGTAGAAAGTAAAACATCAGACTGTCCTTTCACAGGAGAGGAAAGTTCAGCAGTGATGTCCTTATCATTATCATTTTTAATGGACTTAAAGCTTGTAAGGCTATCTACTTTTTCTGAGAAATCATGAATTGGCATAAAATGGTTTGAAGGTACAAATTCTTCCTTGGGAGGAGTATAACCTGGTGTATCAAAATCAACAAACCCTACACCAGAAGGGCTAACTTCTGAAAACCCACCAAATTCCCCAAATTCATCATCATCATCATCCTCAGCTCCATTGTCTAGTGGTGGTGGGGATGAAGAGTACATTCGAATGATGTCTGGCTCCATTGTTCAATTGCTTTCAAATAATTAATTTACACCTGAAAAAAAAAAAAGATTTTTTTTGGAGGGGACAGATTACATATAACAAGGTCTTTCAAAATTCTCTCAAAGCTACCTCAAAACAATGCAAATTTACAGTGCTCTGTTTTGTATCTTTTAAACTATTTTTCTCTTAGGTAAGATTACTTTACACAGCTATAATATAATGGCAAAAAAAAAAAAATTCTCTCTTCTAGCGCATGTTTCCAAGGGTATTGGTAGTATATTACTGAATTTGGGGATTCCAGAAATTTTTGAATAAACACTTACAAAAGGACATCTACAAAATGCTCTCTTGGGTCACTTGCTTGTTCTCTTAAGCTCTTCCCAGTTCACTGGGGACTCAGGGCTTGCATTATGGATTTATATGGGTTCTTTATAAATAAAAGACATGAAAATTTTATCTTTAGTAACTGCTACAAATATTTTTCTCACTTTGCTTTTCAATGTTTATTTCTGACCCAAGATAATTTTTTTGTTTTAATAGACTTTATGTTTTAGAGCAGTTTTAGGTTCATAGCAAAACTGAGCAGAAGATATAGAGATTTCCCATACGTCCCTTACCCCCATTCATGTGGAGCCTCCTTTATTATGAACATTCTCCACCAGAGTAGTATATTTGTTACAACTAATGAACACTACATTGACACACCATTATTACTTAAAGTCCACAGTTTATATTAGGGTTCATTCTTGGTATTGTACATTCAATGGGTTTGGACAAATGTATAAAGACGTGTATCCACCAATATAGTATCACACAAAATTTCACTGCCCAAAAAATCTTGTGTTCCATCTATTCATCCCTCACTCTCCCCTGCCCCTGATAACCACTGATCTTTTTACTGTCTCCATAGTTTTGCCTTTTCCAGAATGTCATATCGTTAGAAAATATAGTATGTAGGCTACATATTGTATGATTGGCTTCCCTCCCTTAGTAATATGCATCTAAGGTTCCTCCATGTCTTTTCTTGCCAGCTCATTTCTTTATAGCACTGAATAATATTCCATTGTCAGTATGGACCACAGTTTAAGTTAATTTTCTATAACTTTCAATTTTGAAATCATTTAGGGACTCACAAGAAGTTGCAAAAATAGTACAGAGCCTTCTCATGTACATTCCACCCAGTTTTCTCCAATAATATGGTAAATAATAATACACGATCAAACCAGGAAACTGACATCAGTATAACAGTATTAACTCAGCTACAGTCCTAGTTTAGATTTCACCAGTTTTTTCTTTGTGTGTGTGTAGTTCTATGAAATTTTATCACATGTGTAGATTAGATTCGAGTAACCATCACTACAATTGGGATAAGAACTGTTGCAAAAATAGTTCAATAATATTCATCAATATAAAGAAACTTCCTTGTGTTACCCCTTAACAGTCACACCCTTCCCTAAACCCTAACTCTTGGCAACCACTGATCTATTCTCCATCTTTATAATTTTGCTACTTCGAGAGTGCTAGGTAAATGGAATCATACAATATGTAACCTTTTGAAGTTGGCTTTTTTCACTCAGTTTAATGCCCTTGAGATCCATCCATGTTTCTGCATGTATCAACAGTTCATTCCTTTTTATTGCTAAGCAGTATTCCACTGTATAGATGTGCCACAGTTGGTTTCTCCATTCACTCTCTGTAGGACATTTGGGTTATTTCCCGTATTTTACAATTACAAATGAAGCTGCTATGAACATTTGTGTACAGACTGTAATGTGAACATGAGTCTTCATATCTCTAAGATAAATACCTAGGAGTGAGAATGCTGGGTCACATGGTAAGTGTATGTTTAACTTGATAAGAAACTGCCAAATTGTTTTCCCAAGTTAATTTTTGAAAAGTCAAATTAATTGATCTTTTCATTAGTAATTTTCTTCATTACTCTGCTATCATATTCACTTTTATTTTCTTCTACTTTTAGAGTGGTTTTTCCTTTTTTTCCTTTTAATTTTTAGTACATCTAGAACTTATTTTGGTGCATGATCTAAAGCAAGGGTCTAAGTGAATTTTTTTTCTAAATAGTCAAGCAATTATCACAATCCCACTTATTGAATAATCCTTCCCATATCCATTAGTTGATGATATCTTTTTTCTTATATTCTTAATATTTCTTACATTTTAATACTTACATGGAATCTATGTCTCTGAGTTATTCTGTTCCTCTGTACTGTCAAAAGTGCCACAAAACAGACTTAACAATAAAAGCAAAGGGAGGAATAACAACCAAAGTCCTAGAATAAAACGAGCCCATAAACAATGAATTGATACTTTCTCCAATTCAGTTGGCAAGTTAGATACATGAAGAAATGTTTACTACAAAATTCAACCAGTTTAGCAAGCTAAAAAAAAATCACTTTCTTACAACTCTCAGAATAAACTTTCATAAGATCTTCCAGTTTTAGGGAGAAGGTACATTAGAAACCATATATTTTAATTTAGAAATTAGGAAAATGAGGCCTACTGGTGAGCAACTTGCCCAAAGGTCATACAGCTGGTTAGTAGAGAATGACTTCAGAATTTTGAAAAGGATCTTTGAGGTCAATGACTGGTCAGCACCGAGAGTTATTTGAAAGAAATGAGCAAGTCATGAGAAAAGTAAAAGACTACATTGTAATATATCTGCTTTAAATTGTCTTCCTCACAAAATCAGTATCATAAAGAAGGAAGTAACTGCTTTAGTTCTGAGATACCTTCTCTAGGATGCTGATTTAAAGAGAAAAGGAAAAAAATAGTAAAAGACACATATAAACCCTATTTTCTTTCTTTGTCTAGAGATAACTAGACAAAGATTACTCCTTCTAATGTTTATTGTACAGGCTAATCTGATCTCTAACAGTTTCCTTGTAATTATGATGTTCCTATTTTTTAAAAATACCCTCTGATCATTAACGAGAGTGTGGAGAAAGGGACACTTGCACACACATACTGCTGGTGGGTGTGTAAACTGTTACAAGGCTTCCAGAAGGCAATCTGGCTATACTCTACAAAAACAGTAAAACAACTCCAAAGAGATTATTTGAGTAAATTATGCTATATTGTTACAGTAGCATACTATGTAGCCAATAATATGATGATTTCTTTTTTTTTTTTAATTTAAAAGCATTCATAATGATGGGAACATGTCAAAAGGACGCAAAAGCTAGCTTGAATGGGTTCCTACTGGTTAAATCGGGGACAACCTGAGCATCAAAATACAGATAATAATGGATTATAATTCACTGAATAAAATAAATTATCAGTCCTCAGATATAAACATGTAAGTAAATAAACTGAAAGTTAGATGAGGAACAAGATATTGCATAGTTTCAAAATACCTTCCCACAGCATACTTAATTATAAAGGGAAAACGTGTAAGTCTACAGTGGTGAAGCCTGACACTTAATCAAGTGATCAAAGTGAACATCATTAATAATGGGAATATAGAAATCATGCATCACCTGACAAGATACAATGAGAAGAACACAGGATCACTTCTGGAATATTCCTGCCAAAAATACATAACCTGAATTGATTCATGAGGAAAGTTCAGACAAACTCAAATTGAGAGACAGTCACAAAACAACTGGCCTGTAATCTTCAAAAGTATCAATGTCATGAAAGTTAAAGAAAAACTGAAGAACTATTCCAGATTAAAGATGACTAAAGAGATATGACAAGTAAATGCAAGACTTGATTCTCAACTGGCTCCCCTTTCTATAAAAGTCATTATGGGGACAACTGTGAAACTTGAATAGAGTCCAAGGACTAGACAACAGCAATGTATTGATGCTAATTTCTTGATTTTGATGGTAGTATTGTGGTTATGTAAGAGAATGTGCTTGGTCCTTGGCTGTAGGAAATACACACTAAAATATCTGGAAGAGATGGGACATCAGCTTGGTAACAGTTTTAAACTGTTCCAGAAAAAAACCTTATTTGTAATGAACTTGCAACTTTTTATAAGCTGGTGATCTTTCCAAAATGAAAAGTGAAAAAAAATTAAAAGCATTCAAGGAGGGGCCGGCCCCGCGGCGTAGCGGTTAAGTGCGCACGCTCCGCTGCGGTGGCCCAGGGTTCGGATCCCAGGCGCGCACCGATGCACTGCTTGTCAGGCCATGCTGTGGCGGCGTCCCGTATAAAGTAGAGGAAGATGGGCACGGATGTTAGCTCAGGGCCAGTCTTTCTCAGCAAAAAGAGGTGGATTGGCGACGGATGTTAGCTCAGGACTGATCTTTCTCACACACACAAAAAAAGCATTCAAGGAGATTTACGTTTGCATTTAAATATGCATGTTTTATAATAAACATGTATTACTTATACAGTAATAATGCCTTATTTTTTTAATTGTGGCAAAATATATATAACACAAAATTTAACTATTTTTAAGTATACAGTTTAGTGGTATTAAATATATTCACATTGTTGTGCAACCATCACCACCATCCATCTCTAGAACTTAGCTTCCAAAATATCAAAATATCTTCTGTACCCATTGAACAGTAACTTCCCATTCCCCTTCCCCCTCAGCTCCTGCAACCACCATTCTACTTTCTGTCTCTGTGAATCTGACTACTTTAGGTACCTCACATAAGTGGAATCATAGCAGTTGTCCTTTTGTGACTGCTTTATTTCACTTAGCATAATGTTCTCAAGGTTCATACATGTTGTAGTATGTGTTAGAATTTCATCCTTTTTGAGGCTCATCATTCTACTGTATGTATATACTATCATCTGTCGATGGACAGTTGGGTTGCTTCCACCTTTTGGCTATTATGAATAATGCTTCCATGAAGATGGGTGTACAACATACCTTATTTTTTTAACTTTTTATTTTGAAATAATAATAGACTAAAAGAAAGTTGCAAAAATAGTAGAGTCCTGTGCACCCTTCACCCAGCTCCCCCTAATGGTGACATCTTATATAGCTCTAGGACAATAGCAAAACTGGAAATTAACCTTGCTGGTACATTACTACTAACTAGACTACACACTTTATTCAGTTTTCACCATTAAAAAAAAAACAACTTGCATTCATTTGTGCTTGTGTATAGTTCTGTTCAATTTTATCCCATGTACAGATCTGTGTAACTACCACCACTATCAAGATACAGAACTGCCCCCACTCACCCCATCCCTGTCCTTAGGCAACCACTAATCTGTTCTCTATCTCACAGTTTTTTCATTTCAAGAGTTTTAAATGAAATCATACAGTATGTAATTTTTTTGAGGTTGACTTTTTTTACTGAGTATAACGCGCTTAAGGTCCATGCTGGTTATTGCATGTATCAATAGGTCAATAATTTTTATTGCTGAGTAGTATTCCACTGTATAGATATAACAGTTTGTTCAACCATTCACCAACTGAAGGACATATGGGTTATTTCCTGTATTTTATTATTATAAATAATATATATACTGCATTAAATAATATATATACTAATAATATATTTAAATAGTATATATAATAAAGATGCTAAGAACATTTATGTACAGGTTTTTTGTGTGAACGTAAGTTCTCATCTCTCTGGGATAAACGCCCAAGAGTGTGAATACTGGCCTATGGTAAGTGCATGTTTAGTTTTGTAAAAAACTGCCAAACTATTTTCAGAGTGCTATACCATTTTACATTCCCATAATACTTTTTCGTGAGAAAGATTAGCCCTGAGCTAACATCCAATGCCAATCCTCTTCTTTTTGCTGAGGAAGATTGGCCCTGGGCTAACATGCGTGCCCATCCTCCTCTACTTTATATGGGACGTCACCACTGCATGGCTTGACAAACGGTGCACCAGTGTGCGCCCGGGATCCGAACCTGTGAACCCTGGGCTGCTGCAGTGGAGCGGGTGCACTTAACCACTACGTCACCAGGCTGGCCCCTGTAATACTTTATTTTTAAAGAATCATCTATGATGTTTCTTTTTAGGAGACTCTATTCGTGGTTAACCTATTGCTTTTTCTAAAACTTTTCATTATTTGAAAAATGAACTATTTTATTGAGTCAACGTCTATTTCAAACTCGGATGTTAAGGCAAATACAAAGATCTGAATCAGGAACTTTGTAACCAAACCAACAACACAGTAAGTAGTTTTTCTTCCTGTCACACCTTGGTAAGGTACTCTCTCTCTCTTTCCTGCTAGGTGCAACAGGCTCTATCAGCCTCCCAGACTATAAACATTTCCATATTTTTCAAAACTGTGTCTCCAATTGATGGAAAGAACTTGGGCTGCACATTCTGCTTCAGCTGGTCTGGGCTCTGGCCCAACTCACCCTTCAGAAACCTAAGAGAGTGGCACTGCTCCCAAGTTTCAGCCAAGAATGCCAACCAGCCAGTATGGAGGAGACCCGAAACTTACCAGAAAATTCTTATGCGTCTAGGCCAACTCGGTAAAATTTGTTAATTGAAGTATTAATTGTTAATTGAAATATGATTTGTATAATGAATTTACATACAGTCATGCGCCGCATAACGATGTTTTGGTCAACCATGGACCGCATCTATGATGGTGGTCTCATAAGATTAGTACTATATCGCCTAGCTGTGTAGTAGGCTATACCATCTAGGTTTGTGTAATTACACTCTATGAAGTTCGCACAATGACGAAATCGCCTAACAACGCCTTTCTCAGAATGTATCCGTCATTAACTGAAATGTGACTGTATTATATTTGACTTAGATAAATCTACTTTTTTTACATAGAAAATATGGACTTTAAATAGCTATTCCCACTTAACAGGAAAAAAAAAGGGATAGATGAGCTACTTTAAAACTGTGCCTGGCACAGCAATCTCAATAAATGTTTCTTCATTTTCTTTTTTTTTAAATAATTTTATTTATTTATTTTTTTCCCCCAAAGCCCCAGTATATAGTTGTATGTCATAGCCGCACATCCTTCTAGTTGCTGTATGTGGGACGCGGCCTCAGCATGGCTGGAGAAGCGGTGCATTGGTGCGTGCCCGGGATCTGAACCCGGGCAGCCAGCAGCGGAGCGCGCGCACCCAACCGCTAAGCCATGGGGCTGGCCCTCTTCATTTTCTTAATGGACTACTTACTCCACACCAGAAGAAGTCTGAATGAGTCATCCAATTTCTTTACAACCTAAACAAGCACTCATGTACGTGTTTGCAGGGAGGGGGATGTGTTCAACTTTCCATTTTTATGTCTGCTTATTCCAAGACCTGTTAGAGGGGAGTAACAATTAATGGGGGTATCTAGGAAAGATTCAAGCCATAGTATACACAAACAGTAGACATGAGGGGCTATCCCAAAGGTAGTCAGAGCATGGAGACAGAGAATTTGGGGAGACCTCCTGTACTCTGGCGATCTGGGAAATCACATCCTTATAGAGAGACTAGGGGACAATATAGGTGAATAACAATAACTAAAAATGCAAGCCAAAGAAGACCTGCAGGGCTAGCAACCATGATAATCACAGGGTCTTCGGTTTGGAAATTCTGGTACAGGAGGTCCAATACAGTGGGGTCAAGGGAACAATCCAGAAGTCCAGCAGCAATCAGCAGTGGAACCCTAAGCCCTGTGCCAGATTAGCAGCCAGAGTGACAGTGCATACAATGGGTGAAGTGATTCAGTACTAACCTTTCACAAGAAGAGGAACCACACTTGCTTAAGGAGTTCTAGCCTCAAGTCTGAAAATGGTCATGAAAAAGAAGAGGTAATGAGTCTCCAGGCTGAAAGTTCTGGGGGGTCAAGTAGCAAGGTGGGCTGCGGAAAGCAGAGGAATGAAAAGAAGAACAGGCCCAACTATCTGGCCATTTAAAAATAGTTTCTCAAGAATAAAGTTGGAAGACTTAAACTACAAGATATTAGGACTTAGTTTAAAGCTACATGGTCATGTGATAACAAAGATGCATTTGCAGTGTGGTGGGGAAAGGACAGCCTTTTCAACAAATGGTGCTCGATCAACTGGATATCCACACAGGGAAACATCTTTGATTCTACCTAATATCTTACATAAAAATCAGCTACAGATAGATTGTAGACGTAAATGTGAAAAGTAAACAATCAACTTTCTAGAAGATAACTTAAGAGATCATTTTGATGACCTTAGGGAAGGCAAAATGTTTTAAACAAGACACAGAGGGCAATAATCTTAAAAGAAAAAACTGATAAATTGGACTTCATTAAGATTAAAAACCTCTGTTCATGAAAAGAATAACATTAAGAGAGTGAAAAGGCAAGCCATTACCTGGGAGAAGATATTTGCAATACATATAAACTGTCAAAGAACTCATATCCAGAATATGTAAAGAATTCCTACAAATCAATGTGAGACAACCCAATAGAAAAATGGCCAAAATATCTGAACAGGTATTTCACAAAAGAGGATATCCAAATGGCCAATAAGCATATGAAAAGTCATCAGGGAAATGCAATTAAAACCACAATAAGACACCACTACACACCCACCAGAATGGCTAAAATTAAAACAATTTTAAGCATACCCACTGATGGCAAAGATGAGGAACAACTGAAGATTCTCATACTTTAATGGTGGGAATGTAAACTGGTATACCCATTTAGAGAACTGTTTGGCAGTATCTACTAAAACTATACCAGGTATATACCCCATAAAAGTGAGTACATTTTATGCACTGAAAAGACACGTTGAGTACATTTTATGCAGTGAAGACTGTTCACTGAAAGCCATGTACAAGACCATTCATAACAACTTTATTCTTTTTTGTGTGTGTGTGAGGAAGATCAGCCCTGTGCTAACATCCGATGCCAATCCTCCTCTTTTTGCTGAGGAAGACTGGCCCTGGGCTAACATCCGTGCCCATCCTCCTCTACTTTATATGGGACGCCACCACAGCATGGCTTGACAAGTGGGGCATCGGTGCGCGCCCGGGATCTGAACCTGCAAACCCCGGGCCACCGAAGTGGAGTGTGCGCACTTAACCGCTGCACCACTGGGCCCCCATAACAACTTTATTCTTAACTGAAAATAACCCAAATGTCCATCAACAGGAGAATGGTTAAAATAAATCGTGGTATATACATACAATGGGATACATGACAATGAAATGAATTATTACGACATGCAACAACATGGATGACTATCACAGACATAACGTGTGAAAGAAACCAGATAAACAAACCCAAAATACATTTTGTATGGTTCCCTTTCTGTGAAGTTCAAAACAGGCAAAACTAATCTACAGTGGTAATTCAGAATAGTGGTTACCTACAAGGGGTAGAGTAGTAACTGGAAGGGGGCATAAAAGAGCCTGCTGGATGCTAATAATGTTATTATCTCTTGATCTGGGTAGTAGTTACACAGGCACATACATCTGTAAAAATTCATCTTGTCGTACACTTAAGATTTGTGCGCTTTGCTGTATGTATGCTATACATCAATAAAAAACAAAAAATGTTTCTCAGAAAATCAACATACTTAGACTAACAGCAACTATGTTACAAGTGAATGAATATATGACCATAGTTATCAATATACCATTTTATTAAAAAAAAGTTTTGCTTATTTATACCTTGGCTTATTCTGGGGGTTTAAGGCAATATGTGTGTATGTCTCAAGAGGCAGTACAGTATGGGGTAAAGATCATGGACTTAGAGTCAGATAGATCCTAGGTTCAGATTCCAGTTTCCCCATATACTAAATATGTGAGTTTGCCTCTCTGAGTTTCAGTTTGCTACCTATAAAAAGGGCATAGCAGTCCCTACCTTTCAATGCTGTTGTGAAGATTACAGATAAGAGAACTTCAGTACCTGGCACGTTTCGTGCACTCAGTAAATTATCAACTATCATTACATTTTAACTTTCACCAAGTCTGTGGCTCAAACCATAATCTATCCTTAACATAATATAAGTCAAGGTTTGCTTAGTCGGCACAAACATTCACATGACTCGGCATATGCTTTAAAAGGTCACTGAAAGAATAAGTCATTTAAGAAAAATATTACCAACTACACTAAAGATACATCAAGTTGACTTTATTGCTAATTTCTATAACCAATCCCTAGAAAATATGAAACAATACCCAAGGTTGAAGGACTGAGACCATAACTTCTGAACTAACTCAAGGGACCAGTAGTAGTCTGTTAAAAGATGGAGGTTATGAAGTGGAAAAGGACAATGCAACCCAGAAGCTCTCACCAGCACCCTGAAGTAAACTGGCTGTAGATACTATCCAGTTAGAGGAAAGACCACAAAAATAAAGACTTCTCAGAAGGTGCCTGGTTGAGATGGAAAGGATTTTACACATTCCTCTAAGAGAGTTAATCCTTGACCACTACTCTACTCTCCATTATCCAGACAAAGTATTAACTGCCCTAACAGTCTTTGAGCTCACATTTGGTGGTAGGGGTGGGGTCTCTAAGAGGCCCTCCAAGAATCTCCCAGAATCAAACATTGAGAGTTCCTTCCAGACAAGCTAAAAACTCACCAGAGAGAAACTTGCACCTTTCCCAGGGCACCAGCCCAGCTGCATCAACGTGTGGATCAACTTTCAAGGCCAGATAAGCACACCTAAATTACAATCCAGCTTTCCCAAGCACTTTTCACTCTAAATTTATTTTTATAGGGACTGGGATGGGGGGTGCGGAGAGGAGGAAAACACAAGCAGAAAGGACAGGAGTAAGAAAATGGACAAGAAAGATAAACAACTGTATCTGAAGTTATGCTACTGACTTAAATAGTACAAACTATACTAGCAAGATTTATTTAATGGATCACACACAAAAAAACTGCTACCTTTTTTACCACAATATGTCTGAGGTTTATAATTAGTCACTTTCTTTAGAAAAATGAATGAAAATGTTACATAAGCAATTAAAAACATCAATTAGCATTACAAATTTGCCTGCTATTGCAGTAGTTCAAATTATTCAAATCTGTACTGTAATATCCTCATGGGAGTTTTAAGATACTATCAAAATGTACTGTCAATGAACCTGCCCAGCCTACATTCCTGCTTAAGAATCATTTTGTCATAAAGCAACAGAAGACAGAGCCCTTTTTTTGAGCCATATGAAGATTTGGATTTTAGTTAACTTTTTGGTTTTCAGTACATCTAGAGATGACTGGACCAGGATGTCACAAAAGTTTTCATGCCTCTAAAATTTAAAATCTATGAAAATGCTAATTTTCATTTTCTCTTTTTGAGTGGTTTGTCCTCAGCATATTAGCTCAAAGGCAGCTAACAAAACGGGGAGAGTGCCTAAAGACAGATGCTTTTTAGTAAAGAATTGAGCAAGGTTTTGTTGTTGTTGTTTGTTTTTAGAACTATCATCCTCCCTTCAACAGAGGCTGCAAACTTTAAGGCTACTTAATCAAACTTCCACAATCTCAAAGCTGAATATTTTTAAGAGATCTCATAATTCCTTCAAACTTGCCAATTTAAAAACAAAAACCCAAGACATCACAGACATCAATTCTATCAATATGTCATCAACTGCATAATAATATGCAATATTATTTAAAACATGTTAGATAGTATATTCCATGTGCGTTCATTCTCTGCTTACACCAATATCAAGTTAATACTTATTCAGTGCTTACTATGTGTTGATACTACATGAAAAGCATTCCTGAATTATCTCATTTAGTCCTCACGATATGCTTTGAGGTAGGAATTATCTTCATTTTGCAGGTGAAGAAATAAGAGCTTTAAGAGGTTAAATAATCCCTCACAGTAGTCTAACTAGTAAGTGGTAAATCAGTCACACGCTAATAAAATACTTGAAAAATGTCTTATTGCAGAAATAATTGACAGAAAATATTAGAATTACAAGAATCCTCCCTAAAAGGTTTCTGAGTTTAAAGAAAAAGGTTTCTGAAACTTCCACAACAATTTGGAAGGAGAAAAAAAGACGTTTACAAGCCAAGATGAAGAAAGTATAACCAACAAAAACGCCAAGAAGTTGTTTCAATATTAATGTACATGGTGGTAAAAATGTTGTAAACAATGAAAATAAGCAGCAAAATATCTTTATACCTAAGTTGATCACCCTCAAAAGACCAGACTGCCAAAGTGACAAATATTCTGTCTTCCTGGTTTTGATGTTAATGAGGTTGATTCACCAAAGTACAAATACCATATATATAAGGTAGATGACAACATGAGTAGTAACACACATCCACTCTTCAATGAATGCTGCTAAACCAGCAATAAGAGTTATCATTTTTTTTTTTAGGAGGATTGGCCCTGAGCTAACATTTGTTGCCAATCTTCCTCTTTTTCTTTTTTCTCCCCAAAGCCTCAGTACATAGTTGTATATCCTAATTGTAGGTCCTTCTAGTTCTTCTATGTGGGCCGCCGAAGCAGAACGTGCAACCTTTACCACTGCGCCACCGGGCCGGCCCCAAGAGTTATCATTTTACAGAAGCTGGTTTTCAAAAATTCCTAAGAAAGAGCTTTTCTTTTACTATATATTTTAACCTTCTACGCAAATTCATAATGCATTTTACTTGTGTTTGTATAGTTTCACAGTAAAAATCAACATAAATAAAAACATTAGAAATTGTTTTACCTTTAACTCGTCATATCAACTGACCACATTCGAGAGTTTATTAGCTATTATTCCCAAAACCTACTTTGACTTGAAATTGAATAAATGACACTGGATAACTGGTGATGACAAAAGCAACAAAACAGAATCAGCAATGAGGGTTGATGCATTAGCCCTTGGAAAACAGTATTTATTCTCTGCTCGTATTATATAGTTGCTGAATAAATTAGCCACTCTAATTTTCTACTCTAATATCCCTGAAACTTTACAATGAAAACAGAATCTAAAAGTAGTAACTACACTTTAATTTCCTGCCCCTTCAATAAAATCTCGCTTACGTCCACAATATCGTCTACAGATAACCCCCGGACCTTTTGTTCTCTGTCTCAATTGCTTGCTCAGGGAGCTCTTTGAATTTCTCTATTACTAACTGATGCGTTCTCATCAGTCTGTAAATGTTCAAGACTCTTCCATCCTCAAACAAATCAGAGCAAAACAAACCCCTCCCTTCCATGCCCTTCTAGCTCTCCTCCTCCTCACCATCAAGCTTTTTCAAAGGGCCCTGCCTATTCACTATCTCTACCTCCTAACTTCCCACTCATTCCTCAACCCAGCAGAATCTGGCTTCCATCCTACCACTCCACTGAAACTGCTCTTGCAAGAGTTACTTTACTTGAGCTCAAAAGACTGAAAATGTTGTGCAGGCATACGTCTCTGTTGTTGACCACTGCATCCTCAGCGCCTGGCTCACAGTAGGAACTGAATATATTATTATTGTTCTCTCTCTCTTTTTTTTTTGTGAGGAAGATCAGCCCTGAGCTAACATCCGATGCCAATCCTCCTCTTTTTGCTGAGGAAGACTGGCCCTGGGCTAACATCCGTGCCCATCTTCCTCTACTTTATATGGGACGCCGCCACAGCATGGTCTGACAAGCAGTGCGCTGGTGCACGCCCGGGATCCGAACAAGCAAACCCCGGGCCGCCGCAGCGGAGCACGCGCACTTAACCGTTTGCGCCACCAGGCCAGCCCCTATTGTTCTTGCTGGGACATTATTCCACTGACCAATCTTGAACTGCCTCCTCCTCCACCCACTGACTAGGTTTCTATAATCCTAGCTCTGGTCTCCTAGTGCTCCACGAAATCAGTTAGGAAACAGGTATCTAAGTTCAAGCAAGGTAAGTGTGATGTGAGAGAGGCTGGCCTGAAAGGCGACACATGTGAAAGAAAACAAATCCAATTGTTTGTGCTACAACCTGTCTGAAGAAAGAATATGTTGAGAGGGGCAGTACTTATTCGCAAGCTAGGAAAAAAAACAGCTAAAGGACAAAAATTTGCTCATGTGTTTTCAACAGACTAACATGAATATCTCCTTTGATATGAGGCAGTTTCTCAGCATAAGCGGAGGTGTCAGCTGGTGTTTCCAGAGAGTGATGCTCCTCTGGTAGTCCAACTAATTTCCCTTGCTCTTGTTCTCTGCTCCCAGCAACTTTCTTTAGTACTTCATGTAAATTTTCCCACAGATTTTGCAATCAGCCGACATGAATAGCTGACATGCTCTGAAAGAAATTTCTTGCTATAAAGTTTTAAATTAGCATTCCAGTCAAGACAGATGAGTTCAACCTCAAGAGCCCAGGGTGTTCTGGAAAAAAAAAAATCTACTTTGTGGACTTTCAAAATTAAAGACACCACTCTAGTCTGTAACTAAAATATGCACACCTTGGCAGGCCCTTGGCAGCTCCCCTTTCTCTGACAGTGCTACTCACTATATTATAAATGCCTACCATGAAAGCAACTCATCTTTTAGAGAAAAAGCATTTAGTAAAAGTTATAAAACTGCAACCAAGTGCAGTTAGAATTCAATTATCTGAGCTAATGAGAAAGGAGGCAGACAATGTCCTAAATAATCTAAAACTCACAAATTTGGCCTTAAAATATGACCCATGTAACCGCAGATTTACCTCACAGGTTATATCTTTGCCAAGTGCTATTAGTTTTACGTTAATTTGTTCTCTGACCACCCATCAATTGAAAAAAAGATGACCTAGAGACATGTGAGGCAACAGAAGGAAACCAGACAATGAATGAGCTTTGAAAATAGCCATAAATTATCCACAGGTAATAACATACAATGACATTCTTGGGGTGAACTATCATAAAACAAAAGCTTTGTATATCTGAAAAATCAAACATAAACACATTCCAAAATAGCGCTCATGAGTGTATGTGGTGTATGCAGGTGATGCCACAAGTGGGTCTACCTGAACTGATAACTTCAAGGAAACTATGGAAGGAATGCCCACGGCAAACAGATTTCTAGCTGATTGACCTTTTAATGGTGTTGTTGCTTGGTTTAAAGTTTTACTTTCTCCTGTGAGGTAGAAAGGCTAAAGGGTAAAAAGAAAAAAAAAGTTATTTATTATTTGCAATGTACCATTATTACCTTTGGTTAGAAATGATGTGAGAATTAGCCTGTCATATAAAGCGAAATTCTTCAAACTTTTTCCCCCCATAATCCACAGAAGAAATACATTTTGCATGATGACCCAACATATACATACATACATTACAAAACAAGTTTCACCAAACAGTATTTACCCTTACTCTCTGTGTACTCTTGATATTTTTAGTTCTATTTCATTTTTTCTTACAAGCTGGTCACGACCCCCTAAATTAATTTTATAAACCTAAATTTACAAACCAGAAATAGGTCATAACCCAAAGTAAAGTCTGACAAAAGGGACACTGAAGAACTTAGAGAAAATGACCAAAACTTATAGTCAGTTTCTCCCCAAAGACTATTAGTATCACCAAGGTTAGGGAAAGGCAGTGGGTCCTTCCATACAGGTGTGGTGAACAATGTCAGGTAATTAAACAAAACAAAACAAAATACAAGCTGTGAAATTTGTCCATATTTTTTACTTTTAAATTATGTAAGTGGTGCAATTTAAGGCAACTTAAAATTTCTGCAGTATTTCTACTTTGCGTATTTTCTAAGACATTGACTCTCCTAAGATCAGTTTTACAAGAATAACTCACTTTACAGCCTTGGAGCCATTGCTTCAAGTTTGCTATAAGAAGCAAAAACAAAAACAAAAAAATTCAAAATATTTCTGTACAAAATCTTAGCACAGAATTTGTGTTGGTAATGTCAGTATGTCTACAACAATGACAAAAACTGTATGCATCAATTTTGTTCAAGGTTTAATCCATCTCATAATACTATCATTCTCTTCTGATCCACTTCCTCTAAATTCAATTTATTGCTTCCAGCATATAAGAGGAGGGAACACAGCTTCTTTTAAAACATAGAATTCCTCCTTGATCTGGTGCTTACAAGAACAAAATGCATTTGTAAATTCCATTATTTGAATGAACAATTAATTTGATAAACGAAAGTTCCTTTTCTCTTTATAGAATTTTGCATAAAAGTAATAAATAAAAAATACTACTTATTTTTCAAATTCATACTACCTTCAATCTAGGGAGCAAGCCACTTTAAGGATAAAATTAAAGATACTATTGGTGGGAGTATATATTGGTTCACATACTCCAGGCAATTTAGTAATACGTCAAAAATTTTAACGCGCATTCTTTTGACTAAGCAATTTTATCTGCAAGAATGTATCCTACAGAAGCATTCATCTAAGTATGCAAAGATATTTCCATAAAAATGTTAATTCCTGCATTGTTTGTTTTACATAAAGCAACTGAAAACAACTTAAACATCCATCAACAAGGAATAGGGTAAATAAAAAGTATAGCCATTAAAAAACAAGATAAAGCTATATTATTAATAGGGAGAGGTGTCTTAAAACACATTTTTAAGTGAAAAAGCATTTCTGAGAGGCATTCTCTCTTGATCCTGCTCCTACCTATCACATCCTTTCTTTCCCCTCCTTCAATGGATCTGCTGCTTCTGCTTGCCTCATAAACGTCAGTGTTCCCAGGCCTTGGCCTCCCTATTTTTATCCCTGAGAGATCCCATCCACCTTTTTTTTTGTGAGGAAGATCAGCCCTGAGCTAACATCCATGCTAATCCTCCTCTTTTTGCTGAGGAAGACTGGCTCTGAGCTAACATCTATTGCCAAACCTCTTCCTTTTTTTTTTTCCCCAAAGCCCCAGTAGATAGCTGTGTGTCATAGTTGCACATCCTTCTAGTTCCTGCATGTGGGACGCGGCCTCAGCATGGCCCAACCAGCGGTGCGTTGGTGCACGCCTGGGATCCGAACCCGGGCCACCAGTAGCAGAGCACGCACACTTAACCACTAAGCCACGGGGCTGGCCCTCACCTTTTGTTTTTATATGTTCATGACTCCCAAACCTCTATCTCTCTGCGGGCTGCCCAACCCCAGATCTGCCTACCCAAATGTCTTCTCAAATATCTCTATCTGGATGTCCCAAAGACATCTCATATTCTCCAATTTCAAAACTGAAGTCAACCTCTACTCAGAGAACAAACAGAAACCACTTGTTCCTATACAATATTCTGAATCCTAAGTCCAGAAAGGTGAGTGTTATCCCTGACTGCTCCCCCTTTGCCATCCCTCTCCCACGAATTAAATCCTTAACATCTCTTACTATATTTAACATCCCAGGACCAATACCTTATTTCAGGGCCTCATTATTTTTGGCCAGGATAAGTGCAGTCTACTTGAAGCTCCTTATCTTAGCCAACATGGCCAAGATACTCCCTCTTTGCTCCAGCCAGACAAAACTACCCCTGGTTTCTCCACTGGCACCATGTTACCTCTAGGTTGTCACATATGCCACTTCTTCTAATTTCCTATTCTTATCTGTCCAGAGAATCCATTTACTAAGCCTTCAAAACCCTACTCAGGCCTAAAGTTTTCTGTGAAGTGAGATCACCAATATTTATCAAGTTATTATGTGATAGGTATTATGCAAGGGGCTTATTCATACACTACCCAATTTAATCTCAACCATCTATTTTGTAGATGAAGGAACAGGCTCAGAGAGGTCAAATAATCTGCTCAAGATCCCACAAAAGGTAACTATGGAAAGTAGGGCTCTAACATTAAAGCCTGTGTTCTTTTCATTACGTCAGGTTGCCTGTCTGAATTAATCCCTCTTCCTTCTATCTACCTCTTGATATTACATTTAACAAAGTGAATCAAATTTGTTTCCATGTTTTTCTCCCCTAGGAGACTATAAACCAATGCTTCTCAATCTTGGCTTTGTATTAAGTTGCTTTTTTTTAATAGAATAGGCAGATCTTAATATCTGCATTAAAAAAAAAATTTCAGGGCTGGCACCGTGGCACAGCAGTTAAGTGCTCGCGCTCCGCTGCTGGCGGCCCGGGTTCGGATCCCGGGCGGGCACCGACACACCACTTGTCAGGCCATGCTGTGGTGGCATCCCATATAAAGTGGAGGAAGATGGGCACGGATGTTAGCCCAGGGCCAGTCTTCCTCAGCAAAAAGAGGAGGATTGGCATCAGATGTTAGCTCAGGGCTGATCTTCCTCACAAAAAAAAAAAAAAATTCAAAGATGATTCTGATGGATAGTGAAGGTTGAGAACCACTGTGTTAAACTTCCAGAGGATAAGAATATCACTGGACTTGAGAACTCTGGGGATGATAAATGTCTCTAAGCTTCACTGCTGAACTCACTGATATAGGTAAATCAATGAAATAGTACTTTTTCTTATAAAAAGTTTTCCCTAACTTACAATGATTTGATTGTACAAATATTTCTTGAAGTTTTTTTTTGTTTTGTTTTGTGAGGAAGATCAGCCCTGAGCTAACATCCATGCCAATCCTCCTCTTTTTGCTGAGGAAGACTGGCCCTGGGCTAACATCCGTGCCCATCTTCCTCCACTTTATATGGGATGCCGCCACAGCGTGGCCTGACAAGCGGTGCGTCGGTGCCCTCCCAGAATCCAAACTCGGGCCGCCAGCAGCGGAGCATGTGCACTTAACTGCTACGCCATGGAGCCGGCCCTGTACAAATATTTCTTAAAGTTCTGTCATACACATTTACTTGAGACTATCACTAAGAAATTTAAAACTCTTAAGATTTCAAAAACAAGGAGTTCACAACATTAGATCTTCAATACTTCTCTCAAAAATGAAACTTGGAAATTTTCCTTAAAGGATCAAATTTAAAGTACTGCAATAATCCTTGAAACAGATATAATTATGTATATAATTTAAATGTTATAGAATTCTTGGAAAAAATAAAATGTTTAAAAAATGTCTTGGAAAAAATAAAATGTTTAAAAAATTAATCAGTTTCTCTTGCAGTTGAACATTAAGAAATGAATATGTGAACAGCAACAACAGAAACTTTCCTCCACTTCCAGAAATCAAGGTCACTGGTAATCTGATTAAAAATCTGCACTTTTTATTTAGCTGTAACACTTGCACTGTGCTTCAAGTAAACTTCTGAAACCTAATGAGACAGAAAGCAATCACTTGCTGGCTCATTACGATACAGGGGAATGAGTCTGAAATACGGAAAGGAATAAGAAGAAATGGTGACAACTAGAAGTAAAAAGTAATGAATATTCAAACAGTCTGTTTGGGCTTCAGATAAGAGAAAATTTAAATCTGATACCTGAACCTCTTGGTATAAAGTGTTTTTTTTTAGGAACAAAGATGCTATTGAAAATATCCAGAGTTAAATTATCTCTTAATGTTAGTTTTTATACTATTTCATGACTTTTTATAAACAGCTACCAAAAACAAAAGCCTTAAGAAAATAAATCAATGCTTCAGATTTTGAGTGTCACTGTAGCAAACGTGTTTTACCTGCAAATACTCCAGGTCAACATTTCTGCATCTACACAATAAAAAATTAAGATGAGAGATGATAAACCACAGCAAAATAGAAAATACTACAAAATGTAAGCAATGACCAAGAAGAAAACAATAAGAAAAATATTCACTTGGGAGGCGGGGTGAGGCAGATACACTATTCATTTCATCCATTTAAAAAACTGTGGTCTCATTAAGATGTATGCAAATATTAAAGATCCTACTCCTAGAAGTCTTGATTTGAGAAGTGTCATTTAAAGTTAACATTTAAAGAATATGAAGATGTGCCTTAGGAATGATCTCCTCTACTATCTAAACAAAGAATTGTTAATTTTGTTTTTTGTTTTGTACTGGTTTTTGTGAGTGAGATGAGCTCTGAGCTAACATCCAATGCTGATCCTCCTCTTTTTTGCCGAGGAAGATTGGCCCTGAGCTAACTTCTGTGCCCATCTTCCTCTACTTTATATGGGACGCCGCCACAGCATGGCGTGACAAGCAGTGCGTCGGTGCGCGCCCAGGATCCAAATCCGCGAACTCCGGGCCACTGAAGTAGAGTGCACGCGTGCACTTAACCGCCTGCGCCACCGGGCCAGCCCTGTTAATTTTGTTTTAACAAAAAAAAAATGAATCTTAGCAATGTAGGGTTTTTACATTTGTTGTTAAGTTTATTGTTGAGTATTTTACCTTTTATTATTTTTTTTGCTACTCATGTAAAATGGGGTCTCCACTTCTATCCTATTTTCTAACTGGTGAGCACTGTTCATAAAATTGAAAGCTCCTGGTACTTGTACAGTACACCATCACATCATAAACAAATTGGGGTAGCCTGACCTTTTCCTTTCCAATTCTTATGTCTCTGTTTTTCCTTATTGATTGTGCTGGCTAATGCCTCCAATATCAAATCTAACAGTAGTGGTGACAGTAGACATCTAGTATTCCCCCTTAATGAAAAGACTGATTTTTGGTTTGAGGTATACATGTTTTATCATATTACAGAATTTTTCAGTAATTCTTATTTTAAGTTACTTTGTTAAAAAAAATCAGAAATGGGTTTTAAAATGCCTTTTCAATATTTATGGAGATAATTATATAATT
The DNA here is from genome assembly GCF_057802395.1 of Ceratotherium simum simum. Classification (NCBI taxonomy): domain Eukaryota; kingdom Metazoa; phylum Chordata; class Mammalia; order Perissodactyla; family Rhinocerotidae; genus Ceratotherium; species Ceratotherium simum. The sequence continues at coordinate 20,990,798 of NC_141910.1, forward strand.
TTTCCTTAGATCTCTTAATGTAGCCAAAATACCAATATTCATAATTGTTTGCAGCCTGTTCTATGGTTAGAGAAGCCCAATTTGTTTTCTGCAGGAAAAGGGTATTGTCCCAATCAAATAAGCATTGTATTAGGTTATCTACTTGATCACGCGTATGTTAAACAGAAGTATTTAACTTATTTGATCCAACTTACACCTTACTTTCACTTTTACAATTAGGCTTCAAAACAAACTGAAAATTTCTCATAAGTATTAAACATACTCAATTTAGTAGCACTATGAGTTCTTCCAGGTTTCATCCACGCTCTCCTTACTCAAACTCTCCCCCAAACAATCTCATCCACCTAAGGCTTTAATGACCACATTTGAGGATTCCCAGATTTATCCCTACAGGCTAGCCCTCAAACCTGAGCTCCAGCCCAGCCAAGCCAACTCTCTACTAGTTCTCTCCACCTGAATTCCTCCAAGACCTCAAACTGAGCTTAACAAGAACAGAACTCAAGCTTTTCTTCCTCAAACCTGGTCCTCTTCCAGGGCTCTCTAACTCAGTGAATGGCCCTACTACCCACCCGGATACTAAGCCAGAAACTTAAGAGCCATCCTTCACAAAGCTCTCCACCCTCCACCATCTCTAAAGAATGGTTTTTATCTCATAAACCCCTCAATTCTGGAATATCTGTACCTCTTTCCAGCTCCCCTGACTCCATTCTGGTCTACGCCGCCATTATCATCTAAACTAGTCTCCCTAACTAGTATTCAATCATGCCCAACCCAAGTAATCTTTTTAAAAGTCAATCTGATCACATCAACCCCCTGCCTGTGATAAATATTTTTTAAAAAATCTTTAATAAAGTCTATAAGCCATTCCTATCTCTCCAGTCACGACTCTCCCTCCTTTCCCCCATTGTTTTCAATGCTTTAAGCTAGGCCTTCTTTCAGTTTTTGAAAGGCAGACAATAACATTCTTCCATGGCACAGGGCCTTTGCACCTGCAGTCCCAGTGCCTAAAACATTCCTATACATCCTTCAATTCTTAAATGAAGGATCAATTCCTCAGGTAAGTTTCCTAACACCCTCCCCAAGTCCTACATGTATTTTCTTTCAGACCATAAGAACTGCAGTAAGTTATAGTTTGTAATCAAATACTTATAATTTGAAAAATGACTGTGTAAATTGTGTATACTATGAAAAACAAAATGATAGGCTTAAAGGTAAGAAGTGATTTTTAAAAACCTATTTACTACTTTCTAGAACAGTGAAGTTAATCTTATATTTCTTTTCCACAGATAAAAATAAGTCAGTGTCATGCTCTAGAGCAGCACTGTCCAACTGAAATACAACACAAGCCACATACACAATTTAAAATTTTCCAGCAGCCAATTAAAAAAAGAAACAGATAGGGCTGGCCCCGTGGCTTGGTGGTTAAGTGCTCGCGCTCCGATGCTGGTGGCCCGGGTTCGGATCCCGGGCGCGCGCCAAGGCACCACTTCTCCGTCCATCCTGGGGCCGAGTCCCACATACAGCAACTAGAAGGATGTGCAGCTATGGCATACAACTATCTACTGGGGCTTTGGGGGGAAAAATAAATAAATAAAATCTTTAAAAAAAAATAAAAATAAAAAAAGAAACAGATAAAATTAATTATATTTTACTTAACCCAAAGTATCCAAAATATTATTTTAACATGAAATCAATGTAAAATATATATTTTACATTAGTTTTCAAAATATGGTGTGTATTTTACACTTAAAGCACATCTTACTTTGGACTAGCTTTATTTCAAATGCCACATATGGCTAGTGTCTACCGTACTATACAACATAGTTCTGGAAGATAATATTGTATTTTTTATACTTAAATAGCTTGCTAACAGAATCAGAGTTATTTTAAAAAGAGCATGACAGCAAGCAATTTTTTTTTTCCTCCCCAAAGCCCCAGTGCATAGTTGTATACCCTGACTGTAGGTCCTTCTAATTTTCCTATGTGAGCCACTGCCACAGCATGTCTACTGACAGATGAGTGGTGTGGTTCTGTGACCAGGAAGCGAACCCGGGCCACCGAAGTGGTGAGTGCTGAACTTTAACCACTAGGCCATCAAGGCTGGCTCAAGCAATTTTAACTGCATATCAGACAAGGACATCTCACGTTTAAATTCTTTGAAAAGTTTTAAATTATGCAAACATTCCACACTGCTGAAAAGCCTAACTCCGAAATAAAAATTCAGGTAAACAATTTTAAAACTGAGTATTTACTGATCCTCTGAGGAGATTACAGGAAGATGGGTACTCTCAACCACTGCTGGTAGGAGTGATTTTATTACAACCTCTTGGAAAACAAGTGGCTTTCCCTCTGATTTAGTAACTCCACTTCTAAGACTCAGTCCTATGGAAATAACCAGACAAAGATTCACATACAAACTTGTTCACAGAGATACAATATGATTCATACATACATGTACGTGTGTGTATGACACTCATATATCCATAGGAAACAAACCAAAACTGAATGTAAACCAAAATGTTTACAGTTATCTCCCTGTAGTGTGATGACTAATGATATATTTCTTCTATTATTCCTTTTAATATATATTTATTGAGTGCTACTCTGTGTCAGGTGTTAAAACAGATGGGTCGCTGTCACCAAGGGGCATACCAGTTTTCTTTACACTTTCCAAACTTTCTATAATAAGTATATTATTCTTTCATAATTTTAGTAACCAGAAAAATATAATATGGAATGGATGTTGATCTGGGCAAATCAGTTGTAAACGGACGTTTTTCAGTCAACTGGGGAAGAATCTGAATATGGTCTTGAATATTAGTTTAGATGAAAATTTCCTGAAATAGTAAGGGGAGTCTAGTTTACTAAAACAAAACCTACAAAACAGTCAGTATGATAAGATTTCATTTTGGTAAAAAGTGCACATATATAAATATGTACAAAAACGTGTAGAAAGATATGCACTAAACTGTTAACAGTGGGGATTTCTGGGCAGTGGGAATGTGATTTTTTTTTTTTTTTTGCTTGCCTATTTTCTATGATGCTCCTGTATGCTTCTGTAATAAACGACTATTTTTAAAAATTAAAATATCTATACACCCACTATTTACTGAGCATCTATTACATACAAAACTGTGCTAAGTTCTATGAGGGGTACAACTGAGTAAAAGGAAACACAACCTTAAAGAAATTTACAATTAATTACAGTGAACAATACAAGAAAACACTAAGAGTAATCAATGCAAGACAGAATATAAACATCAAATGAAGTAAAATATAGTTAAAAGGGTTCTAAGAAAAAGATCTCATTTGACTGGGAAGAAGAAGAATGGTGAAAATGAGAAAAAAGCTTCATGAAGGAAAAAGAATTTGAAATGGGAAGTATTTTAATAGACACAGGAAATGGCAGGCACTAAAGATAAAGCATGGAGCAACTATCAAGGAGCGGGAAGTCACATAAGGGTTCGGTTAGAATGTAGAGTATACGAAGGGAGTAGACAGTATGTTGAAAAAGCAGGCTGTGAGGGCTTTGAATTTTCAGAAGGGAGTAAATCTGTAAGTTTTTGAGTTTAGCAATAGGGAAATTAGTAGAGGATCCAATTCAAGAAACTGTCCTACCACTTGTCACCACCTCTATTGCTACCATCTTGGTTCAAGCCACAACCATCTCTTAGCTGCCTCACTGTAACCGGCTCCTAACAGAATCTTCCCGCTTCTACTCTTGCACTCATATAGTCTATTTTCTGCACAGCAGTCAGATTCTTTTAAAACACAAATTATGTCATGTCTCTCCTCAAAAACCCTGCAGTGGCTTCCCATATCACTCAGTAAAAAGCCAACGTCACTAGAATTTCTACAAATTCCTATAACCCTGCCCACTCACCCTCTAACTCGGATCATCTACTACTCTTCCGCTTGCAATTCTTTCCCTATTCCAGGTATACTTCTGCTTCCACCACCCTTCTCCTCCTTCAGGTCTTAAGGCCTTCTCTGACCCCATCCTGTATAAAACAGCAAGCCCCAACAACCTTGCACTCCCAGCTTCAAGCCAAAAAGTCTGTACTTCCCTATCCCACAAAACTGACTCTATTTTTCTCTAGGATACTTATCATTTGCCATCTTTATATTTAGTCTATCCCTATACACATACACAAACGTGTGTGTGCGCACACCTACAAATGCAAGAAACTGAAGCTCTCTGAGGGCTATTTTTTTCCCCTTGTTTACTTCAGTATCCCCAGCACCTAGAACAGGGCCTCACACAGCAAGTAATCAGTAAGTATTTGCTGCATGAATGAAAGCAAGAGAACACTATCGTGTTAGTAGACATTTAGTTGAAATGGTTTGTGGCATATTGTAAATATTCATAAATAGAACCTACAGTGAATTTATTCTAATTTACTACTTAATTTTCTTCTGGGAACTGTTCACCAAAATAGTGCTTGTAAATGCTTGGGGCATACAGACAACCTTTAATTTATTAGCAATTTCTCTCTGCAAGGTTCACTTAAGTTAGTTTTTTGGAATAGTGAGTAGTGATGACTGAGGAACGACAGAACAGAGTTTTAACTCTCCTATTTTCCTTCTCTTCTCACTTCTCCCAAAATAATGAGCCATGACTCCCCATCTTCCTGCTTCCTCCCCACTATCTAGTTTCTGACCCTTTCCCTTTCCCAGGGAATAGGTCTAATCCAGACCAATGAGCTCCCACCCTAGGGTAAGGTCAGAAATAGAAACTAGGAGTGCACTAGAGGGCTGCTGAGATGGTTGGCAGCAGTTAGAGGCGAGCCCAGACAGGGGAAGTTACCGCAGAGGAACCTCGGGAGGGCAACAATTCTCAATTCAAATATTTTGAAGGTAGAAGCTCCTTATATTTTAAAAGGAAGTCAACGCAAAATAACACTAATTCCCTGACCTCTTTTTAAATATACAATGGTGAAACACAGAGTGATACTTTACATATGTTTTTAAATGAGAAACTTGAACTTTTTATTAAGATTTAAGCATACAACAAAGTTTAGAAAAAATATATATAATGATCAAGTACCCACCACTTGGCTGTGTCAAATCTTAATCTTTTACCAAATCTGCTTCATGTTTATTTTAAAGACAGTAAAGTTATGGTTGAAAAACCATGGGCCTTCCTAGATCCTTTACCCCTCTCCAGTTCTCCAGAGGTAACTTCTACTCTGATTTGGTGTTTATCATTCCAATGCATGTTTTTATATTTTGCTACATATTCCACGATTCCCAGAAAATATATTGTATAGTATGGCATGTTTTAAAAATTATATAAGTATGATAAATAAAACTATCATATATTCTGGCTCTGTCACAAGCTGTTTGATGTTAGGCTGTTTGATGTTAATATCTCTGTGCCTCAGTTTTCCCTAGGAAAAATGGGGATAATACCAACTATTAGCTTATAGGGTTGTTGTGAGGATTAAATGAGTTAATATGCTGTATATAAACCACTTAGAACAGTATCTCGCTCACAGGAAGTAGTGTACATTACTGTTAGTAATTATCATATAAAGCTGCAGAAGGACATGTGTTTGTGTGTGTACACTGATTGAGAAAACATTAATTACCAAAATGTTATATATATATATATATAATTCATATAAATGCCAGATATTTTCAAAATTGCATAAAAACTAGAAATATTTATGAAGTTCAGGCTGGAAAGGATCACTAGCTTACTTGAAGAGGAACTGAAAGTTCTAAGCATAGAGGAAAGTCTATTTTTAAACTTACAAATTGTAGGTAACATTAAATTAGAATATAAACATTTGACTTAAATAATTTTCGACTGTTTAAAAATACCTAAATACTCAATGGCCTCCTTTTATGAGCTCTGGGGGATAGGGCTGGGAGAGAAGGGGTAATCCCTCAATGACATACTATTTAGACTGTTAAGAGAGGCATTTTAGATTTCACACAAAATAAAACATTACTTGATATTCAAATTTCACTACTTTTCTGAACAAGTTTTTAAATATAAGCAGAACAAATCAAAATTTAAAATGATGTTTTATAATAGGATTCATCTAAATTATAAGATTTTCATAAAGACAACTGGATTCTGCAAAATTTATCGATGCAATTATCCACACATTATCTTTGTTTTAATATTGGGTTATTTTTATAATAGTCTCTAGGTCAAAAGATCAGAAAACATCAAAACTTAAATGCCCTACATATTACGTGAATTCTAGTAAATTTCTTTCAAGAGTTTTTTAAAGATTTAAAAATATATCTATGCTCTGACGATCAATTAATATATCTGATTGATACATAAAACAGGAATTCGATCTAAGGAGCATTTACTAGGTGCCACTTACCGGGCTTGATGTTTTACACAGGATCTGTCTTTTAATTCATGTGAGATATCTTCATGGACAAAATTTAGAAGACTACCATAGATATTTTGTTTAAACACATATATTTCTGCAAAGAGTTAAAAATGACTACTACAAAAACCAACATTTAAGCCGGCAAAGCATATAAAATGTAGATGAGCTATGCAAATTATATCAACACAACAGTGTTGAAACATTTGCTTCCCCTAGAGTTTAGCATATATTTCTACGTCTAAAAGGTTAACTGAAAGCAACAATTAAACATAACATCAAGGATTAAACTCTCTCCCCCTCCCACCCTCCAAAAAAACAAAAACAAAAACAAAAACTCTGAGTACGAGAACGTAGCCAGTGAAAAGGACGATTAACGTTCAAAAGTAAAGTTTTACTTTTCTTCTCCTCAAGTGAGAACTTTGAAACGAAACCACTGCTTTTGTTTCATTTACCCCCACCTCCTGTCCCTAGTAAAATATTTACGTGTATGAGTTAGTCCTTTCCTCGACCCCAATAGAAGATTCAGTGGGAAACCAAGCTATAACTTGTATTAACCAACAAGAGAAATACCTAGCCATTCTCAGTACTTTCCTAATAATGGAGAAAGGACCCACCACCGTTCACCCTATACTCTGTCCCCTGCCCAAGCAAGACGCAGACCTGCCAAATTGGGCGCTTAAAGAATAATGGTCCAACTTTTCGAAGGCAATCTGGGGAGGAGACGCAGATTATTTCTTGAGGAGTGCAAGAACGGAGCAGAAAAGGTCCTCTCAGCAAGAGATGCATGAGCTTTCGGGCTGTCTCCTCTGCCTGCCTGGAGCATTAAAAATCCGCTTGCTTCAGAGACCCTCGGAAGCAGCACACTCCGATAGCGGCCGGCCTCGGGCCTGGGCGAAGCAGGCAGTGTTTACACCTGTCACGAGGGAGGAGGAGGAAGAAACAGGAAGCCCGAGCAAAGCCCCAAACTTCTCAACAGCTCCCGGGAGGGAGCGGCCGGCGCGGAGCTGTAGGCAGGTGGAAGCGGAGGGGCAGGGCGAGCCGGCGGCGACCGGGGAGGTGGGAACGGCTCACACTTCCCGGCCGGTGCCCGGGATGGCGAGGAGGGGGCCGAGCGCCGCCGCCGCCGGCGTCCCCGCACCCGCCGCGGAAGAGGGCAGAGCCCAACCCGCAGCCCGCAGGCCCGCAGAGCCGGCACCATCCTCAAAGCCCCCGCTCCGCAGCTGGCAGGTGCCCCCAGCCCGGGCGAGCATCCAGCCGGTGGGCCGCGCCGGGTCCCTGTACCCTCTTCCCCCGGCGCGGCTTGGGGAGCGGAGCGGTGGCGCTCACCTGGCTCGTCCGGGGCGGCAGCAATGGGCATGGCTCAGGGGCCCGGGGAGGAACTGGCTCCCCGGGGAAGGACCGGCTAGTCCGACGCGGAGCTGGTGAGAGCGGAAGGCAGGCTGCTCACAGCCCTGTCAGCGAAGCAGCACCATGGGCGCCCACCCGGAGTTTCAGCGCTGCCGCGGGACCCCCATTCCATTACCCTCCGCCCTCTTCCGCCGCCTCCACATCCTCCTCCGCGGAGACCCCCCGCCCACTCCACACACTCTCCCATCATGCAGCGGGGGACCGCTGCCGCCGACACGTCACTTCCGGGCGCAGGTGGGTAGGTCGGGGCCGGGCGCTGCTGGGTGCTGGGGGGTGGGGGGAGGACACTCCAGGGGAATTAGTGTCACAGAACGCTTACCCCTGCGCAGGCGCTGTCGCGCAGAGCGCCGGCCGCCATTTTGGGTGCGGGCAAGCTGCCCTTTTCCTTTACTTCCTTGCCAGTCATGGAGCTGTGGGAGGGAAAGACGTCCTTAGGCACTTCGTCGCCCGGTGAGGCGGCGCTCCCTGCGAGGGCAGGTGCTCCTCAGTCGGTTAACGTTAACGTTCAGCTTGGGACCGAGAGGTCCCTTGGTCTCCAAATTGCAAAGGTTTTGAAATACAGAACCATATCTTCTCCACCAAAACCTACTGGAGAACAGTTAGCAGCTTGCCCTTTTCGCCCCGAAAAAGGACTTTTTCATTCACAGTCTTTTAAGTCCGTTTCTCTTTTTAATTTAAGCTGACAGAAGGGGAAACTGATATTTAACAAATAACAAAGAAGAGGTTATTATAAATCAAACTTAAGATGGGAAGCAAGAGGGCAAACAGCCGCCGAACTGACAAATCGTCTTCGAGGCTAACAAAAAAATTAAAAAATAATAGTAATTGGGGATTTTGCTAACGGATGGAGACAGTGGTCGTGTTTCATAGATGCTGCGGGAGAAGAGCCAGTGAAAAGAAGTCAAGTCAACTTCTGCATTTCTCTAAGAGTTCCTAACATTCTTTTTCTATCATCAGTCCTGAGCAGTTGATCGTTTGCGTTTTTATAAGCTTTCCGCATCCTTTATCATGAATATCTGTTAGAACACCGGCCACTGTAAAAATTAGTCTACAAGGATTATTGTTATCATCCGGGATGATAAGTCCTACCCTATAAATCATGAGCCCTGACGGGTGCTGCTTCTGCTTTTACCAAACCCGCACCGGTAATTTGAATATTTTAAAATAGTTCCCAAACAGCAAAGCTCAGCAGCTACGCAAAGAAACCTGGATGAAAAACACCCCCTCAGCCACAGAGAAGTGTCCACCCCTTTGAGTGGAGGAATTAAACGAATCAGGGGAAAGATAAGGACAAAAGCAGTTCATCACGGTTTATCCCGCCTCTGCAATGGTCTCGACAAATTAACTTGGAGCACTAAAATAGACCCGCATTAGTCTCTTTACAACTCGATCGCTGTAAGATATACGGAGACTGCATCACTTTAAATTGGAGTACCTATTGCTTTGTGGTGGTGCTGAATTTTTTGTTATTGCTCAGTCGCTAAAGCGGGAAAAATCTGTACGGCTTGTCATATTTATTCTTATTGTATTTCGCCCCCTGCTGGTTTAGCCCGCGTGCAAGCTTTAATATATATATATGTCACTGTAAATGTTTATTGACCAGGAAGGAAAGAAACAAAAATATTTGTGTGTGTGTGCGGAGAAACTGGAAATGCATTGAATTTAGATGAATACATGCTTGTTTTAATTTGATAGCTCTACTAAACAGAAATATCGGAGTAAGAACATATGTCAAAATCCTAAAGCAGACCCTACACTAAGAAAAGGTTTAAACTGAAATAATGAATGTAAACATCAAAACATTGAAAAGAAAACCGTGCTTTTGGAAAAATTTCTCCCTGATTTCATACATAACGTGATTTTTGTCAGGTAAAAGCAGAAGCCAATTCTATTCACTTAAGAACAATTCAGAAATCAGCATCCAACTTTGTGCCTGGAAATTGAGTAGCTATTTGGCCAGATGACTTGTGAGTGCAATCAACCAACTTGTAATTGGTAATTTCACACACAATTCTGAAGACCGCATTCCAATGCCTACAAAATTGTATTACCAAATGAAAGTTTTTATCTTTGAATATTTTTAAGGTGATGAATCTGTGGGAAATATACTTATTAAAATTTATTGCATTTGGATTCAAGGATAGTATTGCTTTTGTTTACTTTTTAAAAATTATGACCATCACTACATTACCTAAGATTTTGCATCAAGAAAAGAAAAAAAATAAATGACTAGTTATAATCTGTTGTATTTACTTCTAGTTTTTTCTCTGTGCAGACTTTTTACAAAGTTGTAATCATAATGTAAGTTGATTTTGTATCCCTTTTTTCATTTAATATTATGTTGTAACCATTTCCTCCTATCACTTAACATTTTATAAAACCTTAATTTTAATTGCCTACGTAGTAGTCAATGGAATGGACATACTGTGATTTATCCATTATCCTATTAGTGGATATTTTCCACTATTACAAATAACACTTTGATGAACATTTTGTGCATGTAGCTTTGTCCAATATTAGGAAATTTTTCTCTATATAAAAATGATTGAGGGCCGGCCCTGTGGCTTAGCGGTTAAGTGCGCGTGCTCCGCTGCTGGCGGCCCGGGTTTGGATCCCGGGCGCGCACCGACGCACCGCTTCTCTGGCCAGGCTGAGGCCGCGTCCCACATACCGCAACTAGAAGGATGTGCAGCTATGACATACAACTATCTACTGGGGCTTTAAGGGGAAAAAAATAAATAAATAAAATCTTTAAAAAGGATTGAGCCAGAAGGCTATGAATGTTTCATTGGCACTTCATCATCTCAAATTATTTTCCAAAAGACCATACCAATTTACAATGCCACCAGTAAAATAGGGGTGTACCAATTTTACCACCTCCTTGCCAGCAGTGGACAATAATTAAAAGAAACTTGGATTGAACTTTATAGACTAAAAGTTGAAATGAACTTAACTCATATTATATTGTTTAAGAAAGCAACAAACAAGCAAGCACAAAATCCCAGCAATGTGGTATTCTGGAAAAGCAATATACATAGACCTGGTTCCACAAACAGGCCCTATTATCCCTATGATTTTGCGTAAATTATTTAACCTCTCTGGACCTCAGTCTTTTTATATGTCAAATGAGAGAGTGGAACTACACCATAGGTTCTCAACTCTCTTAGGACAAGTGACTATTTAGTATGTGTATCTCTTGGAGAATATGGTCAAAGCTTTGGCCCTCTCTGCAGAAAATGCTCATCCCAAAGACACTCAAATTTCTTAGACCTCCTAAAGCTCATTTGTGGAAGAGGATCTACAAACTATAGCTTAGGAAACCCTGCACCAGATGATCTCCAAGGTTCTTTCTGTATCTAAACATTTTCCTATGCTTTTATTTTATAACCTAGTAAAACTTTCTGGCTAAATAATACTTTTTAGTGGATAAATAAATTGTCATATATTCATAGATGGATTAGTATTCAGCACTTAAACTAGAGCTCTAGGCATCAATATGGTTAAACTATAAAAACAAAAGTGAATGAAGTTTCAGAATGAGTAAAATATGATATGAATTTTACAATGTATTTAACTTTTAAAAATAAACCAATACTTTGTTCTTCATGGATATACATTTTTATGGTAAAGTATAAAAATATGGACTGGAATGATATACACAAAATTCATTAGGGGCTAGTATAGAATGAGTCAGACAGCACTAAAGAGGACTTTATCTGTAATTGCAATGTTTTATATCTTTAAAAAAATCTGAAGTAAATATGACAAACTATTTACATTTTTTTCTTTTTTCCCAGCTTTATCAGGATATAATTGACAAATAAAAATTGTGTATATTTAAGGTGTACAACTTGATGATTTGATCAAACCATTTACATTTAATTCTAGGTGACGGGTACATAGGTGTTTGTTATATAATTCTCCGACATGTTCTGTATTCATTTTTTTCATGGTTAAAAAATAACTTTTCCAGAACCAGTTAGTTTAAAACCGTGAAATATGAACAGCATCCTAGAGATAATTCCTGATGCTAATGCTAATATCTTAGATTTGCACAACTTTTCAAAATGCTTTTAAGTATATTATCTCTTCTGATTCTCACACAGACCCCCGTAGAGCCGATTAATACCATTTTACAGAAGATGTGATCACAGATTTTGGGATTTGTACAAGATTAAAAAGTTAGAGATGGACTTAGGACTGGAACCACAATCTCCTGATTCACCATTCTTTCCCCCTGTATCATTTGGCCTTCTAACTTTGTAGAAGAGTAATATTGTAGTCCCCCTTTTCCTCATAGGTAAAGACAATTGTCCTCATTTTATCATTTAATACACTTTGCTCATTTTCTTCATGTTTGAATTATTTTCTAATGGAGCTTTTTTTCCTTCTCACAAAGAGTGTGGTTAATAAATGGAACAAACCTTCACTATAAAGTATTGTATATATAGAATTTGAGCCATTGATAAATCTGCTGAAAAATTTTCAGCAACTTGAGAAATCATCTGGTCCAAAAGCAGTCTCTTCCCCACCTCCCCCTCCAACTTTACAGTAGATTAATAATGTTATAAGAGGTTAAATGACAATGACATCCTCAGTCATTCCATTGGTTTGTAGAGAACTAGGTAGGTACTAGAAGCCAGGTTTCATGTTTCTAATCCAGAGTAACCTCCATTTTTACTCCACGTTATTTCTTGTTTGTTACAATCTTCTCTTTCCCCCAAAGCATGTAAGAAACCAAACTATTTGGGAACCCAGATGAACTTGTTTTCTGTATCCTCAGCTGGCTGTGGCCATAATACAAGATGTGCTGAAAATAAACATTCATGTTAGATATAAATTACATTAATCATGTGGAATAAAAGTATAAAAAGAAACTTGTTCTATAGTAGGAATGCAATCAAACTTTTTTTGTTGCTAATGTTTTTGTTTTTGGTTTGGTGGGGATTTCACCATTTTACACTTGGTGAAAGTGTGATGAGCAACAGAGATTTTGTTTCTGAATCATTCCCACTGGCCTTTCTTGGACTTGCTTGTCAAGTTTATTGTATAAATGATGACAATTACAATTTAATGTCGTAGTACTTTCTGGCCTACTGGATAGCTAGAACATTCTGGACAAATATTCAATATTTCAGGGCTGTGTAGACCTTTCCAAGGATAGTTTTGAAGGATAGGCTCCTGGGGTAGGAATTCACACTAATACATAACATTTAAAGTAAAGACCTCAAAGATATTTCCTAGACGTAGGGTAAGATGGGCTAATGCCTAAACTTGACCTCTTTAGTTGGCTTTATTAACACATTGAAATGATTATCACATAAGTGATTGGCTAATCAAATGTGCTGCTTAAAAATAACTAGAACTACATTACCCAATAAGGTAGCCACTAGCCACATGTGATTGCTGAACACTTGGAATGTGTGTACTCTGTATTGAGATATGCTATAGTATGAAATACAGGATTTTGAAGACCTAGTACAAAAATGATCTCATTAATAATATAAAGATATTGATTACATGTTAATATACTATGTTAGATATATTTTATTAAATAAAGACTTTTAAAATTAATTTCATCTGTTTCTTTTTAAAAGAATGTAGCTACTAGAACACTTGATATCACATATATAGTTCAAATTATATTTATATTGGACAAGGCTGAACTAGAGTATTACCTTTGCAAATAACTTACATCTGTCTTTAACTTTGTGTGGTAGATCCAGGGAAAAGTGACAGAGATAGTGGGCAGAAATTTCTGTCTGTCTTATTCACTTCTTTAAGTGAATAAGAAAGTTGTATTCCCAACTTCAAGAACATTGCCTGGCACATGGTTGATGACAACAGACATTTGGTGAATGAATAACATTCTCTTGAATCAGTGGGATGAGCATTTCCAGAAAAAATTTTTTAAAAATACTTAATTGTTACTAGCTTTCTTGAGGCTTTGCTATTTATCATGTTCTTCAATGGTTTTATAGTTAAACTATCCTTGATTATTTTTGTAATTTGTCTTTTAAAATTAATTAACAATTTACTGAACACCTTTATGCACTCAGCATTGTGCTGAGGGACTATTAAGAAAGAGGCCTTGGTTCTTGCACGTAAACAAAAGAGATTATAGTCTGGTTAGGGAGACAAGACCAACATACTTGAAACAACCACCACCTTGAAATTTCTGAGTCTATAAAATGGAGAACAATTAAACCCTGAGCTTCATGGGATTGACAATAAAAGTAACTGGAGTTCAGAGAAGAGGACTATCTCCTGGAATAGTTGGGAAATGCTTTGCTTCAGTTACGTGTTTGCCCACTAATCCAATTGGTTCTACTGGACGGGCACCTCTCCAGATCCTCAATGCCCAGTGCCTCAGGCCCTGCCCCTCCACAGCACAAGCCCTTCCTTGCTAGGGTGTTCAGTGAGCTTCTCTCAACTCTATGCTGTTTCAGTGAAGTGCGGTTTGTCCAGGTTCTGTTCTCATGCTGCAACTCCTGAATTATCTCACGCTTCTTTGGAGCCTATGATCTCATATGTTACTTAAAGAACATAAGGATAATCTTCTCATTGTGATTTCTCATGGGCCCACCACTTTTTTCCTCCATGTTTTTAACATGTTCCATGTTTTCCCAACAAAGCCAGGTCTTTGTGACCCTCTTGGCTATGTCTTCTTCATGTCTTTGGTCAGGCCAAGTAGCAGAAGCCCTGTGAAGACCACCGGCGGAAACTTCCCCATGCACCCTGACAACTCTGACCAGATCAATGCTGCTGAGCTGGAAGCTGCTCCCTGCCCCAAGCTAATGCTCCTTTGAGACTGCCCCTCACACTCCTAGGCCGCTTTGAAGTTCAGTGCCTGCAACCAGGCCTGGAACGCTGACATTCTGGAGGCTGCTCCCTGCTGTCAGAAAGAGAGGCAGCTTGGTATATGGACAGAGAATTAGATTTGAAGTGGGATAGACCCAGGTCAGAATCTTAGCAACATCATAGAACCCTGGTGAGAACTTTCCTCAGCTGTAAAAATCAAGACAATGCCCCTACCTCCCAGAGCTGCTATCCAGATGAGGTGAACCAATGTATGTAAGAGATTCCAACATAGAGTCTGGTGTTAGTTCCTTAATGGAAAACCCTACTGCCACTCAGCTGACCCTCCCCCAAGACCAGTGATTCAAAACCAGGGGTGGTTTTGCCTCCCCCTCTCCCCTCCAGACATTTGGCAATGTTTGGAGAAAATTTTAGTTGTCACAACTGGGGTGGGGGTGCAACTGTCATCTAGTGGGTAGAGGCCAGGATGCCACTAAACATTCTTAATGCAGAGGATGGTCCCACAACAAAGAATTTTTCAGCCCAAAATGTCAGTAGTGCAGAGGTTGAGAAACTGCTCCAGACCACCCTGAAGCTTTCAGTTGCTACTGTACTGCCTCAGCTAATTCTCTCCACTGGGGCTGCTAATCCCAGGTTCCTCAAGTGTCTGCTTCTGCTCCCCCAAATTTAAAATCACTTCAAGAGCCAAACTGCCACATTGGCTTTCTGGAGAACTCCCTACTGCCATTTTGGGCCTCTACTGGTGTGTTAGAGCTGAGAGAGACACTAATTCCAGTGCTCTGGCCTATAGGCCCATATTAAATACACTAGACCCTAAATTCTTATAACTCTGTAGATCCCATGAAGTAAATGCTGCTGTACTGCTTGCCCTATTAGGAAATCTGGCCAGACTTCTCCCAAAACAGGGCAAGAGAGACTTGTGCAGGGGCTGTGCTGGCCCTTCCTCTTCTCTGAAGTAGACGAGGACTTGTCCTCAGACCCCAGCCTGGATCTTTGCCTCCCTTCATTAACACCATCAAGATGGGTGTCTCTCCTCTCAGGTGAGCTAAGCGCTCAGAAGCAGCAGCAGCCCCCGGGGCTGGCTATCACTTCTCTCCACACCTTTAGTCCCGCTGTGACCCTGTCTTAGACTATTTTGCCTCATCCAACCTGGTGGACATTATTTTTGCTCCCCCCTCAAACTGAAAGACAAAGATACTAGGACACAATGAGCCTCCTGATGTGATGCAATGTGAAGTACACAGATCACAGAAGTATGGCGATCTCAGAAGTACGCGGTACTCTTGCCAAATATATTTAACCTGAATCTAAATAAGCCTTTAAATCTACCTTCCACTTTACAGGAAATACTGGAGGGACAAGTTAAACAGGACTACAAAGAAACAATCACACCGTACCAGTCCAGTACTTGAATTATTTTACAAAACAAAGAATTTGGCCTCTTCAAAAGGGATATTCTAGATTAAAAGAGACTTAAGAGAAACAACAACCAAATGCAATGTGTGGTTCTTGATAGAATCCTTATTTAAATAAATCAGTTACAAAAGACATTTTGGGGATAACTGAGGAAATCTGAATATGGACTGGAATTAAAAGCTCTTGAGGAATTATTATTAATTTTTTTGATATGATAATGAAATTATGGAAATATATGAGAATGCTCTTTCTTTTTGGAGGTGCCTAAAATGTCATGATATACGTAATTTTTTTAATATAGTTCACAAAAAACCCCATATACAAAAAGATAACGCAAATATGGCAAAATGCTAGCAGTTATTGAATTGAATCTAGGTGGTGGATATCTTAGTGTTTATTGTACTCTCCTTTCTACTTTTCTGCTATTTGGAATATTTTTGTAGTGAAAAGTAAAAGAAAAGACTGTTAAAAAATACCTGAGTATACAGATGAGGTCTGGATTTCCCTTATATTTATTTCCAAATTTCTGCATTCCCTAGGCAATCATTGTCAAATACACATTTCCAATTCTGGTGCAGCTCTTTTTAATGGTGATCTTGTACAGGGTTTTAAAGATGTAGAAAGGAGAAAACAAGCAAGGTCTGCAACTACCAAATCAATTGTAATTAGTTTAAACCCTCTAATATGCACAAATACAGTAGAATTACAACTCTGCTCAACAAGGAGCAGTTCTAATGCAGTGTTAGCAAGAGACCAGCAGGAATTATATTATCATGAGTAGTGCACTATTTAAGTGGCAGTATCAGCCGAAGCCCTCTCTGTGACTTTCCAATACTGTTCCCTCTGCTTGGAATGCCCTTCTTCCTGCTTCTTACAGTGGACAATTGTCTTTTTTTTTTTTTGAGAGCTCAGCATCTGAACCTCTTTCCTATGTTTGGGAAAATCACCAACTTATGAGTCTAGGTGGGAGGCAGAGCCTTCCTCCCAGTATGAAGGCTGAAAGTACCAGTGTGGGGAATTAAAGACAGCTGCAGATTTTTTGCCACTCTTTACATTTTGAGATGGGATTTCTCGCTCTTTTTCTTGAGTGTGTGCTAGTTTGTGGCTTGATTTAACTAATAGAATGGGTGGAAGCAGTGCTGTGGAACTTTTGAGGCTGAGCATTAGCAGATCTGAAGCGTCTGACTTTGCTGTTTGGAATGCCCCCATCTTGGAAAAGAGGCACCATGTAAAATGTACAACTCCCCTGAGAGCACCATGCTGTGGGAAGCCCAATCTCTGTGAAGAGGCCCCATGGAGAAGAGCTGACCCTTTCTGGCTGAGCTCCCAGCCAACAGCCAGCTGTGTGAGTGAGCCATCTTGGACATTCCAGGCAGATGAGCTTTCAAATGATTTTAAACCCCGCAGACACAACTTGGAGCAGAAGAACTTTCCAGTTGAGCCCAGTCACTCTACAGAATCTTGAGACATAATAATGGTCATTGATGATTTTTAAGCCACTAAATTTTGGGGTGGTTTGTTATGCAGCAATGGGTAATGAAAACAGGCAGATACTCACTTTCCTAGCTTCCTTTGCAGCTAGATGTAGCATGTGACCTAGGCTTTCCTGAGAAGATGCTTCTCCCCAGACTCTGAATTAGGAGCTAATGACAAATGGAAGCAAGATCCACAGAGAACTTTTTCTGATGGTGATGGTAGCAGTTGCAGCAAGACTGAACTTCTGAGGCAGCAGGGGCTGGTTGCTGTTTAATGTCCAGGGCCAGTGGCACTGGCAATACCAACTTCAGTAGCATCCTCACTGGACCAGATCTCTGGCATGATTTTGAGAGATGTTTCTGGCTGTGTGGACTCTGAACCTAGTCCCCAAGTCATACAGGAAATTCTGTGAGCTACCTGCTATCATTATAATAAATTGCTTTTCTACTTAATCAGCTAATGTTGATTTCTGTTGCTTGTGACTAAGCACTCTGACAGATGCTTCTCCCAAATTAGCTGGCTTCTATTTTTTCCTTAAGATAAAATTCAAAACTCAAGAACTTCTTCTTGGAAACCTTCACTGATGTCTTCTCTGTACTTCCCCCCAAATTTGTTGTTCCTCTTCTAAGCTCCACAGTGCCTTGTGTGTATCCATAATATTGTTCTTATCATATCTATTCTAATTTCCGATATCCTAAACCGTCTACCCCATGAAACTGATAACTTTAAAGGAAAGAACTGTATTGTTCATCTCTCTATCTCTAGTGCCTAGTATAGTGTTCATCTAACATTTGTTGTATGAATGAGTAATTGAACAAATGAAATTGATGGTATGAAATTTAGTATGTTTATAACAGCTCTGGACATAAATAGGCATCATTTCAAAGTTTTCTTTTTTTACCATTTGCATTCTTGCCATAATAGAACATTGATAAGTTTCCACTGACATTAAAATAGAGCAAATTTTAGAGTATTGCTTTTATAAATTGTAAATTCTTTTGTAATTTCTTTGGATATTACTATCCATAATCTTAATGGATTCCTTCTCTACCTAGTATCTATTTCCCTTTTATGTACTGCCAGAGAAGTTTTCATTGTTATTCCAATGATTACTTTTATTCTTTTTGATGTAAAAATGTTGAAAGTGTGGGTTTAAAAAAGCCAGTTAGTGATATTCCCTAGAGTGCTTTAAGTATTTGAGAGGAAGAGTTGTGTAAGAAAAATCGTTTTAGAAGTAAAGAGATGATAGATACACATCACGGAGCTTCTCGGCTTATGATTTAGTGAAGTGATGGCAAACACGTTTTCATTTGACAAGAGCATGAGTTAAAGGTGAGTGAAAATATTTGTATGGTCAAAAATCCAGCTACTGAATCAAGATTTTTCACTGCATCAGGACCCCCAGGCTTGGGGGCATTGGCAGCTGTCATTCAAAGTTCCACAGGTGATGGTGAAGTGCACCGAAAGCTGAGATCTATTAAGACAAAGGACCATTTATTTTCTTTTGGCTATTAGCTTATTATTTAACCACTTATCAACATTAACTAGTATGTCAAGGCTCGGTCCCAGGAGCTGTGGGGGCATGAAGATGAATAAGATACTCCCTTTCCTCCAGGACTTCTTAGCCTGGTATCATTGCAAAGATTTTGCATGTTTTGTGCACTTTTCTATATATTTTATACTTCAATAAAACAATTGTTAAAAAGTAATAGTCTCATGGGGCCGGCCCAGTGGTGTAGTGGTTAAGTTTGTGTGCTCTGCTTCAGCAGCCTGGGGTTCATGGTCCTGGGTACGGACCTACACACTGCTCATCAAGCCATGCTGTGGCGGAGGCTCACATACAAAAAAAAAAAAGAGGAAGATGGGCACAGATGTTAGCTCAGGGCCAATCTTCCTTGAGCAAAAAGAGGAAGATTGGCAACAGATGTTAGCTCTGGGCCAACCTTCCTCACCAAAAAAAAAAAATAATAATAATAGTCTCTGTCTCATAGATCTATATGAGGCCTAGGTGAGATGCTGTAAATAAAGTATTGAACACAGGGCTTGGAACATAATCAGTACCAACAACGTTAGCTATTGCTGATGATGTGGTTGTTCCATGGGTGTTGTATCCCTACCAGCTGGGAGATAGACCTGATCTCTTCCTGCTATATCAGCTGCATGAAGTTTGAGATTGACGAGTCATGCCAAGAAGAGGATGGCACATCTCCAAATCCTGTGGCCCATCTCAGGACTCCTGAGCACGGGTTCAAGTGGGTCAGTGTTTCAGGTGTCTCAAGGCCCTTCCTTCCCTGTTGTCCTCAAAGCAGTTCCTGGAGTGGGGTGAGGCAGGGCTGAATGTTGGGTTGTACTTGGGTATAAAAGAGAACCTATAAAATCAATGCACTAAGAAATTGAGGTTGGTGGTTCCCAGTCCCCTGGCTAGTAGCTCTTTCCTCCTTGCTTTTGCCAATACAGTTCTTAGAAATAGCAAAGGCTTGTTTTTAAATTCTGAGTCTGACCTATTTTTTATCCCCACAACATCTATTTGTAATTTTTTTACTTTTATATTACATAATTAAAAAATAAAAAATTAAGTTATAAAATTATAAAAATGCAAAAAATCCAGAAATATCTTTTGTCAGATAATACATCATAATGGAAAACAATACAAAGAGAAAGTGTCTGCTACCTTAACTCCATGATTCTCCTTCCTTAGCAATAAACAACGTTAGCAGTTTAATAATGTGTGTGTGTGTGTGTGTGTGTAGTTATAGGCTCTTTTGCCTATATAAATACATACAAACATTTTTAAAAATAAAGGTAGCATAATATTATAAATACTATTTTATGATCTGCTTTTTTTCTATTAGAAATATGTTGGGTACTTATTTCCATATAAGTATATAAAAACCTATCCTAGCCTCTTTACAGCTGTGTTGTATTTCATCAAATGGAAATACCTAATTAATTTTAACTAGTCCCCTGTTGAGGTATATTTATGTTTCAATTTTAAAGATATTATAAATAGCATTGCAACATTTCTATTCATGCACTTTTGAGGACTTGTGCTACCATTTCCTAGAACTGGAACTGCAAGATGAAAGGGTATACACAATTTGGATGATGGACATTCTAAAAATTAGGTGAAATAAAATTGCCTATGAATGTCAAACTATAAAATCAACACACTATAGATCAAAGTAGAAATATATGCAGTTCTTCTTAAAATAGTCAGAATAGGTCTTAATATGACTGAAGGTACAAGCACACTGCAGGAGATGTCACTCAGAAAAGGGCTGGCCAGCAATGGACACAGGGAAAACAGAGAGTAGGAGATGCAGACACCTTTTGTAGGGGAGAGGAACCTTGGCTCTGCACCATGTGTTGATTAAACTGGTCTTTTCCCGTGGTGGAGAAGGGAGCATCAAACCACCACAGTTTGATGACACTTGGGCTAACTCTTCCCACACACTGAACTACCCTCTGATGATCATTTCTCACAAAGGTTTGGCCACAGACAGAATACACCAGTATCTGGTCCACCTGCTATTTATCCTTCTTGTTATAAAGCAATTGTTTGATGCTCTATTCAGTCTTTTGTGAGTGTGGTTAGCATGTGTCATATTACTGGATCCTGACTATCCCTAGATGTCCATGGGAAAAGGAATAAGAATGTAGAGCCTCCTCTCTGAGGGAGAAGAACATGAAACTAGGGTATCTACAAAACCTGCCACAAATATTAAATGTAGTAACATTTTAGAAGCATTCTCTTTAAAATCAGGAATAAGACAAAGATGCCTGCTATCACTACTTTATTCTGCATTGTATTGAAGGTCCTAGACCACGTGCTAAGATAATAAATATATACATATAAAGACTGCAAAGAAAAAAATGTAGAGACAATATGAATGGCAATATAGAAAACCCAAAACACTTTATAGACAAATTATTGGAGCTCAGCAAGTTTGCTGGATATAAGAGTAACATGCAATAATCTATTGCATTACTATACATAAGCAACAGTGAGAAAAGTGCAACTTAAATATACATGTCATGCAGAATAGCAACAAAAATATAAAGATTTGTTAGGAAAATAATCTAACGAAAGATGGGCAAGATCCTGTGGAGGAAAATCATAAATCTTTATTGAAATGTCTTAAAACTGACCTAAATAAATAAAGAGGTATATTGTGGTCACTGAAAAAAAATTCAATATTATAAAGAAGTCAAGTTTCCATGAATAAATTTACAAATTTCATGAATTTCCAACAAAAATCCAAATTTTTTTTTGCATAAAATTTAACAAGCTGATTTAAAAATTTGTTTGGAAGAGCAAAGGGCCAAGAAAAAGTAAAAATTTAAAGAACAAGGTGGAATAATACACCCTAGCAGATATCAAGCCTTAATATAAAGCTATAGTTTTTAAAACAACATGTATTAGCTCAGAGATACACAGGTGAACCAAGGGAAAAATCAGAGAGCCCAGAAATGGATCTGTACAAATACAGAAACGTGATCTATGACAGAGCTGTCATCGCAGACCAGTAAAGAAAGAATGGACAATGGGATAAATAGTGCTGACAAAATTGCTTATCTGAATTTTCCATTCAGATATAAAATTAGAACCATACTTCAAAATAAACAAAAAACAAATTCCAGATAGATTAAAAATCTGAATATGAAAAGCAAAATTTAAAAACTTTTAGGAAAGATATAGGATAATATTTTTATGACCTCATGATAAGGAAGTATTTCTTAAATAAAATATAAAAAGCACAAACTATAAGTAAGAAGGTTGATAAATTTGAATACATTGAAATTTAGAACTTAAAACCTCAATAAATTAAAAGACATATTTTAAAAGCATAAAGATACACCAAAACTGAGAAGATAATTGCAATGCATATAACAAAGTATTAATATCCAGAATATATAAAGAATTCTTACAAATGAATAGGGAAAGGTAAACATTCCAATATAGAATGAACAAATAGTAACAGGTAATGCACAGAAGATGACGACTCAGATGACCGATATACATAAAAGGACTCCCAACTTTGTTGGTCACCAGGAAAAAAAATATTAAAAACACAGTAAGACACAATTTAACATCTATTAGTTTCCTAAATCAAAAAAAACAACAACAAAAAACTGACAGTACTGAATGTTGGTAAGAATGTGTAGCAAAGGAATTCTCTTTTCCTGCTGGTAGGAATTTAAATTGGTACATCCATTCCGGACAACAATTTGACAAAATCCAATAAACAAATAGCATATGCCCCATGAACTAGCTGCAACTCTACCTCAGAAGTTCATCTCAGAGAATCTCTTGCAAGCCAGCATGAGACAGCAATATGAATGCTGATGGCAACATCGTTTGTAATAGCAAAAATTTGGAAACAACTTATGTCACCATCCAAGAGAATGGATAAATAAACTATGGTACAGTTATATAATATAAAACAGTTGAAATGAATGAGTTACAGGTACAAACAGTAAATGTAATGTTGAGTGAAAAAAATAAGCTGCCAAAGGGGCCAGCCCAGTGGGGTAGTGGTTAAGTTCTCGCACTCCGCTTTCCAGGCCCGGGGTTTGCAGGTTCAGATCCCAGTGCGAACCTACGCATGGCTCATCAAGCCATGCTGTGGCAGGTGTCCCACATATAAAGTAGAGGAAGATGGGCACGGATGTTAGCCTAGGGCCAGTCTTCCTCAGCAAAAAGAGGAGGATTGGCAACAGATGTTAGCTCAGGGCTAATCTTCCTCACCAAAAAAAAAAAAAAAAGCTGCCGAAGGATACATACCATATGATACTATATATATAATATCTGAAAACCCTACATTATCATTTATCGTTTAGGGATACTTAACATGTATAACAAAAGCATGAAGACCTGCTTGGAAATGATAAACTTCAAATACAGGAAAACGGTTTTCATTGCCTGTGGGTCAAAGAGGGGAGCGTAATTGTGGAAAGGGTATGCAGAGAGCTTCAACTGTGTTTGTAAAGTTTTGTATCTTGTGATGTTGGGTACATGGGTGTTCACTATATTACTCTCTATGCCTTTTTTGTGTGTTTGAAAGTTTTCGTAAAGAAAAAAAGTCTTTAAGAAGGCTTAGTGTGAGGGAGAATAGAACTGGAGATGGCGACTGGGAGAGGTAGGGGCGGGTGGTGGCAGGGTCAGATCAGAGCTGTGGAGCTGGCTTGGACTACACCTGAGGATCCCAAGGAGCCATTGAGAGGCTTTAAGCAGCAGTGTGGAGACTGGCATGGAGGCTGGTGGTGAGTTAGATGAATGCTGCACAATTCAAGTAGGAGATGACGGTGAGTGGTTAAATTAGGAATGGACATAGTGCCTCGTTGGTCCCTTGCTGATTTCCCAGGCCCCTTTGCCAGTGGCCACTGGGTGGCTTCAGTTCATGGAAGGTCCTAGTGAGAGGTCAGAGGCCGGAAGGGAGAAGCCTGGGTATTTCTCCTCTATCCCTTTATCTGCTTCATGTGGCCTCTCCAACAGGGGCTGTGCCTCCTCCATGGTCCAGATCCCATGAGAAACCTCTTTCTCTCTGGAGCCCTCTCTCACCAGGCAGCCCTGGCTTTGGGCCCTGGTAATAATTTTGTCCCTCCTGCCCAGAGGAGGTGATGGCTTCCAACTATCGCTAACCCCTGGGTTGCAGCACTGCCCCTGCTCCGTATCTCAGCTCTTCTAACACCTTGTTAACTGATTCTCTGTATTAAATCCCGTCTATTGATCTACAGTTTCTCTGTTTGGACCTTGACTGATATATAAACTTTTTGAGCTTCACACTCTGTCTTCTGTGGGAAAGAGAGGCTATGGTGACAAAATGAGCAGGAGCTGGAGGCAGCTAAAGCTCTGACTAAGGCACTTTTTTATTTTTTATTTTTTTTACACAAATGGTGGAAACTGCTGAGATGACGTAGCTTCTTCCAGGGATATCAATAACTGCCATCCATCCAGTCAGGCAGACCCAGTCACCAAAGGTGACCCTGCCATTAAAATCAGCTTTCTTGTTTGAGGAGACATCCTGATACTTCTTCGGGAAGGCACAGCAGTGGGGAATCAGGATATGGACTGAAGCTTCTTAAAAGCAATTTCTTTTTGTTATTGGTCTCTATTATTTTTAAAAATAATTTTTATGGTTACAAATTAAAATACATTTATTGTAAACATTTTGGATGATTCAGAAAGGACTATGTTTAAATTTGAAACACAAAACCCCAGAAGTATATTTTCCCTTAAGGGAATCGGTTTTTATTAAATGGAATCTGTGAAACAAATCACTTGGATCTAAAACATTTTGTTTATTCAGTGTCGTGTTGTAAATGACCTGCTCTTTGCTGATAAGGAAGCTGAGATGAGGACCTAATGAAATAAACAAAAAGCCTTTGTTAACTGACTACTGGGATAGTAATGAAGGTCTCAAATTAGAATAAATTTGTCTGCGCACTGATATCCATCAAGGTAATTTTCTCATTAATTACAAAGGGATAAAAACACCATTGTTGTCCAATGGTTTTTCTACAGAGCCTTATCCATGTCAGATGTAAACCCGCTACGTCCGTAGCAGGGAAATAAAACAGGAAATAAAGGAAATAAAACAATTGTAGGAGATGATGATGGTTCACAAATTACCAATTATTAATCATGTGGAGGTATACACATGAACTTCCATTAAATTCAAAGCATTTTTTTTCTTCTCCTCTCTCACCTTTCTCTGGGTTTTTCTTCCTTAAGACCACACAGTGTGATTTCTGGTGTTCGAGGCAGGAAACACCAGCTCTGTTATCTTCCTTCTGCAGTGGTTCAAAAGTAAATAAGTAAAAGTTCTTCTGACACTTTATAAACCTAAAACTCAGTGAGGAGTTTTGTTTTTCCATCGTGAGTAAAAAAAAAAAACATTCTGAGCTAAGAAACTGGCTCTAGAAAGTGGCTAGCACAGCACAGCCCTACACGACTTGCAGAGTGGCTGGCAGGACCTCTGCAAAGTAGTTCCTCTCCCTACGGCATCTCTCTCGTCCTTTCTTTTCTCCTGCCCATCCTTCTCCCAAAGCTGCCTCCTCCCAAACTCTCTGAGGCAGAACTGGCTCTGGGTCTCCACCATCTCCACCTCCAGATCCCCTCAGTGTGGGTATATTCAACACAACCCAGCAAGGTGAGTCTTGGGCCTTAGCCAAGCAGACTACCTGTTGTTCCTCAAGCATGCCTTTGAGGTCTCAAGACATCTATGAATTTTTTGTTTTGTTTTATTTATTTTACAAAGATGGAATCATCTGACTCCAGACATAGTTTTGGGCAAATTACCCTTTTTTTTTTAAACTCAACAACATATTATGGACATCTTCCACTATCAATGCATGCAGTACTTTCCAGTTCTTTTTTATGGCTGCATAGTACTCCATAGTGTGCGGACCATAATTTTTTTTAATGTTGATTAACATTAAGGCGTCTCTACTCTGTTTTGCTGTGACAGATAATGCTGTGGTTTCTTGATGGATTTGTCTGAGGAGTGGGGTAGAAAGTAGAAGGAAAGGAGGGTAGTAAGTTTGGAGCGTGTCAAAGGGCTGCAAGCCTGGTTTTGTATGTTATGATAACTTCAGCTAGGCCAAAAGCACTCCAGAGTGCAACTGGATGCCTTGGAAATAGGGTGAGAGTGAAGAAGAGAAGAAGTAGAGAGGGCAGCAGAGGAGATGGGACAGTGCCTGGACCAATGCACAGGCCTTGTTCTTCCCACCATCCCACTCCTTTTTAGGCAACTGGTAATTTCTATCAATTACCAACATGGTGTTAGAGAGACCTAATGTTAACCCGTCTTTTCCCAAACTAATGCTTTAACTACTGGCTCTTCTGTGCCTTAGTTTGGTAAGGCAGGCTGAGACCAATTTGTGGAGGGTCTTGAACTCTGCACCAAGGGGTCTACGGCAATAGGGAGGCTGTAAGTGGATTGTGCTTAGTTGAGACTTCAGTTCTCAGCTCAGAAGTTTGCTTTGCAACTACTCAAGTGTTCTTAGGAGATAAACAGCACAATTAAAGAACAGCCAGCCTTGGGAAAGAACACAATACATCACCTGTCTGGTGGCCCTTCAACTCAGTTGTTTACCTTTACCTTCCAGAGGTAGCCCCGTTCTGTTCATCTAACTCCATATTCTTTGTACTCTTTGACTGTCCATAGCTATGGCCCCATAGCATTACCCATCCCCATAGCCCTGCTGGTTCCCTCTCCTCTTTTTTACCATTGGTGGATTCAAAATGCACACTTGCATTATGTATCCAGCATACCCTCTAGACATAAATACAACTTGGCCCCCAGGCCTGACTTTTTCGAAAGCATTTAAACTTACAGTTACTTTTCCTTCCCCACAGAATCACTCCTTCAGTCATCACTTATTTGGGAAGCTGGTCACATCCTACAAGGCACATTTTGCAAATAGCAAAGTAATTCTAATAATTACAGCAATATGTAATATGATATGATGTGTATGTACGAGACTACACACCTAACTACATTCTACCACCAGCCCCCAAATAACAAAATGCTGCAAATTCTAAATTTTGTAGAGTATATTTGAGTCTCTTAACTTTATGAATTCAGTCTTCTATGCAGGGATGACTGCACAGGAAGGCTTTTATTCCCTTTCCTTCTATTGTTGTTCACCTTTTGGTCAAAGCATGGCTCTGCTTCCAAAACCTCCTCCAACCTCCACTCTGTTCTTGGGTTCCCTTTCGGGCAACCTGCCTCGGGGCTTCTGTTCCATCTGGGGCTTCCCAAGCTGCGTTACTCAGTCTTGGTTCTCAGGACCAAGTGAGAGTGACTCTCCTCACTGCTTCCTGTAGGCTATCATTTGCTGAGAGCTCAAGTCCACGGAGAAGCCCTTTAGGGCTTGGAAAAAGCGGCAGTCGACACTCGGTACCTTGCTTCTGGCATCGGTCCCTTGCATCTCTCCTCCACCAACCTTTTCCTACCTGTCTCTGGAGAACTGTCTCTTTTCTGCCAGGGCTTTCAGCCTTCATTTCCCCAGGAAATGATTTTCTCAGTCTCTCCACAAAAGCCCAGGAGGAAAGGAACCGGCCTTTCATTCATAATTGGCCACAGCGTGGTATGGGAGGCAGTGGGAGTAGGAGTAAATGTTCTCCGCAGTTGACATAAATGCTTCTTCCAACAAAACCCAGCTGCTGCTGTCACTGGAATGGGTAGAAAGCTTACTTTGTTTGGAATGATCAATGATGGGATTACCAGAAAGTCCATGTGTCAAGGAGTGACTTAGAGTATCTTACTGGATAAGGAAATGAAGATCGATTTATTTTATTCATGGTGTGTATGAATGGGTACTTGTGTGTGTGTATAATTTCCTTCCTTTGTCAAGGAGCTAGCTTCTGAAATCGAGAGGGCCAGCCTTCAAGGGGATAATTAGGATTTTAACAGCTTACTGTGAGTGGAAAATTTCATTTTTCTAAGTATTGAGAAGTGCTTGCTAATAGTTATCCCAGCCATTAGTTAGTCTGCCAAAGATTTCTATCAGCCCTAGACGTTCAGATGGATGTTCCAATAAGCAGTACAATCAGCAGAGACTTTTCTACAGGAAATCAATCTGTACCCAATGCATTATCCAGGCATGTTTATTTTTCAGTTTCCTAAGTCATTTTGTTGTCAGAGCAGCCTTTTTATTCCCCTTGACTTTCTATTGAATTCTTTAAGGCAGCCGTCCTAAATCTGTTTCATTCTTCTTAAAGAACTTCTGACCTCCCTCACTCCCTACAGATGACCTCTACACCTAATTTCCTGAGAAGGTCAAGGCCTCAGCTCTCCTCTCCACTATCTCAATTTTGTCTGCATCATCATCCATCCTTTGCTTTTTTCCTTCATTCTTTCTACCTATTTCCAGAGAAGCCACATCCTATCTTTGTTCCCAAAACCTTTTCTGGGGTTCTTTTTTTTTTAATTTTTTTTTATATTTATTTGTTTTTTTCCCCCAAAGCCCCAGTAGATAGTTGTATGTCATAGTTGCACAGCCTTCTAGTTGCTGTATGTGGGACACGGCCTCAGCATGGTCGGAGAAGCGGTGCGTCGGTGCGTGCCTGGGATCTGAACCCGGGTCGCCAGCAGCGGAGCGCGCGCACTTAACCTGCTAAGCCACGGGGCCGGCCCTCTGGGGTTCTTGATTTCACCAATAATTCTCCACCTTCACCACCAGTGACCATTATCTCCCTCTTTCTGGCATCTCTGAGGTCTTATTCTCCTCTAGCTCCTCGAAAACATACCCTAATGTCTTGACTGCAAAAACCTGTGCCATGACTATGCCTCCCTATCAGATTGCTAACCAATCTTTCTGGAAAGTGTAGGCTATAGTCAATTTATCTGGAACCATCACAAAACTAGCCTCTCAAAAGTCATCGTGAACTGCTTAAACACCACATCCAATGACCTCATCCTGCTGATTTCTGTAACTCTTGACCCTCCTGATTGTAGACCATGCTTAGAAAAGGGAGACAGTGGAGATTAGAGAGTGAAAAGGAGGTAAATGAGATTCCAGAAGGGAAGCCCAGTTTTTGCAAGCAGCCATTGAAGAAGTAAAGCTGACTCAAACACACCAGGACCTTGGGCCTGGTTCCTTTTTTGTGGAGGGTGAAGGGGGCAGAGTTGGCTCCCAGCCCCTTCTCTCAGAGCCAGGACAGCAGGTCCCATCCATCCTGGTAGTCTTGAGTGCAGCACTGCTTGGGCAGAAGAACGGCCATGTGGCTTTTGTTTTGGGGAAAGGAGTTGGACAGACATTCTAGAGCCCACAGGGAGGTTTCCCCTTACTTTACAGAGTTAGCCACATTGATAGCTCACCCCAAGTTTTTCCAATCTGAAGAACCCAAGTTACTCCAAATCCAAGACTGTACCAAGGAGTGGAAAATAACCTTGGATGCTCTCTCTTTCTTCAGATTCTTACCATGGCTTTCATAACATCATGCTATTTCTCCTTCTCTGGCCTTTCTCTCTCACTGGCTTACCTGTTGCACGTGCCGTACAAGTTAAAACACTGCAAGTTTCCCCTTCAGGCTGACTCCTCTTCTCTCAGTGCATCTAACCTTGCTTTCTCATTCATTCCCATGCTTTTTGAAAGCCTAGTGAATCTGCTCCTGCTTTGATGTGACCAAGAGTACACTAGATCCCAGGAGGCTCAGTTTATTTTGGATAATTTTAAAAGGTATGCAAACATGCATTAGGCTACCCCACCCTACCTTCACCAATTTGGAAGGCTGTGGGTGGTGATGGTGGCCACATTCATTCATGTTAGAAATTACATCATCAGTTCCTATAGAATACAATAGTGCTCATTTCATAGTTCCCTTGATGTTGCTACATTCTTTCATTGTTCATGAACTTTAATTTAATGGCAAGTTTCCTAGTCCCATACCAGAGGGCCTTTTCCTTTGAGAAGCTCAAGATGCACTGATATGTCATGATAACTAATTAGGAAATGTAGAAGGAATGATGGCACTAGAAAATTACTGTTTGGCCACCACCACAGTAATAATTGCTTTAGGCAAGATTCATCAGTAAAAGCTATAATTAGTGGGAAAAAGTATGATGAGAAACAGGATATTTATACAATCTCAAGTATCTCCCCATAAGATGCTTCTTAAAAAGGTAAAAATAGTAATTTTACAATGGAGAATCCTGGCAGATACCACCACAACCAAGTGATCAAAGGGAACATCACCATTATAGGCATCATGTGCCTCTAGACATGAAGTATTGAGAAGGCCACTACATGCTTCTGGAATATTCCTGATAAAAATGCATAACCTAAATCTAATCATGAGGAAACATCAGACAAACTCAAACCGAGGAACATTCTACAAAATAACTAGCCTGTACTCTTAAAAAATGTCAAGGTCATGAAAGACAAAGAAAGAGGAACTGTTTCAAATTAAAAAGGGCTTAAAGAAACATGACAACTAAACACACCATATGATTCTGAACCATCCTGGACCAGAAAAAGGACATTAGTGGGGCAATTGGTAAAATCTGAATAAGGTTTGTAGGTTAGATAATACTATTGTTTCAACGCCAATTGCTTGATTTTGGCAGCTGTACTATGGTTATGTAAGAAAATGTCCTTGATTTTTAGAAAATATACACTGAAATATTTAGAGAGAAAGGGGCATCATGTCTGTAATTTATTCTCAAATATTTCATGGAAAAATTGCATGTGCGTAGAGAGAGAGAGAATAAGAAAGCGTGATAATGTATTAACATTTGAGGAACTGGGGAAGAAAATATGGAAATTATTTGCACTACTTTTGCAACTTGCCAGTCTGGAATTATGTCATAATATAAAGTTTAAAAAATCTAATAATAATAACACTAACATTTATTGAAGACTTGTTGGATACTTATCAAGAACACACCTTGTATGTATAATCTCTTTTAATCTTCACATTAACCGTATGTGGTGGGTACTCTTATTATCTTCAAGTTTAAAGATGAGGAAACAGATTTAGAGAGGTTAAAAAACTTGGCCAAAGTCACAATGTTAGCAATGGTCGAGCCATAACTTAAAGAAAGCCTGTCTGATCCCAGAGCTCATGCACTTCACCTCTGTGTCATGTATAATTTACCAAAGATTGCTTAGATAAGTCAGCCACCTGGCTGGCTAGCTCAGCTCTCTGGAAAATTTCTCAACAACATCATATCATATAGATATAACCAGGTGGCTCTGGCTGAGACTAGATGCACAGTTTTAATCAGGGGTAGGGAAGAAACTAGTACTTCTTACTTCTCTCTAGTTCTTTCTCCTTCCCTGGACACATGGACACACTTTCCAGACTTCTTGCAGTCAGGCAAGCCCATGTGACTAGTTCTAGCCAATAAAATGTGAGAAGGAATGATCTGTATCATTTCCAAGGTGAAGCATTTAAGGGCAAGTGTGGCCCCTCCATGCTCTCTTTTCCTTATCTACGGTGATTTTGAAGCCCATAAGTTGAAATGGCAGAGCCACAAGATGGAAATAACATGGATCCTGGAGTCACTGCATGAAGGACAGATGCCTGGGGGAATCACCCCACCCTGGTTGGATTTTGTGTGAACAAGAAACAAATCTTCTGTTAAACTAAGCCACTGAGTTGGTGGGGTTTACTTATGGCCATAGCCTAGCCTAGCCTATGTAGACTACAAGGGCTTAAAGGCCTCCAGAGACTTGACCAGCAGGTAATTAAAATGAATGAAGCAGCTAAGAGCGAGACTAAGAAGAAGGAGGAGGGGTGGGGAGGGGACTGTGTTGAATTGGAGATGCATGTCCCATTATAGGGGAAGAGCTGCTGCTCAGATTTAGTTCATCTTCTCATGAAATAATTTGGGGCCAGCATTGCCAGATCTTAAGTGAATATTTTTTTCAAGAAAAGCTGGAAATCTGGATGTTGATATGAAATCTCCCAATTTTTATGTGTTGGCAGCTCATATGGATTAACAAAACAAAACCAAAACCAAAAAACAGACATCCTTGCTGTTTCCTAAACGTCATAGGTATGTTTCTGCCTCTAGGTTTTTGCACTTGCTGGTCCTTCTGCCTGGAATGTTCTTCCTCTAGACACCTGCAAGTATTGCTCCTTCTTCTCTTCAGGTCTTTGCCCAAATGTCACCTTCTCAGTGAAGCCTCTCTTGACTACCCTCTTTAAAATCACAACACCTCCCTCCCACCTTCTACTTTCTCCACCTTCCCTGTTTTCTTTTCTTCTCCATACTCTTTGTCATCTTCTAAATAAATAATAATTTTTTAAACTTATTGATTGACCTGCCTATTTTCTACCACTATAATCAAAGTATATGAGCGTGAGCACTTTTTGTCTTGTTTTGTTCACTTTTGTATGCCAAGTACCTAGAATAGTCCCTGGCACATAGAAAGTGCTCAACATTTATTTCAGTAAATGAATTTTTAAAAACACCCCACTATGTGGGTCAGACAAAGCACAGCTGGAAATTTGATTCAGTTCATGGGCCATCGGTGTGCAAATTCTGTTGTAGACCTATATTGAGCAGTCCTTGGAGAAAAGTGCCATTAAGAATAGCAAGCAGCTTTCTGTCTCCCACAAAGTAGACAGTTGATTTATTTTGTCCTGGGAAATGGACCACAATGAGTTTTAGGAAAAGTCCTGTAAATTCCAGGGCGCCTGCCTATGCCTTCACAGAACACTGTGAAAGCAGTCTACCTTGCATCTTGTCTCTGCTATAAATCTTGGATTTGTTCACACCCAAATTTCTGTCTCAGTCCTGGATTGTGGACCAGTCCTATTCTTCACAGTCACATGAGCCAATTCATTCCCTTTTGCTTATTAAGTGGGTTTGAGTTGGGTTTCTGCCACTGTGGATGAAAGAGTCCTGACAAGTTTAATGTGACTTTGGGCAAGCCGCTTCAAGTTTCTGAGTCTCAGTTTCCTCACTGATAAAAAAGAGGTGGTCAGGTTAGCTGAATATGAAAGTCTTTTCAAGGATTTTAACATTTCAGGATTCTAACACATTTAAGTCCCCCGATCTATGGAGCCCAAACATTTTTGGCTGTGGGTGAACTTGGTTCCCTGGAGCCACACGCCACTCTCTGCCCGTATTACCACCAGCCCCTCTGACTTATGGTGTCTACTGCTTCATCTCCTTTGGGGTTGGTTGTTCTGGCCACATGTTCAGGATCTGCCCCTGTTGGAACAGCCACTTGTATTTCAGTTCTAGTATCTCCAAATGTCCTTCAACATGATCCTTGTTGGCACATATGGCACATTTTTCTTCTCTCTGACCCTGACTCTTTTTTGCCTCTCATTTGCCTTTTTTCCCTTCTCTTGTTCCATGCCTTGCTAAAGTCATATTTACTTGCTAATCTGCAGCGTTAAGACATTTTTAAATCTTTTGTGCCAGGACCCTATTGTGTGTCTAGATTGTTCTTCTCTTCTATGCCTCCTTCCATTTTTCTCTGGGATGGGTAGGAATCTTACTTTATCAACTCAGGTTAGAAAGCTACATTATTGTCTTTAAATCATAACAGAAACTGACTCCGAGTCCCCATTTGGCAGGACTGGAGGGAAATTCAATCTTGGTTATTATTATGGATTCTTCCCCTCACCCCAGGGTCAGACAAAGGTCCTCGGGATCTTATCCAGAGGAAAACACTTGGAGGGGTCCCCTCAGTGCAAGGCATGCTGGTTACTGTGGATATGCTCATTTTCCTAGCCTACATGGCACGCTAGTGTCTGGTAGCTGCTGGGCCACACACTTGGGCATGAAAATCATAACAACCATTAATGTTTATGGAATGTTACTAAAGTGCCAGGGAGTTAGTAGTGCTCCACATAAATAATTTCAGATGGGCCAATTACTTTTTCATCTAGAACACACTTTTCCCAGATAACTCACAGTTCTCCCTCATCTCCTTCAAGTCTTTGCCCAGATACGACATTCTCAATGAGGCCTCTCCTGACTACCTGCATATCTGCCTCATCCACCACAACTCCCCATCCTTTTTCCCTGCTCTACTTTTGTTCCATAGCACTTACTTGCTAACACAATGTAGTATGATTTACATACTAACAGTGTTTTCTGTCTGCCTCCCCCCACTAGAATGTAAGGTCCATAAGGGTAGGATCTTTATTTTGTTTACTTTTGTCTCTCAAGCTGCTAAAACAGTACCTGGCATATAATTCAATAAATGCCTGTGGAATATGTAAATAATCTTCATTTTACAGATGAAGAAACTGAGGCACATAAAGGGAAGTGAATATCCCAGTTCACATAGTCAGCAAGTGGCAGAGCTTGAGTTCAAACCTGGGCCATCTGATTTTTTTAACCACTACACTATCTTTGTGTGGACTAGGTATCCCTAGACCTAGATCTAGCCTCCCCAGGCACATCAGTCCTCTCAGAGGCCCTGCTGTATCCCTGGGGCACCGAGAGAGCACAGAGTGTAGGTCCCAATGCTCAACGAACCCATGAATCTTCCTCTTCCTTCAGCTCAACCCCCATCCCTTCCCCAAACACCACCAACTTCCAGAATAATATAATATCTTCAATGAGATTAAACTTTCATTTAGGCCAGAAAAAGAGTTTATCTTCTAGAAATACCAGGTTTCCACGGAGCAAGTGCTCCTGAGGCTAAGAAATATAAGGATTGACCACTTTCTTGGAATAAGGAGGTGAACTACCCAGAAAACAAAACAGAATTAGCTTGTAGAGTGTGTGTGTGTGTGTGTGTGTGATGAGCACGCCTTTTACACCCCGAGCTCCCCTTCTCACACCAGCTGCAAGATTCTCTCCTTCTCTTCTTTAATTCTAGACCTGAAATCCAATCAATACCTGTGGAAACACCTCTGAATGGGCTTGCACAAAGCCCACCTCCCAAGAGGGCTGGAGGGAGGGGAGCTCCCACTGCAAGAGTAAAGGATTGTTCTTCTATTACTGGATGATTTCCCAGTGCTTCCTCAGTACCTTCAGCTGCAGCATTCAATTACAGCCTCCTGCAAAAATGACTCCTTCACCTTTGGTGAGAAAGGATAGCTTTTCCGTTGTGGAAAGTCCCCTCTGCTCCCCACCCCACCCACTGGGTAAAGATGCAAGTGTGTGTGTGGTGATGTTTTGAAACAAAGGAGCACAGGACCTTTTGCAAAGGCCATAAGTGGAGAGGACAGAAAGACCTTCTGTGGCTAAGCGCAGCACTACGCCGACAGTGCTTAGAAAAGGGGGCCATCGTTTTTCCGCTCTTTGAAAGAAAACTGTGTCTTCAAAGTACAGTCTCCCCTTTGGGACCCAATCTCTCTGATGACATTAACAAAGATACTAATATTAATAAAGATGCTATTCTTTTCTTCTTTTCTCTTCCCCCCGCTTCTAGAAAATCAACACTTGTAAATACCGTGGGGAGGGAGAGGCAGAACGTTTCCTTCATTCCAGCCTGCCAAAAAGACCCTGGTACTTATTTGAAAAGACATCTGCCATATGACCGGGCTAAGCGGGATGTATTTCCATCCTCGAATGTTTCCTGTCTTTCTAGTGACTTCCTATCTGTCTGTGATTGACAAGTATTTTTGAATGCTGGAGATTGATTAAAAACAAAACCAAATCCTGTTGTGATCCTTTCACAGCTGAGCCCTTCATGTTCCATCTCTGAGCTAGTGGCAGGCAGGACCAATGTGATCCAAGCAGAGAAAGCTGAATGCAACATCACCGCTGAGGCGAAGAATACAGGGCGAGGGGCAGAGAGAGTCTGTGCCCTGGGCCCAGTGCTCTGGTCTAGCCTGAGAGCGGCAGACCTGCATAACTGGCTGTGCAGAGCCCTGAAAACCACAGCACGGAAGTCTGAGGAACCCCAGGAGGGGCAATTTTACTGGCCTCTCTTTTCCTCTCATGTAATTTGGGAGGCTTGGGGGAAAATTCCCTGACAGGATTGCCTTGGGCAAACCACACATCCTTGCACCTCACTGTTGTCACTTGTAAAGGGAAGGGGTATGCAGTAGGTACTCTGAAATGCTGAGGTTCTGAGGTCGGTAGAATGCAGGAGGGGCCAAGTCTCCTGAAGCCAAGCTATTAAGTAGGGCTTCAGAGGTGGGCCACACTGCTCCCAAACTTGAAAGTGTGCCAGAATTCCCTGGAGGGCTTGCTTCAGCACAGACTGCTGGCCCCACCTCCAGAGGTGCCTTTCAGTAGGCCTGGGGCGTGGCATGAGAACTTGCATTTCTAACAAGTTCCCAGTTGCTGCTGCTGCTGCTGGGCTGGGGATCACGCGTTGAGAACCACTGCTGTAGTCGTCCCCCGCCTCAGAGGAGAAGCCCTCTGAGAAGAAGATCACCAGGTGGAGCACAGCCCACCAGGATTGCAGCTTTCAGGATGCCTACGTTTCCCTCCCACCTGAAGGGGGCAGCCTGGTTCTGCCTCAGCCTAGAGGAAGGAGCCGGATAACTGCGAAGTGAATCCCTGAGAAAATACTCCCATTTCCTGAAAATCCTAGAGAGTGGTAAGGCTACCCCACGGGCCTGGGTCTAGGCCCTTGGCTGGGGAGCCCCTTTAGTCTGAGTGTTCCCACCCTGGGCTGGCCAGGGCTTTACTACCCGACAGAGGACAGCCGTTCTAGCTCTGGCCTCCCGAAGGCAGGGAGCGTGTCTCTTTCGCCTTAGTGTTCTCACCGCTCACAAGGTGCTGTCTCGGTGTCAGGGCCCAAGAAATGTTCCGTAAACAAACAAATGAAGACCCTGAATATTTGTGCACGAGCTAGTGAAAGAGAAGGGTAGAAAGTGGTGGAATGAGTTTTAAACATGATCAGTCTACCAGAGACACTGACCACTGTTTCTGAAAGCAAGAGTGTCTTCTGAAGCTGGGTGATTCTTTCTCCTCTGACACCACGCTGGACTTTACAAAGGCTGAAGCGTTCCGACAGGCAGAGGGTGGCAAGAGCAAAACCAGCCAGCAGGGGGAGCCTCTACACTTGCTCTGTAGGCTCAGCCCAAAGTGAGACATCCGCCACTCCCCCTCTTCTTATTTAAAAAAAAAATCCTGTTGTACTGCAGGATGGCTCAAACCTTTATTTAATACAAGGTAAGAATAAATAAGCAATACATAAAAAATTCCCAAGCTGAACGAAAGCCTTCTATTTGTGCAGCAGAGACAGTCTACCCAAGCCAGAGGTAGACTGCTCCAACAGATAACTCCCACTCAGGAAGCGGCCGGCTAATAGACTTACCTGGTGTGGAAAAGGAAGGAATTCTGGGGAATGGAAGGAGCAGAAGAGGCTCTGAGATGGACAGAAGGTGTTTTGGGGGAAAAGAGAGAAGACTAGGCTGATTGGAAAGATTCCTCTCCTCCCTCCATCCCTCGGGCTAGGAGGTCAGATATGGGTAGAGACTTGAGGCAGGGCCTGAGGACAATCACAAGTCATCTCCTTGGCCCTAGAACGCTCAGTTCTCCACTACCAGCAGATTTCTGTCCAACCTCTAGATGTTTAGAAGATGTGAAGGTGGTACCACATGGGGCCCACTGTCATAGGAGAGGTCTGCTGTTTGGGTCTCTAAGGGTGGCCCTAGGCTTGTACTGCTCCATTCCCACACTCTCTCAAAGTTCCTCTAGTGACCATAGTGATCATGGGGCATGATCAGCCTGTAAGACAAGCTTTGGATGCGGGACAGAGCAACTTAAAGTGATGCAGTTGGGGATCAACCCAACAACTGACCCTCATTAGCAACATTATCTGTTCCCTACACTGGTGACTGGTCACATCGTTATATAGCATTTTTCACTAAAGTAGTTCCTCAAGCTTTTTATCACCCCTCTCCAAAACTGGTCCTCCTCCTGTATTGTCAATCTGCTTTTAGTAATGTCGTCATTTACAAAGTCATCTAAACAAGAAACTTCTAGTTATTTTTCACTCTCTCTACCATACACATTCAACCAGTCAAGAAGTCCTGATCATTCTACTTCTTAAATAATCTCTATCTTCTTCCCTCCATAGCCATAGTTAGGACGCATCTCGGTGGCTACTTGTCTCTGTCTTCTCTAATTCCATCCTCAACACTGATTTCAGATGATCTAAAAATCATATTTGATCATGGAGATCCCCTGTTTAAAGACCATTGATAGGTATAAGGCTGCATTGCTTTCAGGAATGAGGCAGGGTATGAATAAATGAATGAATGAATGAATGAATGAGAAACAAACAGATGGGGAAGAGGAATTGGGGTAAGAGAGTTTTTTGAATTCCTGTCATGTGGGAGACCACGCACTGTGATCCTGTAAGCTATATCATGCCCTGGAGTTGAATTCCTGTCAACACAGGGGAATAAAAATTATATTTAAAATTTTTTATTCCATTATTCATGCCAGTCCAGCCAGGCCTGCTTCTCATTTCCTTCCCCACTCTCCTTATAGATTCCAAAAGCACTTGCACCACTTCCCTAAGATTTACACTAATGAGAAATGAGGTGCCATGTGGTTAGCCCCATGTAGCACAGCAGACTGTCCCCCAGAGGGCCTTTCTGTAGTCGGTAGGGTGGGTACTCCCAAAGAATTTTCCCTTCTAGCCCAACCCAGCCTCTAGCTGGAGAAAAATGTGGTCTCAGAAGTAGAGAAATGTTTCCTTTTTTAACACAGGCCCTTGTCTTTTACTAACCTTAGAAAAAGATCTCTTTTTCTGAACACTCACACACAAACACACACACTGTTTAGCTTCTTATAAAAACGCGGTTACTGTTACTGTGTTTTCGTCCTTAATATCTGCATTTTGGGGATGGTTGGCCATTGCTGCTGCACTTGACAGGAGCTGACAAGTAACCACTTGAGTGTGTCACCGATGCTGTGACTGGAGTGTCTCAGGGATGAGGCGATGAGGAGCTGGTTTTGTGTTTATGCACCCGGGCAACCGTCGTGTTTACTGTCTCTTTGGTTAGCTTCCAAACCAGCAGCACCGCACCCGCTGACACAGGGCTCCGCACTGGTTACTGACAGGCTGGCCTGCCAGTTGTGAGGAATTGTTACTTTTAACTTGAGCAATTGGTGGTTTCGTTTGAGGAGTAGTTTTACAAACACACATCAGAGTTTCGCCTGACAAAAATCCTTAATGCCTAACGAGGCAGTGAAACCAAAAGGTGTGGCCATGTACCAGTCAGACTGTCTGCTCCTCTTCTTGAGAGACTGATAAATATTGTGTTTATCAATCCCTTTGGATTTGTTGAGATCCTACTGTGTATTTGGCATTGATCTAGGCTTCAGGAACCCAAAGATAAATAAACAGTGGTCTACCAAGAGTGATAAATATGTGAGCAGCTAAATGTAATGCAGAGCCATAGGGTTAGAAAAGCAGGCAGGAGTAAAGTGCTGTGGGAGTACAGAGAAGGTGGAGGGCAGCTGGGGAAGGTTTGTGGACTGGTTGATATTTGAGCTGGGTGTAAAAGGCAAGGAAGAAAAACATGTGCCAGAGACCATGCTTGGTGCTTTCCCTGCATTGACTCATATGCAATGCTCACAACAGCCCTGTGAGAAGGGAACTATTATTACCTCCAATTTACAGATGAGGAAGCAGAGACTTATGGAGGTTAAGTCACTTGCTTAAGGTCACATACCTAGTAAGTCAAGGAGCTGGGACATGAGATACTGCCAGCTACAGAGTCAGCACTCAGTAAACATTAGCCATTATTATTATCATCATTAAACCCAGGGCTACAGCCTCTAAAGCCCATGCCCCTGACACTGTGTTATCATGGCCCCAGCAACACATGAAAGAAGCACGTGTCTGGGTCTTTCCCTGGATCATTGGAGGCATGAGTCCTTCTCGGTGGAATTCTTCAAGTTCTCAGTTAAAACCTGGAGGCTTGCCTAAATTATGAAGAAGGCAGACTTGGTCTTTGGCCCCCATTGGTCACAGGAGTGCCCCCTTTCCCTCTTATGTACTCCTCTTCCTTCAGCTGCCCCTCCTGCTCTTTCCTCACTTTTGAAAAGTCTATTTCCTAGTAAGGGGTCAGACAGTGTAAGTCTGAATCTTAGAATTTGAAATGTAGAAAAAAACATGGAGATCATTTAGTTCAGCTCTTTGATTTTACAGATGCAAAAACTGAGGCTGAATTAACCAAGATTCTTTTTGCTTCAAGAGACATAACCCCTTTAAACTATCTCAAGTGAAAAAAGGAGATATATTAGCTTTCAGGGGTAGAACTAGCTTCAGGGATTTAAAAAAATGTCACTAGTTTATTTGTGCTCTCTTTTTAATCTCAAATCTTTTGTCTCTACTTCAAAATATGATGGCTTCAATTGTTCCTGTTATCGTTGGAATTCCTTTATATGGTTGGTAGAAGATACAGCCATGGGAAACCCCAGGCTACATCATTCCATGTTAGTGATTTCAGATGAAAGAGAGATCTTCTGTCTACTTGTTTCAGTCTATATATAAATCACAGGGAAAGACTCTGATAGGCCAATCTTGGGTCACATGGCTACTTCTTGGACCAATCATTGTGGCCAACTGGATGTGCTATGATAACTGACCAGACCTGGGTCTCATGCTATGCCAATGTGGGGTGGGAAGGGGATGGCAGGTGTTAAGAGCAGCTCCACCAGATTCATATGTGCCTTTATGGAGGAAGGAGGGTTGCTCTTACCAGGAGGGCAGTGAGGTAATCAGCCTTCTAAGATGGTCCCCAATGATCACTACCTCCCGGTATGTAGGCCTTCATGTAATCCCCTCCCCTTGAGTATGAGCTTGACCTAGAGACTCACTTCTAATGAATAGAATATGGCAAAAGTGATGCGATATCACTTCTGACGTTATTTTATCAAAGTCTGTGATCCCCCCCTTTTCCTTTGCTCACTTGGATGAAGCCAGCTCCCGTGTTGTAAGGTGCCCTTGGAGAAAGGCTCACATTTCAAGGAACTGAGCGTTGCCTCTGGCTGATGGCCTGCAAGGAACTGAGACCCCCAATCCAATAGTCCACAAGAACTGAGTCCTTCCAATGACCACTGAGTGAGCTTGAAAGTGGATGCTTCCCCATCCTTGCCTTGAGTGAGGGCAACTGTGGCCAACTCCTTGATTGCAACCTTGTGACAGCCCTGAGCTGGATGACCCAGCTAAGCCACACCCACATTCCTGATCCATTAGAAACTGTGAGATAATAAATGTGTGTTGCTTTAAGCTGCTAAGTTTTGGGGTAATTTGTTATGCAGCAATAGAAAACTAATACAGGGAGGAAGGACACTGAGCAGACAGAAAAAACACACAGATATCCACCACAGAACCTACTGGAATACAAAATAGCATCATTGTTCTGGTTTCTGAAAGTCCTAAGCTTTCCTTCTCAGACTTTTCCTTCCGGCTCTGTCTTCCTCCTTGCCTGGATTACCCTTTTTTTCTTTATACCTTTTATTTCTTTCCATTCTCCATGCTTTCATAAGAACCAGCAGGAAAGGGAAAGGAACAGGGAAGAGAAATATGTTAAGAAACTAGGAATACTGAGGGCCTACTATGTATCAAGCACTTTGCAGGCCACTTTCCGTGACTGATCTCATTTAATCATTCCCCTAAACCCTATCAGACTGGTTTTATTAGTTCTATCCTCCAGATAAGAAAATTGAAGCCTGGAGAGTTGACATAACTTGCTCAAGATCACTTATCAGGGAAGTGGGACACAAGCAAAGCATGTTCATTCCACTGCAGCCTGCTGCCTTCTGGCAGGCAGGTAATTGTTTTTATCCAATAATAGGCTCACCTCACTTGTCCCTGCTGATGTGGCGCGGGGCTGCCTCCGACATCAGGCCTTCACTCACAGAGGGCTGACCAGCTTGACTGTACAGCTTTCACAGAGTTACTCTGTTCTTTTCTATCTGTGCCCATAGGTAAATTTATAACCAGACCCGCTGCCAGCTAAACAAATCCCGCAGGAAGGAATCCCTTCTTCACTCTCCAAGTCAAATTGCTTCTGTGATAAACCAGAGGCTGAGCATGCCAGGGAGGACGCAGTGCCACCTGCTCCCACAGGCACCTGTGACAGCCCTTGTTTACAGAGGAGGGCTGCACACCCCAGTCGACAAGGCTAGCCAGGAATTTTGGGGCCCAGACAGGATGTCCCAGACCTCTACACCAAGAAGCGGGCAATCTCAGTCTTGGCTTCTCCTGCCACACCAAACAGAGACACATTATGGAATGGAGAGGTTCTATTTGCAGATGTAACTCTGGCTCCTTCACCAAGAGGGCACCACAACGTCTCATCATCTGAACAAGAGAAACCTGTAACAGAGACTAGCCTATAGGCCTAGTTTCAGAGACAGAAAAATAATTTCCCTGAAATGCTGTTCTGTGCCACGTGAGTCATAGCTGAACTGCCAAGGGAAGCATTTTTAGAACACCACAGAGGGGACAGTCATAGGTCTAAACCTTTAAAGGACTACATTTTTAAAAGGTCAACTCCTTTTTCCCTGGAGGGGGTCCTTCTAATAGGGACTATAGCAACGGATAATTAATAATTGTGATATTGAGAAAGTGGCCTGAAAAAGGAAAAAATTACTTGGAACCAGCCTCTCATCCAAGATGTGCCCCTCCCTTCCTGCATTGCTCTGATCTAAGGATGCAGTGATGCTTAGCCAAATTTCCAGTCCTTTCCGACTTGCAGTTATGTTTTAGTATTAATCCAATTTATACAGCTAAGAATCACATTTTAGCAGGGACTACTACCACAGAAATGTATCACAAATTCTTTTTTCTTCATTTATGTTTTCAGTATTCCGTATTAATTGCCATAATCTTTTCCTCATGACAGACATGTGATGTATTTGTGCACAAACCAATATTGAGCGCATACTGGATGTGTACTAGTAGCCTAATAAAAAAAAAATTGGGGGAAGGAATTGGACGTATGATGTTTGAAGGCAGAACTGCCTCCCATTTCTGGGACAAGTCACTCATTTTCAGTTTCCATCCTCACTTTAAGGATTTCTCCCAGGCTGGTCTTCAATCCCCGCTGCCCCTGAATTCCAAGCCTTTCTGTCCCTGCTCCCTGGGCTGTTCTGCTGCCTCTTACCAGATTCTCCAAGGCTCCCTCTCTGCTGGGACTCTGATCTGCTGAAGCCATATCTTCCCAATATTGTAGCTGACCGCAGAATGGGTTAGATATTTTTGTCCAGCTCCTGCAGCTGGGGTGTTCTTGTAAGGCTCCCCCTACTCCAAGAGTTGTTAATAATGAGTACTCTTATTGAGCACTTAGAATATGCTAGGCTTGTGCTAAGCTCTTTATATGCATTGTCTTCATTAATCCTCACAAGGAGCTTGTCCCTCTTGTCATCCTGCTTTACAAATGAGGACACTGAGGAACAGAGAGGTTAAATAACATGCACAGAGTTGCAAATCTAGTAGTGGTGCTGGAATTCGAATCCAGTCAGCCTGGCTCCAGAGGCTGTGTTCCTCACCACGATGCTGTTGGTTAGTTCCAGATCTTAGCCCATTTCCTACAAGGTCCTTTGGGTCCTAGTTATTTGGGTCAGGTGCAGCTGCATCATGAGATAAGACAGGTATTCAATAAATTCTACTCAAGAATCAGGTGTTGAACATCTCTTGGGTGTGGGGCACCGCTAACTCGCAAACCGGGGGTGATGGGTTTTCGTGTGGGAATGAAGCATGCTAATCTTTCATTGAATGATTGGGAAGGGACTTCTTTTGCTTGCAAGAATAGTAGATCTGACCCGAGGAAAAATTGTGAGGTCTCTGTGTCCCGCTGTCTGGCCCGTCTTGAACCCTGTTCTGTTCTTTCTTCAGCTTAGGAAGCTTCTCCTTCTCCTCCACCCGGGATCTTCTCTCTGTGCCTCTGTACCCAGCAGCACTGCACTCAAAAGTAGGTCACACACACCTCACTGCATCTTTGATGTAAGCTTTATCTTCGGATTATCCAGGAGTGCATGCTTCAACACTTACTTAGTCGCCTGCCTCTGAAGAGGCCACAACAGGTCACAGTATCTGGTATCCTCAACCTCACTGAGCTTATACTTTGGTAGGTGAAGGCAGACATGAGTCCCTTTAATAGGGTAAAATGAAATAAGAACTCTAAAGGGGAATACATAAAGTGAGGTAGGACCCAAGTCCTAATTAATAAAAGGCATTGGTCTTTTCTGGGGGTGACGGAAATATTATAAATCTCGATTGGTTGCATAGGGAATATATTTTTCAAAGCTCATCAAATTGTGCACTGAAGACCTGTGCATTTCTCTGTGTGTAAATTTTACCTAAATAGAAACTTTTTGTCTAAGAAATAAAAAAAGGCATAGTTTAAAGGAACACCGGTAAGCAGACACAGAGTCATTCCCAAATGTCATATAGGCAAATCATGTAAAAGCCAT
The DNA here is from genome assembly GCF_057802395.1 of Ceratotherium simum simum. Taxonomy (NCBI): domain Eukaryota; kingdom Metazoa; phylum Chordata; class Mammalia; order Perissodactyla; family Rhinocerotidae; genus Ceratotherium; species Ceratotherium simum. The sequence goes on from NC_141910.1 coordinate 21,035,094, forward strand.
TCATTTGAAAATATTTGCTGACCACTTAACATGTAGTGGGACAGTTCTAGGATCCATCAGTGAAGCTTCGTGGAGCTTACATCCTGGCAGGACCCTTTAGAGGGTGGAGGAGGGGGAAATTTCTGCTGGTCTCAGTAGGAGCAACTGGAAGCTCTGTTCTCAGATGGTGTCAATGATCCATGAAAAAGGAGATTAGTGAAAAAGGCTCAGAAAACAGAAAGCAAAAGACCTTATATGCGTCAGAGACTAGAACTGCTCTTGCAGGTGGGGCCCAGAGGCTGAAAATCTTCCAGCCCCAACCCCAGAGTCTCCCTGCAGCTTGGGAGGGCAGCGTCCACACCACCTCCCCACCAGCGACTCCGTGGGCTGAGAGGATAGCACCTCTGCCAGAGGTCCTGGGCTCTCTTCCTGCACATCTGCGAACAGGGCGTGGGGCCTAGCCAAAGCCAGCAAACCAGGAGGTTGTAAACTTATTTTTTGAGCACTGAGAGAGGCGGGGAGGTGTTAGCGCTTTTTGAAACCAAACTTTTGTCCTTAGAAACACCACAGAAGGCTTGGCAGAGTCCCCGGGAGTTGGATGGTGCTGCTGTGAATCACAGGAACCCCAGGCGAGAAAAGGCCATCTGAGAGGGGTTGCAGGTTCTTTTTTTTTTCATGATTTTATTTTTTATTTTTTCCCCCAAAGCCCCAGTAGATAGTTGTATGTCATAGCTGCACATCCCTCTAGTTGCTGTATGTGGGACGCGGCCTCAGCATGGCCAGAGAAGCGGTGCGTCGGTGCGCGCCCGGGATCTGAACCCGGGCCGCCAGCAGCGGAGTGCGCGCACTTAACCGCTAAGCCACGGGGCCAGCCCTGCAGGTTCTTTTGAAGTCTCAAAATCTTTACTAAATAAAGGATCCAGGAAACCTTGATCTTAGAGCAAAGTTTAACAACATTATATATAATAAAGGATAATGAAGTAACATATAGTTATCGTTAATTAAAATGATCTAAGTGACATATACCCTCTGAATTTACAAAGATAGCACAACTTATACCATAAATCATGTTTGCAGTCTTTTTTTAGTAACAACAATAAGATGATATTGTAGGGGTAGAGTTGAGGTTGCAGTTTGTGAGACTCAACATTTCGCATCTCTCTCCCCAATTTTTGCTCCTCCTGTCAACCATTTTTTGTCCTTGAGTTGACCACACTCATTTTGTTTGTTTTCTGTTCCATTAGTTGAAAACATATTTAGCGCTTCCAGGTGATACAGGAAATTCATTTGGAGGTTAAATAAGAGAAAAGAATTAAATTCAGGAAGTTTCCTTAAACTGGAAAACATGAAAAACTTCAGCAATGTTACAAAAAAGACCAAAATGCCCCAGTGAATCCCAGGACTAAGCTAGTATCCAAGTTCCTCCCTAGCACATCGGGACTCTTCCCTTGAGGTTGTCTCATCGGGTGGTTTGCCCAGGGTAGCATGGTGACCCACAAGGGGAAAGAAACAAGAGAGGAAAAGACACAGTCAAGAGAGACCAACATGCGTTTGGAATTTGGAAAGCTGATGTATTTTTGCAGGCGTCATCAATTTCTTTCTGTAATGGTCCAGACAGTAAATCGTTTAGGCTTTGTAGGCTCCAGGATCTGTGTCAAAACGATTCAACTCTGCCATTATATCATGAAAGCAACCATAGACAGTAAGTAAACAAATGGGTGTGGCTGTGTTCCAATAAAACTTTATTTACAAAAACAGGCCCTGGATTGGATTTGGCCCACAGGTGGTTGTTTGCCAGTCCCTGTATTATTGGTTAAATGACAACACACCAGAGACAACTAAAGACAAGAATGGGGGAAATGGGGCTGGAAAATGGAGTCAAGGACAGCTATGTGTTCACTAAACTCCATTTCCTTTTCCTTATGGACACGTAGGTAGCCTACATTTTTCCAGCCTTTCTCAAGTGGGGCCATGTGACTGGGTTCTGAATAGTGGAATATGGACAGAAGTAAGATATGCCAGTTTCAGGCCTGGCCCCTTAAAAACTTCCCAGGAGATCTCCTTGTTCTCACTTGCTCTTCCTCTATCTGCTGGCTGGGTACAGAGGATGCAGTGGAGAGCTCTGAGGCCCTGGAATGCGCAAAGTCACTTGGATGAAGGAACCTGGGTTCCCAGATAGCAGGGTTGAGCAGAGCTTCCCTGCCAACACCATCAGACTTTGACACGAGCTAGGCATTAATTTGTTGTGCGTGTGTGAGGAAGATTAGCCTTGAGCTAACATCCGATGCCAATCCTCTTCTTTTTGCTGAGGAAGATTGGCCTTGTGCTAACATCCGTGCCCATCTTCCTCTACTTTATATGGGACGCCACCACAGCACGGCTTGACAAGCGGTGAGTCAGTCCACGCCTGGGATCCAAACTTGTGAACCCCAGGCTGCCGAAGCGGAGCACGTGAACTTAATCGCTATGCCACGGGGCTGGCCCCTTAACTTTTTATTTTGCTAAATCACTGAGAATTGGGGGTTTGTTTGTTACAGGAGCCAGGGTTACTTATTGTAACCAATACAGAATCCAAGGATCATGTTACTTTGTGCCACAGACCCTCAGAAAGCCCAGGAATTGGATACAACACGTACTTTTTTGTTGTTGTTGTTATTGAAAATTTATTAGTTTCTTTAGGAAGCAATTTTAGGGCAGGCTTAGATTAATATCTAATTCTTCTTTAAAAATTATTTTATTGAGGTTATATTGGCTTATAACATTGTGTAAATTTCAGGTGTATGTTATTATATATCAGTTTCTGTATAGACTGCGTGTTCACCAATAGTCTACTTTTTATCCGTCACTATATGTATGTGCCCCTTTACCCCTTTCACCCTCCCCCCACGCCCTTCTCCTCTGGTAACCACTAATCTGTTCTCCTTATCTATGTGTTTGTTTATTTTCCACATATGAGTGAAATCATATGGTATTTGTCTTTCTCTGTCTGACTTACTTTCCTTAGCATAATACCCTCAAGGTCCATCCATGTAGCTGGAAATGGCACAGTTTTGTCTTTTTTTATGGCTGAGTAGCATTCCACTGTATATATATACCACATCTTCTTTATCCATTCATCTTTTGATGGGTGCTTGGGTTGTTTTCACATCTTGGCTATTGTGAATAATACTGCGAGGAACATAGGGGTGCATATATCTTTTTGAATTATTGATTTCATGTTCTTTAGATAAATACCCAGTAGTGGGATAGCTAGATCATATGGTATTTCTATTTTTAATTTTTTGAGGAATCTCCATACTGTTTTCCATAGTGGCTGCACCAGTTTGCATTCCCACTAGCAGTGCATGAGGGTTCCCTTTTCTCTACATCCTCTCCAACGCTTGTTATTTCTTGTCTGAACATGTGCTTTTGAACATGGGGTGAAAGTGGAGTTGAAATCAGCCGAATTGTTTGAATTTGGGGATAAAAAAACAGTCAGACCCTGAGATCCTACCCTAACTCGCAAAGTCAGGGGACAGCCTTTTTAAAGGAATTTTCAAGTGTTTCATATAAAATGAGTCTATTTGATTCTCATAGAAGCTTTGTGAGCAAAGGTATTAGTTAGAACTCTTTAGTTAGGAGAAGCAGAGACCGTTTAAGCTAGCTTAAGCAAAATTGGGGAATTTATGTTAAAAATATAGGGGCATTTTCCCAGACTTGAAGATAGGAATAAAGCCCAGCCTCAGATCAGGCCAGGGTTCCAGAACTGGAAATCCATCAGGACTATCTCTTAGCTGTGTCTCAGCAAGCTGCTTGTTCTTCTGGAATCCAACTTCCTCCATCAAAGATGGCAAAGCCCAGAAACTGAGGTTTTTCATTTCGTCCTTTCAAAAAACCAGCCCAGTGCCGGCCCTGATGGCCTCTTGCTTAAAGTTCCATGCTCTCTGTTTCTGCAGCCTGAGTTCATTTCCTGGTCGTGGAACCACACCACCCATCTGTCCGTTGCCATGCTGTGATAGCGGCTCATGTAGAACCAGAAGGACTTACAACTAGGTTATACAACCATGCTTGGGGCTTTGGGGAGAAGGAAAAAAAAAAAAAGAAAGAGGAAAGATTGGCAACAGATGTTAGGTCAGGGCAAATCCTTCCTTGCCAAAAAAAACCCCCAAAAAACAAAAAACAGCCCAGCCCAGACTGAACCTGAGTTTCTTGGTGCCCATTCTAAAATCTCAGGCGAGGAAGTCTGGTTGGGCCTGCATGAGGCTGGTAGCCATTCCTGGTCCAATCAGCTGTGGCCATGGGATACAAACACAGCTGCTGAGGCCCATCCAGGAGCAAAGTTGGCTCTTAAGAGGTTCAATGTGAGCTGAGCAGACTCTCCATGCAGGTAGACAGGGCAGATGTTTTTTTCCTCATTTCATACAAGTAGCGACATAGACAGATGTTATGGCTCCCATTTTTCCCGCAAGGAAAGCGTAGTACAGAAAGGTTAATGAATTTCTGAAAGCCACCTAGATGCCTCAGCAGGGCTGTACCACAGCCACCCTTGTTCTTCATTCAATTGCTCCATCTACTCACCATAGGTATCCTTCTGCTTCCAGCATAAATTAGTAATTGCCTTTTGATATTTAACAAAAATATGGCCTTCTCTAAAAATAGGTCTGGCTTTCCTTACTGCCTTTCCAAAGATTTTGCTTGATTTGCCATGGCAAGCAGGAGTGGGGTGTGGGAGAAAGATCCAGAGAACCATGGGTTTTTAGCACTACTAAGGTGGTTTGAAGACTAGAACTATTTGGAAGCCTCTGATATAACTCACTTCCTGGACTTTAGGCTGAAAAAAACCTAAATGGTATGATTACTACTATTAGTACAATAGGACTAAATAGTATGATTAAAAAAATAATTTAAAAAATTGCACAAGTAGCAATAGACCAAAAAGTTCTGGTGGACAGGAATCTTATCTCTTGGTACTGACCTAGCACAGCCCTTGTTACTCAAGAAATATCTGTTGAAAGATTGAGTGAATTTATGTGTCATGCAGAAAAATTAGGAATTACTGAGCAGCAAAAGGAAGACAGTAAGATTCACACATAACCCCATCACTACCTCTTGGAATGTGTCCCTCATACATTTTTATAAAAATAGGATTTTATTGTAATACTGTTTCCTTTCCTTCCCTCCCCTCCCCTTCCCTTCCATTCCCTTCTCTTCCTCCTTCCTCCCTCCTTCCCTCCCTCCCTCCCTTCCCTCCTTCCTTTCTTCCTTCCTCCCTCCCTCCCTTCCTTTCTTCCTTCCTTTCTCTTCACAATATTTGGGACATCATTTGTAGTGGAAGTCTAGGATTCCATCTTATGATCACACTTATTTATTGAAGCTGCTCTCCTTTTAGGTTGTTTCCAGTTTTTTCCCTATTCAAAACAGGCTGTAATGAATTCCCTGGCATCTCAATCTTTAAGCGTATCTTAGACTCTTTCTTTGGGGTAAGTTCCTAGAAGTGGAATTCCTGGCTCAAATGGCATATGCACTTTTGATGCATTTTGCTAAATGGCCTGCCAACAAGTCTGCTCCAACGCACGCTTCTACCAGCACTGTTTGAGAGTACCTACAACCATGTGTCTCTTAATAACGGGGATGCGTTCTGAGAAATGCATCATTAGGCAATTTCATCATTGTGCAAACATCACAGAGTGTACTTACACAAACCTAGATGGTATAGCCTACTACACACCTAGGCTATATTGTACTAATCTTATGGGGCCCCCTTGTCTACGTGGTCAGTCGTTGACCGAAACGTCATTATGCGACGCATGACTGTATTTTCAAAGGTCTGATTTTTAAAGAGTGTTCTCTTCTGATTTATCAAATGCTTTTAGGAAGCCTGTCGGTTCTTCCTGTCCAGGTGAGACTCCCGACAGGAAAGATTGGCTTGGGCATTTTAGTGTTTCAGGAGGCGGCATGCTGGCAGGTACGTGGGAAGCCTGTCAGGAGAGTTTTGATCTGGAACAGCCTTTTGGTCCATGAGTTGCCCTTTGCAGTTCAGACAAGGAGCAGAAAAAGGGAAGTCTCAGTGTTCACACACTCTGAAGCTTGCAAAGTGTTGTTTGACAAGCAGAGGGACTTCTTTTTACAATGTTTTCAGCAGAAACTGAGCCCTTTTGAGACCAGAGCCCCAGGATACGATGGCTGCAGGAGCATGACATCGACCAAGTGCAGTGTAGTGTGAGTTCAAGGACCACACAAGGCAGCCACCTGGCTCCTTCCCACCTGGGAAAGGAGATGGGCCCGAGTTCTGCTTGGGCCAAAGCCCTAGATGACCAGGCTTATTATCAGTGACCTGAGTACCGTTAATGAATTGAGAACCAGAATGTATTATGCCTGATGACAAAGCCTATATCTTAAAGCACCTTCATATTGAAGATAATTTAATCATCGCAATGACCAAAATCAAGGCCATAGAAACTGTTCATCACATGTACAAATTGTCCTAGGTCACACAGCTAGTAACTGGCAGTTTTAAAATTGGGGATCAGTTTCCCTAATCTTTATTGTTTGGCTTTTTCACTGCCCTGTGTTGAATATTCTCATCCTGTCCACCCCGGCTTATACCATCTTCAACAGAACCATATCATGGGGAAACTCGACTCCAGAATAAAAACACTACGTCCATTTATTAAGTGCTTACTGCCAGGCTGCCTGGTGACTTTCTAAATGATGGAGGCTCCATCAGCCTGGATCTCTGAGTGAGGATAATGTGAAGCCTAACACCCTCCAACCTGAGATAGTCATGTAGCAATGAGCAAGAAATAAACCTTTGTTGTTTTCAGTCACTAAAAGTCAAGAATTGTTTATGACTGCAGCATACTATCTAAAATGGAGGGGAATGGGGAGGTTGGTGGGGTACGGTGGAGAGAAAGTTGCCCAGCAGCAGAGCCAAGCCATTCTTACCACCTTTTCCCTTAACACCCAGGTTACGCTTGGCCTTCGTGTCTACCACCACCTGCAACTCCCACCTTGTTATTGGTCAGTTATTGGAAGGAGAAGTGAAAAGCTCATCTTCTTGGGAGTGTGGTGGTGAAGAGAAGCCTAGAAACTAGAGAGTCGGGCTGTGAGGACAAATGTCTACCTCACAGAACCACAGATGCCCCAATCGAAGGTATGTGGAACTGCAGACTCCAGTGCCCTCTCTCTGTTCTCCTCAGCCTCAGTGACACAGGCAGATGCAGCAGGCCCCAACTCTGCAGTGGGCCCTGCAATTTAGCCTCCTGCCCACTGGGGAGCCAAATACAGGTACCGTCCCTCCCCTACATGGACTATGCAGGGCCCTGCTTCACATAGGATGAGTGGGGACCCAATACACTTTGGGAAACTTGAGGCCCAGCATCTCTATCCTCCACATTGTCCCCACCCCATGTCCTCTCAGGGTCCATATTCCCATTTGCTGACCTCACATGGAAGGCCCCTTAGAAACCCTTGCCCTTCCTCATTTCGTATGGATGAACAGTCCTCCACAAGGTGGAGAATCCTAGGACCCATGGATGAGCCAACCCTGCAAGCCAAGGCCTGTTTGGAGTGTGGGCAGTGGGCACCCCTGGCAAAGTTGGCCCTTGGCACCTGTCTTTGGATAATTCTGTCATTTCCCCATACCACAGATGATAAATTTATCCCTGTTCTGTTTCAGCAGACTTTCTGCTGGAAGCATCTCTATAGATCTGAACTGTTGACAATGCTTCCAGCAGACTACTGTATTTGCATACAGCTTTCCAAGTTCACCGACAGTGCTTCATTTCTGCCCTCCTCTTTTGTAGGGCATCTAACTAAATGGAATAGGCCCTTCTCTCCTTCTGCGTCTTTTCTCTTACCCTTGAAGCAAAATTCAATTTTGCGGAGGGTCACCTTCATTATTCTCTAAACTGGGATAATCCTCAGAAAACGTGACATATTTGGAGTACTCAACTCCTCGCCTTTTGCTGCCTCTCCAGCAGCCTTGGAAACTCCCATCTCACCTCTACTTCTCATGTTGCCTCCTCCTACTCCTGACTTTTCTCATGCAAAGAGTCCTGGCCTAGGAAGCGGGAGATCTGCATTCCATCTCTGCATCTAACTTTGGCAAACTGTGTGATTTTAAGCAAATCTCCCTGGGCCTCAGTTTTCTCATCTGTAAAATGGCAATATTAGGTCACCACAAAAATGAGCTCCACGCCTCCTGTCAGTTCCCTCTGTCATTTTAGACCTATCCTTCCAAGGCCCAGGCTGCAGGGCCAATATGCTGTCTTTGCAGATATTTTCTTTGAATTCTTCCCAGGTCCCTTCTAGAGGCAGGACTTCATCTCAGAGCATGACTCTCTTGGTGGGAACACCACACCCTGCGTCAGGTGGGTGAGTGATATTCTGGAGTGTGATTTTGTGGTGTCCACCACCCACTGCAAACAATCAGCCACCCAGAACTTGCTTGTCTAGTACTCTCTTGTGCCCAGACAATTCACTTGTAGCAAACTTAGCACCTGTGTAGGAGTTTTCCCTCTTTTAGGCCACAGGTGGGGTAGGGTGTACCTCGAACCTAGTAGTGTGAACTCAGATTGAACTTTCATGGTGGTGTCCCATATGCAGAGTTTTTCATGAAAGCCTGTGGCACGCACTAGATCCTACCCCCCCTCACCTAAAAAGGGTTGGGTGCTTTGTTCACGGCTTAACCGGAGAGTTACTTATTTGTGGAAAAGAGAAAATCTGGCCCCTTTCTCCTCTAGAGCCCTGGGTAGGTTGTAATAGGTTCTAGAATGGGTTCAAAAAAAATAAGCGTGTGCTCTTTGGGTTAAAGATGTAAGCCATGCAGGTGAATTAAAGAGAACTTGAAACCAGGCCAATACAAACAGTCTCATAATCTTGCATTTGCAAATGACTGAAAATGTCAGAAAGATGCCAGAAATGCCAGAAAGTAGGATGTGAGTTTGGATAACTAATCAAAGCAGGAGCCTGCCCAGTGAGGAAAACCTTAAAAAAAAAGAAAAAAAAAAAAGCCATAACAAACAAAAAAATAACAAACCAAAAAATCCATAACAAACAAAAAACAAAACAAAAACACCCGAACAACAAGATGGGATAATTAGTAAGGCTCTCAGGACACCCCAGAATTACAGCTGAGCAAGCTCATTAATGCCTAAGTGGTGTTTTCCATCTGGCTTTAGCTGCTGGATGCACTCGGGTGGCTTGCTGGAATAGGATGCCCTGTCACTGCTGTTTTACGAGACACTGATTAATCGTTTCACGCCATCACCGGGAGGTGGGTCAGGCACATGAGCCTCCCCTGAAGAATCAACCGAGACAGTAACCAGAGTCCCAGCTCACCCTAAAATGGCCTTGGGGAGTCTAGACAGGACACTGCTATCTCGGGCCACTCGTCACCCTTCCCGAGCTGCTATGTCGCCTTAGAGAGCCTTGTCTAGGATCCTGACAAGCAGCAAAGTCATACTGCGGATGTCACCTAAGCTCTCTGGACTGGTTTTTCTCACCTGCAACATGAGAACCTTGCAAGCTCTACTATTCGGGTAGCCTCAGAGCTGCTAAATTGAGGTCTAGCATATAAAATATCAGGTGAGGGGGTCGTCACTCTGATGTAGTTCTCACAGCAACCAGTTACTGAGCTCTCATCACAGGCCAGGCACTATGCTAAGTGCCTTATGGACCTTCTTTTGCTTGATCCTTACAATAATCTTGCAAGGAAGATTTTTGCAACCCCTATTACTGCAGGGAAAAATGAGACTCAGAGTGATCAAAACTTATCCAAGGAGATCACCAAGCTGGCAAGTGGCAAGATTTGAACCCCAGTCTGTCTGTCCTAATGCTCTTTTCCTTTGTACAGTATCTCTGAGTGGAGAGAAACTGATTCCCCTCAAAAATGTTGCCAAATACAAAGAAGACACCCCAATTACAGAACCCCAATCAAGCCTTCAGATGACTGCAGCCCTGGCTGCTAGCTTGACTGACACATCACAAGAGACTCCAAGTTAGAACCACCCAGCTAAGCTGCTGCTAAATTTCTGACCAACAGAAACTGTATGAGATAATAAATCTTTATTGTTGTGTTAAGCCTCTAAATTCAGGGATAATTTGTTGCACAGCAATATCTAATACAGCATCTTGGCTACCAATCATTCATGCAACAAACATTTCTTCATTGTTTATTGTGATAAGCACCATGCTAAGTGCTCAGGATGCGGTAGTGAACAAGACTGGTACGGTACCTGCCCTGGTGGAAACGATCATCTAGCAGGAGAGATGGACATGAAGCAAACAAACAGAAAAGGGAACACTGAGAGGGAGGAGGCACCTTCCTTAAAATTATGTTGTTGGGGAAGTTGAAGAGGGGACATGAAACCTGAGTCTTGAAGATAGAAAGAACCAGGAGGTTCTGGCTTTTTCCTTGCACCCTGTTTTCATCTCACTTTTTGCTGCCTGAGTTCTTTTGGAAATGACACAGGGTGTTAAAGAAACTAACAAACGAATTGATAGAGCATTCTTATTTTTCTTAGGGGCAGAATCTCCCCCATGGAGAAAATGCCTTTGCTGGGTCAATGCTTTAAAAAGCCCCCTGGGAGAGCTGGTACAGGCCAAATAGCTCTGCATAAGGAAGGGAAATGAGGATATTTAGAAGAAGTCTAGGAGAAGGTTGGAGAAGGCTAGAAGCTAACAGGGATTTTTATTCCTTTGTTTGTTGAGTAGTATGTGGTGAAATGCTCTTCTTCCCACAAAATGGCCAGTAAAGTCTCTTGTTCCCTAATGCTTTCTGGAGTAGGTTGGCTTTTTGAGGATATGACAAAGCACTGCATCCTCCTTCAAGACTGGCTTCTGGTGAACCCAAGGCTGTTGAAAGGAGTCTGGCCACTTACGCGTTAGACAAACATGTAAATACAATAGCATTAGTCATAAAAATAGATAAATGCTTCTGATCATCACTGCAATTCTGAAATGGACAGCTATGCTCCTGATGCTTGTCGGTGGCATCAGTGTTACTGCTGACCTCTGTACAGTGGTTGCTGAAGCCTGAGGTCCAGGCAGCGGCTGCAGTAGCTGCCAACACTGCTGATGGCATCTAGCACCATGCCTGGTTCTTAGGAGGTGCTCTGGAAATGTTGGCTGGATGCACGACTGAATGCTGCCCATGCTGCTGCTGCCTTACCCTTCAATGCTCCAGGGAGTGGGGTTCATGGGAAGCAGGGTGTTCACTGCAGCTCCTTGTTCTAGAATTCAGGCGTGGCTCCACTGACCTGGGCCTGGGACAGTGTGAGTGACAACACGGAACTGACCACAGAGTTGCCACTTTCTTCTGAAGCTTGCCTGCCTTCCTGAAACAAACTGCCCTATGGACTCTTTCTTCCTCTGGGTTAAGTTCTTTCCCAGGGGCACCTTGGTCTTTTATATGAATAGGCCTCCATTAGTCTGCAGAAAGTGCCTAGACTTCCCTGAATTTGAGAGTGAACATGGCTCAGGTTTAAACAGGAACTTCTACTACCTACAATATTGCCTGAGGATCTAGATCAAACATAAGCCCAGCAGGGTCTGATGTTCTAGACCTGCACTGTCCAATATGGTAGCCACTAGCCATGTGTGGCTATTTAAAGTTAAATTAATTAAAATAAATACAGTTTAAAATTCAGTTCCTCAGTGGCACTAGCTACATTTTAAGTGCTTAACAGCCACATATGGCCAGCGGCTGCCATATTGGACAGCGCAGATTATGGAACCTCTTCAACACCACAGAAAGTTTATTGGACAACACTGTGTCTAGAGCCAGAGCCCAGAAAATGGAGTCTGCTATCAAGGAACTGGCTATTATGGGTAAACAAGAAAACTAGCCACTCAGGATAAACAGTGGAAGTTTGTCTCACACATGGGTTGGGCAAAAAAGTCAGTATATAAGGCAAAAATAGCTTACTGTCAAAATTTCCCTTGAAGAATCCCTCAGGAAGGGGTCACTTTGGAGGCTAGTTCTCAGTAAATCCAACCCTGCAGTTTTTCGTCCAGCGTTGGAGCAGACCTTTGATTCTTTGGTTGAGCGCCAGAAGAAGGATCTGGCCTGTAGTTAGGAGCAATGCACAAGGAATAGCAACGGTATTTTAAACAGGGCTGTGACTCTGCAGGGAGCTAGAGGGTTCAACTATGAGAGACTCAGGGAGCAGAACCAACTGAAGGCACATCTGAGTCACATCACCATTCTCAGGCTTTTTGCTCTTTCCATGGGATGCCAGGTGGAATTGCCCACAGTATCTAATAGTTCTTTTCTACACATGGTGTTTTTTGTTTTGTTTTGTGTTTTGGTGCCAAGTGTGTGGAGCTGAGGTCGAGTGCATTAAATGCATTTACGATACGATTTCCTCATAGATATTCCATGAAGCAGCCCTTTCTTTGCCAGGGTCTTCAGTAAATGAAGGGTCTCTTCTCTACCAGAGACCTATGTGTTTTGTAATTAAAGAACACTAAGTTCCTCCTTGAACTTTTTCTTTGGGAGACCAGAATTTCAACTACATCAGATCAAACCTGGAAGTTGGTAGATACTGGGGAGTTTGGGTGCAGAGATGCAAAGGGCATTCAGGCCCTTGGAAGCCCATGTCCTTTAGACCCAGACACCCTCCCCCATTACCCCAGTGAGCAGCAAGCTCTGTCCTCTGGAACTCTTGTGGCATGCAATGTTCTGCCCACTCAGTCTGGCCCTATTTATTGACATTCAACTTTATGTTTATTTTATATGTACATAACCTGTCTTTCCAGTTAGATCATAAATTCTTCAAGGGCAGACGGCATATGTCTTTTATCTCTTTTTATCACCCACAGTGTCTAATATGGTGCCTTCCTATAAAAGTGTTTCATTCATATCTAGCTTCATTAGCATCTGTTATGAGCGACTCTCTTATGGGAGAGCGGAACTATGGACATGAACTAACTATACAGACATGCTTTAAGAGCGCAAACTATATAAAAGGCCAATATTTTCCCTTTTGACTTAGCAAGCTGAATTTTTAAAATCATTTATTTAATTTTGAAGTTATCGAGGATTGCAAGGGGACTCCCAAGTTAAGAATTTATATCATTTACAAAATCAAAGAGAATGTTAGTTGCCTTAAAAAAACCCCAAACTGTGAAGTAACCCCAATATTTACTTTAATCAGAGCCTTATGAGGGCAGGTCTATTTCCAATCTTTTCAAATAAAGAGACCCCGTGGTCTTGTGCTCCAGAGTGTGTATGAGTTTTTTTTAATTTGAGGATTTAAAAAATGTGGGATACAGGCTGGCCTGGTGGTGTAGTGGTTAAGTTCGCCTGCTTTGGTGGCCCGGGGTTCACAGGTTTGGATCCTGGGCGCGGACCTACAAACCACTCATCAAGCATGCTGTGGCAGTGACCCACATACAAAATAGAGGAAGCTTGGCACAGATGTTAGCTCAGGGCCAATCTTCCTCACCAAAAAAAAAAGTGGGATGAAAGAATGGTTGATTAGAATCTTAGAGTAAAAGACCACACTACTCCATGATTTTCTTTAAAAAAAAAAAATTGTTTTCAGGGCCAGCCTGGTGTCACATTCTGCACATTCCGCTTCGGCAGCCCGGGGTTCCCAGGTTCGGATCCCGGGCATGGACCTCTGCACTGCTTATCGGGCCATGCTGTTGCAGGCATCTCACATATAAAGTAGAGGAAGATGGGCACAGATGTTAGCCCAGGGCCAAGCTTCCTCAGCAAAAAGAGGAGGATTGGCAACAGATGTTAGCTCAGGGCTAACCTTCCTCACACACACACACAAAATTGTTTTCAGTAGTTCCTCATCTTGTGCATATCTTCCTTGTTCACTTTTTAATATAACAACAAAAATCATTTTATGCTGAACTAAAGATCATTTTTATTGCATTAGGAGAAACTCATGCTTTCTAATATTGGAACAGCCGTAATAATTCAGAGTAAAAAAAATCCCTAAGTATATTTTACAAACATCATTCTAAAAATTGCCTAATACCCTGCTAATTTTGGCTAGATTTTAAATAAAATAGACTTCAATGAAATGAAATGAAAAGTATGTTCTAATGGATTAGACACAGTCTCAAAGATTAGCACTTTTAATACTGTTTCTTTACAAAATTGTAGAGGATTATTATAGAAATTGGTCCCATGATTATTTTAACCCTGGCTTTATCAGGTGTCAGAAATGTTTTACTCCTGCCCAAGCTGTTGTCACCTCTGGCTCTCCAAACACAACGTCACAAGTGTGGTTATTTCCACTTCCCATGGGAGGCAAATTAAGGCTGGAGGTTTAAAGAGCCGCCTGAGCAGACACAACACATCCCTGGGGCCCCAGTGTCCCATTCCCTCTTCTCTTACTCCTGTTCCCAGACCAACTGTTTAGGTAAGCTTTGATTATTTGCATCTGTCTTTTTGGAATTAGCGACAGAATACTGACAGAAAGGGAGGTGCTGGTTATTAGCACAAGTTTGTTATCGTTCCTACTCATGAAAGCTTGGAAGGTCCCCAAAACCCCACAGCAGCCCCAAGGCCTGTGGCCGGCTTGCCGCTTCCCAGGGCCTATTATTTAGGGACTGTCTGCGGTGCCCTCTCAAATAACTAGGCCTCCCTACCCTCTGTGTTTGCTCACCTAGTCACCATCTTCCGTGAGAGACAGAAGGGTGTATCAAAGCAAGAGAAAGTGTCAGTGGCTATTTCTTCCCCTTCTGTCTCAGTTGAGTATTGTTTCGGCACCTTGTGTACACCCATTTTCACTAATTATGAAGTATATGTCTTGCAAGGCAGTTCTTTGCCTTTTGCAGGAGACTTTTTTTTAGGGAAAAATCATTGTGAAATGAACATGCTGATTAGGAAGCAGGCGAGCAGGCAGTATCACATACAAACTCAGCTGCATTTTCTTGTGGAAGGAAGACTTTAAATTCATTTCCCAAACGCCATAAACAGCTTACTTGGGCCATTACCGCTTGCCTTGTGTGCTCTTTACAAGTGATAAGCCACATTGTGTATTTGCCTCATAGAACAATTGGGCCCCACCCTGGCGATTCTCCAATGAATAACTAATTGAAATACCTTCCAAGAAGGAAGACAGGCTTCCCTCAGAACCTCAATCTTTCTAGGAGAATCCACTGTTTAAATAGGTGTCAGGATGCTACTGAGGTCCTAAAGCAATCCAAATAAGGAGGATTTTGACAAAACTCATTTGAAAGGCACTTTCTTTTACTGCAGTGTTTTACACTTGGGGTAGGGACAGGAGTGAGGAGAGAAGGTTCAGAGATGATGACGCATAGCTGCAATGTTATAATGACAGTTGCATGATTTTTTGGGGCAAAACAGGGTACCCCAGTGTTGAAGTTTTCACAGAAAGATATCCACAGATCAGAATCTCAAGCTCTGCACAATTCAACAGTTTGATTCAGTGAATGTTTATGGAATTCCCGAAGGCACAGCTGCTTGATTTGGGATCCAGGACCACCCACACCATCCAAGATGTTTCTTATAAATACGAACTCCTGAGACCTACTCCAGACCTACTGAAACATAATCTCCCAGGGCTGAGGCTGGAATTCTGCCCCATAGAGAGGCTTTCTGGGTGATTCTCAAGCACACTGAAGTTTAAAACCACCAGACTTTTGTCTGTTCTACTCATTGATGTATCCAAGTGCCTAGAACAGCAACTGACACAGCTCAATAAACATTTGTTGAATGAATGAAGGCCCGAAGTGTTTGCGGCACTCAGAGGCTCCAATTATGGATATCTTTCAGACTGTCTAATCCAAAATGCTGTCATAAAACAAGCATAATGTCATATCCCACAACGGACCTTCCTAGCTAGACTGGGGGCAGGAGAAGCTCTCCTATCTCTGCCCAACAGCCCGAGCAAATTGTCCCCACCTTAACAGGCGTCTCCCTGCCTATACTTAACTGCAATAGCTGAGACAGAGACCAGCCTCACAGCTTTGCATCTGTAAAAAAAGAAAGGGATTAATAAAACTAATTAAGGTATAAGTAGGACTCTAGATCCAGCATGTAAGTCTCTCTCTGCTCACCACCCATAACTGAAGCTAGACAAAATTCTACAAGCCACAGTTTTATTTGTAGGCAGAATGGCCAAGAGATCAAGTTTCCTTCCTAATCATTCAAACCACAGGAAAGAGAAGGCAACAGAAATGCAATCTTGCTTTTGTGTATATACTGTGCTAAGACTATATTTAACGATTTATTAAGAACCAACTGCATCCTTAATAGGGGGAAGGATAAAGAAATTGGTAGATCTATACAATGGAATATATTAATTCAGTAACAAAAAGGAAAAACTATTGATACACACAACCTGAATCTCAAATACATTATGCAAATGGAAAGAAGCCAACCTCAAGATATACACTGCAAGATTTTTTTTATATGACACTCAGGAAAAGGCAGAACTGTAGGGAAAGGGAATAGATCAGTGGTTGCCTGATTGGGGTTAGGAGTGGGGGAGTTTAACTACAAAGGGGTAGCACAAGGGAATTTTGGGGGGTAATGGAATGATTCTGTGTCCTGACTGAGGTGGTAGTTACATGAATCTACACATGTGTTAAAACTCATAGAACTGCTTATCAGTTTAATATCTGATACGTCCTCTATCTGAGGACAATATATTAAATGGATTTTTGGAGCAGGGAGATGGAATAGGAGCTTGCTCTGTCAACTCCACGCATTGACCTGGTACTGCAGTACTTACAGGAACAGTGCACCCCCTCAAAACAAAACAAAAAAGAAACAAAAACAAACTCATAGAACTGTACAACAAAAAGTGAATTTACTGTATGTAAATTACATTTAAAAACCCAGTGCATACACAACATAAACTCATTAGGTCTCTGACGGCCCTGAGACACTTTCCTTCCCTTGATCAGCTTATCAGTGCGGGACACACACGAACAAGTGGTCTTGCACTTGGAGTACGAGTGTGAAAGGGAGGGAACACTGCCATACCACATGGTCTATGCTTAGTACATCATACCTGGTGCCAAATTTAGCATGTTATAAACTGGAAACCACTTTGTAGAAAATTCCTTTATTATAGTGCAAATAACTTTTAGCAGTGACACAATGTAAGAACACATTTAGCAACATTTTACACCACGCAGTAAATAAGAAAGTGTTTCTTTGAAAATATGTCATCATAGGAACATTATTTCTACATTAATGCCGGGAAATGCCAAGGCTGTTTCTTTCAAGGCAACAGAGTTCCCTCCCTCTTTTTGGATATTTTCTTAATACAAATGAAAGGATTTGCCATTTTAACAAATCACCATCAATTTTAGAGTGAACTCTTAGGGGGTTTTGAAATGAGCTTGGCAAGATTTGAAATGGGGTTTCAAATTTTAAAAAAATAATAATTTTAAGACAATTCTGGGATAGTCCAGAAAGTACAAGTCACTTCTATTAACTTTTAAGTAGATATATACATTCATTCCAATTTTGATGCAGAAATGGACAGATTGTCTAAGGCCTGCCTTTTATTCCCCCAGAGCCTGACTGTTATTTATACTCCTTGGTTTTGGTTATACTGCAAAATTAGGGCTCTGGTCAGAAATAACACCCTACATACCCAAATGCTTTCCTGTGAAGCTTTAAATTGCA
The DNA here is from genome assembly GCF_057802395.1 of Ceratotherium simum simum. Lineage (NCBI taxonomy): Eukaryota > Metazoa > Chordata > Mammalia > Perissodactyla > Rhinocerotidae > Ceratotherium > Ceratotherium simum. Next base: position 21,052,681 of record NC_141910.1, read on the forward strand.
CTTTCTACCCTGAATTCCCACCTTAGATCTCACGTGCCAATGAGAGGATGAGAACGTTGTTTCCAAGTTACAGCCAACGATTAGTGCAGCTGGATTAGCCCCCTGCCAATTTAGCTAGACCTGAATCAAACCATCACATCATTTAGGTAATTCCAATAGGCTTAACCAAGAGGTTCCCACTGACCTCATAGAGAAATGAAGGGTTAACAGTGTATCTTTATACTTAGCTGCCTAAGGGCTTGGCTGCTAACAGGTTAGCTGATAGGTAGGGAGAACAGAGTGTCAATTCCAATCAGTTACACTCCCAACTCCTCTAGTTTCTGCTGAATTATGCAGTGCGTGGGAATGGATGAAGACTCAAAGGAAACCTTCTGAGGGGGGTCTTCTACCATAAGTAGAATCAAAACCCCTACAAATATATTTCACGGTGCCCTTTAAGTCTCTCTACAAACACTCTGCAAAATCTGGTGGCTTTACAAGTTAATCACAGGCTTGAAAATACCTGGAGCCACAGAACACCCTTCTTGGCTGAGTATGGCTGATGAAGTCAGCTGGTACATAAAGCTTTTCAACGCTCAGCCAGTCTTACTGGATAAAGTATCTTCTTATATAACACAGTGGAACTGTGCTAAACAGTTTCAAAGTTGAGGAGAATCCAAATATATCACCTATAAAAAATTCACAATTTTAGTTTGCTTTTTCTTAGACTTTGGTACTGAAACACTGTCTACATTCTCGACACGTGAAAAGGACGTGGCCACTTCAGTGCCTCTGCATGTTGTGTAAAAAAACTCAAAAGCAAAGCAGGACAAGGACGTGTCATAAGACGCAGTATGCTGTACAAACAAAACCTAAATTATATATAAATACACCCCCACCCCAGCACCCCTTTTTCCCCCGACTACCTGACCAAAGCAATGCCAAGGGTCCTCCTCTTCAGGGCCAACGCAGTTTGTGAAGTCCAGCACCCAGGACTCCAACCATCCCTTGCCTTGTAGTGATATTTACAGAACTGCAGCCTCCTTCTAGAGAGGCTCTGCTATCTGATCAATTCCACAAGTGAAGAGAAACTCCTACAGCTTAATTGGAAGCATTCACACTATTGGCTGGACTCAAAGACCTGGAGTTCTGGGAGTTAACCTTTCAGATACACTAACTGGATCATTTCCTAATCTGGATCCCATCTTATCCTAATATCTCAGCAGAGCCAACTCAGTGGGAAGCATTCTTTACTCTGAAGTTCCAAAGGCATTGCTTAGGGATATTGGTGAGGGTCACAAAACAAAAGTTATACAATGAGCTAACAGCTTAAGTTGATATAAATTATTTCCAAGTAAGTTATTTGGGGCCATTTGCTTCTGCTTTACACTGCATTCCAGAATCATTTTCATACTATACTTTTAAACGTTTATATAATAGTCATTTAAAAAACTGTCTATGCAATCACCTCTTACATGTTTTCAATTAGTTTAATACAACTTAATGAACTATTATGTAAATCTAGGGAAAAGAGTTAATTAGTCTCAAGGAAGCCAATACTGTGCTAATTCACAGTAAGGAGAAAAAGCAACGTAAATAGGATTTTACACAATCATCAAATAACTTGAAAAGCAGTTTTATCGAAATGTTGCAAAATCTTCCCAAAAGCACTTACAGCAATTTATATCAAGAAATTCTACGTTTAGGGGTATTGAGGATATGCCTCAATTGTTCAAGGTAGAAATTCACCTGTTTCATGATTGTAATATGTAATTTTCCCCCTCGGACCTAAGATATTTGTACATTCAAAAGTTCATAACTTGCTGTTCTTGAGACATTAATCATTCTCTAATATATATGTTGAGCATAAATAAATAACTACGAGAAAGCTTTAAAAATCTGAATTAACGTTATGCTGTGCGAAAAAAAAAAAAACAAAAAACAACCAAACCTTGAACAACCTACATTCCATGTAAATACCCTGACTAAAATGTTGGTTGTGCTACACGATTCCGCTTCAGTGCAGAAATGAGTTGATTTTGGTGTACCATCTTTGTTGTTGTTAAGTTTTTAGCACTTTTGCTTCCAAACATCATCTTGCTTTGAAAAGATGAATAACTTGCTACCAAATCACAAATCATCACAAATCCATTTCAGTTTAGTCTGAATAAAATCCAGCATAAACATATTACTTTGTTCTCAGAATAATGGCTCGGTGTCTTTGTTCCAACAGCTTCCTAAGGGCAAACCACGGCTGAAGTTGTCATTTTGGGCTTAAACTGCACAGAAAGAAGAGACAGTGAAGCTCGCCTTTTGTTTTTGTTTTCCTTTTAAGTCTCCAGATCTTGCTAGGACATTTCTTCCAGTCAGATAGTTGTGGCACCTGATCCTATTTGAAATAGAGGTGGTTTAAACAACATCAGCCAAGCTTAGTGATCTGGAGGTCCCCATTTATCTTTATAGTGTCGATCGCAGATAATGTTTGAATGCGGTGGTAAAAATCAAAAAGTTGGTGTCCATCCACAAACACTCTGAATCGTGGGTGCTCACAAAGAATTTCCACCTGGAAGAAACAAAACGATAAATCTCAGCTCACAAGTTCAATGAACCCTGCTGGGGAAAACAAATACTTCATTTTAGAGAAAGAAAGGCAGCATCTTCAGTGGTTCTCAAACACTGGAATCATACAGAAGGCTTGTTAGAACAAATTGCTGGGCTTCACCCCCAAAATTTTCAACTTAATAGGTCTAGGGTAAGGTCTAAGAATCTGCATTTCCACCAAGTTCCAAGGTGATGCTGATGTTGCTGGAACGTGGAACACACTTTGTGTACCACTGCTCTACATATTCAATATCCTTTAAAGATTTAAAATTGTTTATGCTTTAACATTTCTACTTTCTCTTTGCACTCCAGAAAGTGATGTAAAGTAGCACAAATTTATTTATATGGCACTTAATGCCTCCACTGTCATCCCCTGAACAATTCTATCCCACCTTCAGAGAAGCCCCTCACAAAACAGAACTGGTACCCATTAGTAGCATGTAATAATAGTCTCGGCACTAAAACGTGGTAAACATTAAAATGGAGAGAAGGTTACATAGTAATTACCATTGGACCAAGGATGTATAATTAACAAGGCTTTGTTAAGCCAAACAGAAATACTGATTCCATATGGTAAAAGCTTTTTCTTCCTCTTTTCTTTAAGTAATTCACCATAGAGTTTAATAATCGGTTCTGTGCTACGTGTTTATTCAAAGCACTGGTATTCACAATGCAAGAAGACACTCCATATGTGATATTAGTCACATTTAATTCACATTTTTACTAAAATTCTATTACCAAGAAGGGCTGATTTCATTTCAATTTTGTTGTTGGGAGCACTACATCCTCTTGGCAGTCAGAAGCTCTGGTTCCTCACACTCATGAATTACGTACTAAGATTCATCATTATGAAACTGTCACAGTCAAGAGGAGGCTACGGGGCCATTACCATCCTAGAGAAGGTGGAGGGCAGGGATAATGGGCAGGGGTGCCTTCCCCAGACTATGATTAGAAGGGCAACAATCTCAATTCTATCACTGATATGAAAGTTGTGGATTCTTATTTTCCCCCTACACTGTAAGATGGGAAGAAAAATTAACACTAGTTCATAAGGCCCTTGTAAATTTCTAGATGAAGAGCAACAGGTTAAGGGTAGTTCCACTTTACTAGGCGTATATGCACAGCAAGCTTTTAACTGAGTTGTCATTATTGTGATGTATGTTAACAACTTCACCAGGTCTGACATTTTAGTAAATCCTTTCCCACCACACTACTGACTTGCGTCTCTTGCTCGGCACTGTCCTCTACAGAGCGGTGCTATTAATGCTGCTTGACCGGACGGGAAGTTTAGGCTGTGCTTCCTGCCCACTAGATAGTGAGGATACTCATCCAGGCCCAAGAAAAGGAATTATCAGCCACACAGCCTGTGATAATGAAATAGACTGAGGCTACTTAACCCAGAGGGGGAAACAAGGACATGGCCAAGCCTCATTAGCAAAGGGAACAAGAGAAAATGAAATGATAATCACTACATTCTTAAAAAGTCGTAACTAGTAAGGTTCACTGCCACTTAAAGGTTGAGGGAACAAATGGGGAAAATTCTAAATACTTATTAATATTTATTAATCAATCAGATAATTTGGGACAGTATCTATCATAAACCTAGTACTATGTTGAGTACTACATAGAAAAGTATTTCTTCTTAACATATAAATAAACACATATACATACAGGTTTATTTACTAAAAGTATTGGCTGACTAGAGCCAAGAGCTACTATGGTGAGTATTAATTCACATCAGCAAATAGAACTCTTTTGATCTTTTTTCTTTTTTTCACCATTGAATACCAAATTTCCTGGACAAGCAAAAATTCTGGCTGCTGAAAGTGTTCTTGGCACATACCAGAGGAACAGAACATCGTCACCCTGCCAGTGGTTGGAGCTGAAGCACTCGAGGTACTCACCCTGAACGGCTGGTCTGGGATGAATGGAAAGTAAGGGATTGCTGACTGTTCTTCACCCCTTTCCCCAGATATACAAGAATTTCTCAGTAGCTGCCGGTCTGTGAACACAGCTTTGAGTTCAATGGCCACATCGGCAGGAGGATCTTCCGAGTCGCCACAGGTCAAGCTGATGGCAAAGCTGAAAAGAAAATGGTCTCATTTATTTAGGGTTGGATATGACAACATTTAACAATGACCCAGGCTCCCATGTTTCCTCCTTCTTCTAGAGGTTTGTCTGCTTTTAATGGGCCGCTAATCTTTACACAGGAGATCAGACTATGTATGGAGAAGTAGGATTACAATCAAATCAGTTATTTTGTTACCTAATAGAAGTTCTGGTGAAAACTTCGGTGGAGTTGAAAATGACTAACATTAGAGATTTCAGATATCTAAAACCACCCATACATCTGTGTCTTAATCCATTTCAGAATTCTCAAACACAGCCCCAGAAACTGACCAGAAGAAATAATATCTTGTCAAGTTTGGGTCTCATTTATATTGATAGTTCTCGCCCCAAGCACCAGGTTTAAAAACCATAAAAAAAAACCCTTTGGCTTCCCTAAGGGTCAAAGAGAAAATGATGTGGGTGTATATTTATAATCTCTGATATAAATAGCTGTCTGGAGAAATGATGGCTGGGATTCATACACATTCTTTTCATGGGAACATGGTACTTTCTTGGCACTTCCAACTAGCAACACTGGCCACAGGGAGAGGAAGAGGAGGAGCAGTAAACCCCCACAGGAGTAGGTAGTGCCTTGTAACTGCCTGATAGCTCTTCAGGGGACAAGGACCCTGCCTTACCTCTCCGGGTTGAGGTCTACAATGCCCATCACTAACACCTTCTTGCCTGGTCTCATGCCACCTTTAATGTGCCCACAAAATGGAACTATCTGCAAAGGATGAGAGGAGAAACAGGAAGTTTACAGCCTGTAAGGGAAGAACCAAGCCCTCAGATGCTAAGCACCTGACCCACTAGAAAATCCAATTAGAAAGGAAGAGGGTACAGGCAGACACACAGAGCACAGAACAAAATCGTTTACCAGTCGTGGGAAGTACACGTCGGCTTGAACTGGAGAGCCCAAGGAGTTGTTTAAATGCCCATCATCTAGTTTCTAAAAATAGAAGCACACAGATTGGCTTTCCAAAGGCCCTTATTTTGGGGGGTGGGGGGCGGGGAAGTAGGGGAGGGGGCGGGGAAGAACCTATACAAATCTGCAGAATCCAGCAGCCGTCACAGAACAGGCAGCGTCTACAGATGATGCCTCCTCCCAGTCCATTGAATAACCGCATAACCCCCCCGGCACAAAACCTGTCCTTTCCAGCCGGTAGCTAAGCCTCTGAAGATCTCTAGATCCTTAAGATCTAGATCAAAATCAAGGTCGAGGCACACCGGGGAGCCAGAGCCCCGCGCCGGAGGAGGGCAGGCCCCTCTCCAACCACAAACGCCTCTGGACCCCTTGTCGCCCACGAGGGGACGTGGCTGGAGCGAAGCGGCCGCGCAACTTCTCTCGGGAGCCCCCGGCGCGGACCCATTTCCAAGGGGGAATCCCCGGGACGTCGGGGGCGGGCGCGGGGCGCGCGCCCCGGACACACACACACGCGCGCACTCACACATGCAACGTGCGCACACCTGGCCGGGGGCTGCACGGCACGGAGCGGGCAGTCGGTCACCCCTACCCCGCCGTCCGCCCCCAAACACCTTCCCCCAGGCCAGCGGCCCTCCAGCCCGGGCGCTCCTCCTGTCTCCTACGCCGGCCGCGCACAGCGGGCTCCTGCTAACAGGTACCGGGGCGCCTTCCCACGCGGGGGGCGCCGGGCTGGGCCTCAGCCTCCTCTCTGCCGCAGCCCGGCTGGAGCAGGCGGCGGCGTGCGGAGCCGCGGGAAGGGGGCGCCTCGCGTGCGCCCCGCTACACTCACCACCACGGCATCACTGTCGGCCACCGATCCCGCCATCTTCTTGCACAGCGCGGCGGGGCGCACGGCTGGCGGCCCGGCGGCTGGGGACGTGGGACGCGGCGCGCGGGCGGGGATCCCGGGGCGGTCCTGCGCCGGGCGGGGGCGCGGGTCCGAGGCTGGCTCGGGCGCGCACACACACGCTGGCACGCGCGCGCGCACGCCCGGGAGCCCGGCGCCGACCCGGCAGGCAGGACCGGGGAGGAGGGGGAGGGGAGAGAGAGGCAGCGCTGGCCTGGAGGTTGGAGGTGGCCGCTGCGACCCGGACCGCGGCTGCCGAGTCGGGGCTGCTTTCTTCTTCGGCGTGCTGCTGTCGCCGCCCAAGGAAGAAAGGTGGCGAGGGCCGCGCCGTGCCGGTCCTGGGCGGCATTTAAAGGCCGCCGCGGCCCGGCTCGGGAACCGGGAGCAGGGCGGGGACCCGGCTGGGCTGCCGCGGCTTGCTCAGCTTGCCCTGCCCCTCGGCCATTGGACGGTGGCGGGAGGCTGGGGCGGGAGGGACGGGCCTGTCCGGGTCGGGGCGTGCGGGAGGGCGGAGGCCCTGTCGGTCCTCCCCGACGGGAGGGTGGGTGGGGCTGGGGGATGAGGAGGTGGGGGGCCAGGGCCTGCCAGGTAACAGGTGCTTATGACACCCCCGCCCCACCCTTCCAGCCAATCTCCTTCCTTCTCCTGCCACGTCCTGGGGCAGGTGGGACGGTGGAGGCAGAGGTCAAGGGAAGATTGGGAGGTAGGGGCGTTCTTCCAGATCTCCAGACGTCCTTCAGAGAATTCCAGCAAAGTGGGAGGAAAGATTCATTCGGCTCTCTAGGTAGAAAGATAATGAAAGGCCTCTAGACTTGTATAAATAAATATTTGACCCCAAAGCAAGAGGCAGGAGTCAGGGTAGGGACATTTATATCCCAGGACGCTAGATACTGAATAGGCCCCTCTCCCCTGTGAAAGAATGGGCAGGTCTGTGGGTCTCTGGGGGCTCTCTCTCGGGCAGGGGTCTGGCTAAGTCTTACCAAATTGAACTGGGCACAGTGACTGTCCTCAGAGAGCCTCCATTGGGCCCTGTGTTTTACAAGGCACCCGCCCAGTCTGGGGTAGTAAGTTTCTCATAGAAAATCTCCTGATATCATTTGTGGAATAATGCCCAGCAGGTACACCCCTCTTTTATTCCAAGGCACAAATTCCTTTATGGCATTTCCACATTAGGATGATTATGTAACTTCTCAGATAAAGCTGTATCAACATACCCTCTATTAGGTGACGTCTTGGCTTAAACATTCCATTGTGTGACTCACAGGGTGTTTTACACTAATAAGCAGGGAACACGTGTGACCTGCTGCAATCCCAGAGGGGCCTTGAGAGGCTCCCTTCCAGCCACTGGTGCTGGCTTTGTGGCCGGGAACATCACTGCAGCTTTTGTCTTAGCTTTCCCTTTATGGACCAGAGCTAATCATGGTAATCTCAGTGGAGTAGGGAGAATTACCTGCACATGCTTGTAAGCCACGGTCATATCCTTGGGGAGCTCTGAATTAGAGACTGAAGTGCAGCACAGCTGTGGCTCTCATTTTTCCTCTTGTTTACCGGTCTTACCTCAAAATCACACCTTCTTGATTATTTTAAAATATTAGGCAGTCAAAGGAAACTATTGACATTTTGAAAGCACACGTCAATATATCTCAGTTTCTGAGAGTCTGAAATAGGGAAAAACTATTGAAGTATTTTTTTTGTTGTTAGCTAAGCTAAAGAGTGACACAGTACATCATGGTGGTTAGAGAACCTGTGCCCTAGGTTCAAATCCTGGCTCTACAATTGACTAGCTGGGTGATCTTGGACAAGTTACTAAACTTCTCTGTGCCTCAGTTTCTTCATCTGTGAACCAGAGATGACAGCGATGACGATGATGATAGAACCTATTTTGTGTTGTTGGGAAGAGTAAGTAAATTGGTTCCTGTACCTTCCTTAGACTAGTACCTGGCACATAGTAAACACTTACTCTACAAAAATAGTGCATGCCTGCTGTGTACCAGGCACTGGGGATCCAGCAGGGACTTTTTTGTTGATCTTACATTCTGGTGGGGAAAGGCAGTCAGTGAACGAATAAATATATAATATGTCAGGTGGTAAAAGTGTTAGAAAAATAGTAAAGCAAGTAAGGCGGGAGAGAGAGGTAGGAGGTGGGGTGGTGCTATTTACTAGGGTGGTTAGGGAAGCCACCTCTGGTAAAGTGAGGTTTGAGAAGACCCCTGAAGGGAGGGAGGGAGTCATTTGGAAGTCTGGCAGAAGAGGTTGCTGGCAGAGGGAACTGCAAGGGCAAAGTCCACAGGGTGAGATATGTGAAGAAGGTGTTGAGTGCAGCTGGGTGCAGTGACGAAAGAGATAAGTAATTAGAAATGGAATAGTCCAGGTAGACCCTGTGAGGATTGGCTTTCACTTGAGAAAAGTGGGAAGACACTGGAAGTTTCTGAGCAAAGGAGTGACATGGTTTCCCTCCATTGTAGATGCATCCCTCTGGCTGTCGTGTGGAGTGGCCTTGTGGGGAGGGTGCTGTGGAGGAGGGAGGGTGGAAGCAGGACTTAGGGGCTCCTGCACCAATCCGAGCAAGACATAATGGCGGCTGTGACATGGCAGTGCTGGAGATGTGAGAAGCTGTGGGCCCTCGGTAAGTCCTAGCTGTTGTCATTACGTAGCTTTGAGAGTTCGTATTGACTTCCAAGCCTCAGTTTCCTCACTATAAAATTAAGGGATTGGGCTCATTCATCACTCCTTCTTAGCTCTTAGAAAGTTCTTCTGGTTCCTGAAAAGCTGTGTAAATACCATCTACATTTAAAGGGGTTTGAGAGTAGGTACTGCTGAATGAAAATAATCTTTGGGTTGAATCTTTTGATAAGTGGTTTTGTAGGGTGAAGAATAACCCTTTGATTTATTTTGTAAGTGGAGTTGAAGATATTTGGATTGCTTAAGATGAGTTTCTTACATTTTAGGAAGGTAGAAGATAGAATGGTACTGAACCTGTTCAGAATGCTTTAACATGGAAAATTGCCTTTTATTCCAAAAATGCTTGATTCCTTCTCAGTCAGTCTATAGAAAGGTTCATTTTGAATATGGAAAGCAGGGAGAAAGCCTAAATGAATTTTTTGTTATAATTAAAGCTGAGCAGAGTCAAACTACCCCTTACAGGGAAAAGTCATTAGGAAATTAATGAGTTACAGAGCTTAAAAAAATTTTTTTTGGTCATATAGTGAAGGATAGGCAAACTTTGCTCTGTGCTTTGATTACAGGCGTTTGTGTCTAAAAAACATTAACCAAGGTTGTGACCCTTTTATGAAATGCAACAGTGAAATTCAAGATGATCTGCATTGCTACTGGAAACTACTAGAAAGGCTAAGGAAGGGGGACGGCAGTCAAACAAATGACTAGCATCGGAAAAGAAGTATAAAGAGGTTTTTGAAGATAGACTTTGCTAAGTGATCTTCCCAGGTGAAAACAGTAGATCACTTCCTTTTTTCCTTCTCATTTAATATGTTTTATTCAAATGTGTGCATGCAGAATTTCTAATATTGGGAGGAGCATACAGCATTGACATCAGTTCAGGAACCATTTTATGAATATTGCTATGTGCTGTGATACCCTGGACCAAGAAGAGATATTTGAAAATATATGAGTCTTGTCCTCGAGGAGCTTCCAGCTCACTCTGGGGACCAGTGACAGAATGTAGTGGTGGGTAAGATAGTAAAGGCCTCAGACCTGTAGCCTGAGCACTGAGAGGAGAGATTCACTCTCGTTTGGAGGATTAAGGCAGCTTTCTGGAGAGGCTGGCCTATCTCTGACCACACGCACAGCAGCAACTGCCTGAGTCCGGCGAAAGCAGTCTTCAAACACCGCATTGCAGCTCTATTCGTGGCCCGAATTCTAAACCCACCCCTCTCCCTGGTCTGGCAACCAGCTGAACCCCTGTTCCCAGAGGCTGCCTTTTGTCTCCTGCCCTGGTCTAGGTAGACATGTGCCTCCTTCCCTTACACTGTCACTGCCTTCTAAGGCCTCCTGTGGGCCCTGACTTTGACCTGCAGACGGCTTGTTTTCTATCTGAGTGTCTATACACATTGGCTAGAGCAGGATTTCTCAACCTCGGCACTATTGGCATTTTAGGCTGAGGAATTGTTTGTTGTGGGGGACTGTCCTGTGCGTTATAGGATGTTGAGCACTAGGTGCCAGTAGCACCCGCCCTTCGGCTGTGACAACCAAAATTGTTCTTAGACGTTGACAAATGTCATCCTGGGGGGGGGCGGCGGGCACAAATTGCCCCCAATTGAGAACCGGTTATCTAGAAGGTGCTTTAAGATTCCTATTATTCATATTTATGTATAGGATAAGAAATTTCTCCAGTCTAATCTAGAGTAGAAACTTGCACATCAGAAACATGTTCCTTTTCATTTGGCAAGTCATTGCTTCCCGACACTACAGGAGCACTTCACAAATGGCTCCACAAAGAACCCCTAAAATGAGGGACGACCTGTGAGGGCCCTTGTAACTGCCAGCTCAAAATGTCTTTGTCAAGTTGAGAAATTTGTGTGAGTTTTGCATTCTATTCCACGATATTGCCATGTTTATTTTTGATATAAACGTAATGTGCTCCATATACCCATAAAAAACGTAAATTGAAGCAGCCCAGATGTTTACCTTGTTTATCCTGTGGCTTGATTCCCTCTCCACCCCAGACCCCAAAGGGTAGTTGCGGCTACTTTGAGGAATAAGACACTGCACAATTTTATAGGCCGGTCAGGCTTTCAAGTCGCCGTAATTGTTTTTGTCAGGCCTGTCTCTGCTCATGATAAATATTCACATAGGCAGCAAAATATACCAACTCAGCATTCTTTTGTTTACCTAGTTAGGCAGGAGGGCAAACATTTATCAACCTATTTTTCTCTATTTCAACACATGATTAAAGTTCTTAATTACTTTAGGAATTGTGGTCATGGTTACCAAATAATTTAGACACACATAAAAATTTGTGTTGTATCAAAGTAATTAGGGGACAACCATAAAACTTGGCAGTCAATGCCAGTTCCTAACATTTCATTATTTTCCGTTTATTTATGAGGAAACTAGAACCAGCCTCCTGCTTGTGTTTTAATTACTTAGCGCAGGAAGGATTGATTTCAGAAAACCTCCGCGCTGAAGAAGATAATGAGCCTAGTCCCAGGAGGAGTTCAGGGCTTCAAAGGTATGCCCTGCATCCTACCCTGGGGATGTCACCGCGGGCCCTTTAGCAGCTGAGACATCCTGGAGTGCAGCCCGCTCCTGAGACAGCTCATTCCTGTGAAGGTAGCAAGAGCCGTCGCTGATGGGGAAGTGGAAAGCGTTCTGCCAAGGGAAACAGAAAGAACGCTGCTTCCAGCGTTTGGAACTGGCAGCGTGAATGAAAGATATTTTAAGATTCTTTCCAGCAGGCTTTGGGCGTATACTGAGAGCCAAGGATGTGCTTCTGCGCCTCCTCTCCAGCCTCATCTTTCAGCAATTCCAAGAGGTGGATCTGTTCTCCAGTCAGTCTTGTACCAGTAAGGAATGTGACAGACCTGCGTGGCCGTGCCCAGGGCCTAATCGCACTCTTCTCATTACGCTTGACATTTCTGTTTGCTGGTTTATAGTCCTCCTTTTTATTGCTTATTTTCTTTTATGATTTTATTTTCTTGCTGTCAAGTGGCATAAAGGGTTTCTTAGTTTTGCAGTTTCACGGAAACTTGCGTGGCTTGGCTGGTGGAAGGAGACCAAGATTCAGATTTAGCAGTCATTTGGAAATCCTGACTAATGGGGAGGAAAACTCAGGAGGCATGCTGCCAGGTGGTCATTTGATTTTGAGAGGAAACGTGTTTGGGTGACACAGATTTCTGGACTTCTTACAAGGTGAACTACACAGTGTACGGATTAACACAGCACGGCTTCTGAACAAACCACAGCCAGGAGAGACCTGGGCATTTAAACTTGGCATCCAAATTTGACTAACCAAAGAGATTCAGAGAAAACAGAATTCATTTACTTATTCAACAACTTGTTATTGAACTGGGCTCCATTTTAGTTGTCATTGTGATCATTTTTTACTTTCAAAAAAAATCCAGCCAAACAACCAGACACATACTTGATCTTAAGATACTTGTTCTCCTCTTCCATATGAATTTTTAAAGGGTATCTCTACTTTCCTTGTTGTTGTTGTTGTTGTTGATGCCTCCCTGCACACTGCCTCTTCCATCTGACAACATTCGGAATGGGTCTAAGAAGAGCTCCCCCACCAACATGGCAACATAGCTTAGAAAATAAAAATGAAATGTTCTGAGTTCAGAGGCTGGTTCCATTCCACCTCCAATTAGATAACACGTTTTCTATCTAGATTAGTTTATCTGGTATGTGTTGATTCTAGGCCTCAATTGTTCAAATGATTAATTTATCCCATAAAGAAAGATTAAGTGAAGAGTTGAAGAAATGTTTTAAATTGCAGAAGAAGTTTATATTGGCAGTCTGCGTTGATTAAACTCATTACATTTCATTCATTCACATCTTTGGCCTTGGTTGGCTCAGTGTTGCTCCTGAACCTAAGAATTAGTTGGAACTCTATAAATTCAGGAGGGTTTGGGCTTAGCACTACTTTTCAAGATTGCCTGGCGGGCGTGCATGCCTCTGTGTGTGTGTGTGTGTGTGTGTGTGAAGGCGGGGTGGAGTGGGGATGGAGGGAAATTTTCAGCTTTTCTTAAAAGGCAACAGTCATTTTAATTACCAGGAATAAACAAAAGTAACTTGGAGAGTGGGGCCGGCCCTGTGGCGTAGTGGTTAAATGCGTGCACTCTGCTGCTGGCGGCCCGGGTTTGGATCCTGGGCGCGCACCGATGCACCGCTTGTCAGGCCACGCTGTGGCGGCGTCCCACATAAACTGGAGGAAGATTGGCATGGATGTTAGCTCAGGGCCAGTCTTCCTCAGCAAAAAGAGGTGGATTGGCGTGGATGTTAGCTCAGGGCTGATCTTCCTCAAAAAAAAAAAAAAAAACTTGGAAAGAGGAAGCAATGTAGCTGTCTGAGTTTGTTTTTGATCCCATCAATTTAATGCCAGGGAAAACTCCATCAAGAGAAGAGAAGAGCCTCATACTTTTTTGAGAGGATGATTGAGGCAGAGATACAGGTGTTAAATATCTATTTTGAAGTGTTCTCTACTAACAGATGTTCTCCTTGACACTGATCTGGAATCTTCCCTCACAGAACTGGATTCCTGACCAATTCTGCCCACCTTACACATCAGTTGCATGGGCCCTTAATGATACAAAATAGCTCATTTCCCTAGTAATCCCAGCTTCTCCCCTGGACAGGTTGGCCTACTTCATTCCTGGCCCTTCAGATGCCTCCCTACCCCTCCCATTAGCTCTGGGCTCTCCTCCTGAGCAGGTTCTTCCTCCACAGCCTGTCTTTAGTGAGTAGGTTCTCAGCCTGAAAGAGAAAATTAAAAACAAACAAACATGTCCCATTTACATATGGTCCTTCTTTGGAAGGCAGGAGTTCCTGTCTTTCAGGAGGCTGATACTCATCCTTTTCCCTTTTAGTCACCATTGACAGAATGACGCCATAGCCAGGACAGGTGGGAAAATGAGTATCATCCCATTTAGAGCCAAAGTAATATAGCTAACAATTATTCTAGAGAAGTTACAATTAAGGGTTGGCTCTAGATGATTTATACAGATTATCCAATGCCAGGTGATGTGCTATGAATAGAAATAAGAAGGAATGAGCTTAGTAAGAAGAGAAGATGGGTGGAATTTCTGAGTATGGACAGGATGAGTGTTTCTTCAGGTCTAGTGATGGTTTGAATCTACAGTGTTCTTCATTCTCAGTGCCCTAAGAGCAGCTCATAAAACAGCCACAGGTTCACGTAAAAGCCCTTAGAAATTATAACACAATGCTAAAATAGAGCATCGCCAGAAATCTGAGAAAACCCACATCTTTTAGTAAATTATAATTCACCTCCCTTCTTCAATGTTGAATTTGTGTGCAGTCAATGTGGTCTTTAAAAACATAAAGTGTGTTACGTCAACCCTCCTTAAAATCACTTGGTGGGTTCTCATGAATTTAGAATGAAGTCTACACTTTAGAATGAGACTCTAATTCCCTTTCATGGCTTTTAAGGCCCTGTGGCATCTGGCTCTCTCTCTCCACCTTCACCTAGGGGCCACACTCTCCCTCAATTGCTACTTTTCAGCCCAGACTGGCCTCCCTGGTGTCCTCCCAACCAAGTGCACTCATTCCTCACTATCTTTTCCTTTGCTGTCCCTCCTGCCTGGAATGTGCTTCCTCAGGCACTTTCTGGTTTCTCATCATTAAATTCTTAATTCAATGTCACCTCCCATGAGAGGCTTTCCCTTATTAGGGCCTGGCCAGGGGTCTTTACTGTATCCTCATCTTCTCCACAGTATTTACCTCCATCTTTAATTGTCTCGTTTACTACCTGGTGTGGCCTTTCCACACCAGAGAGTAAGAGCCTTGAGAGCAGGATCTTGTCTTTCTTCCTCACGAAGTGGAGTGAAATTGGGCACAAAGATTTATTGATTGAATGAATGAGTGAATGAATGAATTGATGAACAACACACAGCCACAGATCTGCAGATGAAATATAACCTGAGAGCTGTTGAGGACTCCAGGGCCCCAAGGCCAGAGTTCACTCATTTCCCTGCTGTTACATAGTCCGAGAACAATCGTCATTAGGTTGACATGTGAAGACTCTGCACGGAGATGTCCTACCCACCACTGAGAAGTCTTGACTCTAGATGCCATATGGGTTATATATAAATCCATGGTAGACATTTCTGAACCTAAATTTAAAATGTCAGAAAATACCCTTATAAGCAATGAAAAGTTGAATTGGTAAGATCAAGCACACAAAAGATAATAGTGAAAAAATTCCCCAAGCACAAGCATACAATGCCATTGCTATATTGGCAGTATTATTGCTTCCTCATCTCAGGCTCTTCAAAGATTGAGCAATGAAGGTGCTGCCTTTCCAGATGACTATTTAATTTTATTTAACAAGCACTTGCAGAGTATTCACTATGCTCCAGGTACTTCTCTAAATACTTCACAAATGCCGTAACAGGATAAGTTCTCTGGAAGCAGTGTTGAGACAGAGCTTGGGGTGTGAGATGCTTATTAGGATCAACACCCTTGAAGAGAAGGGAGGGAAAGCAGGAAGAAGTCAACTGCATTGCAGGCTCAACAAAGCCTTGGCCAACCTGGCAGGGAGCTTGAGGCAAGGGCTGCTTATCAGGGTGTTCTGCATTAGACTGGAATGACCCACCTTGGACCCCCTCCTCTCTCAGTCACTAAACGTAGGCTCCTCGAGGAAGAGCGTGGCCTCGGGCAAGGCAGTTGTCCGAGCTGAGACAGACTGGAGTTGCCGAGAGCTGGAGTTTGTCTGCTGACCATCCTCCCTGAATCTGGGCAGCAAGCTCTTCCTTGAAGAGGGACCTGGGCAGTGCACCTCTGTGTCTGCTCAAATATTAACTCTTTTAACCCTCATGACAGCCCTATGAGGTAGGTCCTTTTATTATTCCCTTTTTATACATGAGAAAACTAAGTCATGGAGAAATTAGTTAACTTGCCAAACAAGGTCAGGTAGCAGAGCTGAGATTTGACCCGGGCAGTGTGGCTCCAGAATCAGAGCTCTTAACTATTCAGCTAAGCTGTCTTAGCTATTACTTTATAGAGAGGGTTGAGGATAGCCTAATAATAGTAATAACAATGACGATATTGGCACTGCACTTTGACATTGTGAAGTGCTTGCACATTAGTGTTTTAATTTTTGATTTAGTTCTTTGTAAAGTGGTACATGTGTGTGCGTGCACGTGCTTGCCTGGTACTGGTGCATTTATTAAGAACCACATCAACAGGTGATAATTTGGGGTTGCCTACTGTATTCGAATATTAAATCCTGCCTGTAAAAATCTAAGAATCAGGACTAGATGCTGAGGGGCAATGACTGGGCTTGAATTCCAGTACAAGACAGCAGGTGCTGGGATTCTCATGCTGGCCTGAGAGAGGAAGGGTCCCTTCCGAGTTTAGGGCAAGACAGTGAGTAGGTGGAAGAAAGGCTATAAAATGTAGTTTCTGTGCATTTATAAAACCAGTTCTGTGTTCTGCCAATCACAAGAGTGAGGTTTTAGATAAAAGGGCCTGAGGGAAAAGCAGGTGGCATCATGGGAAGAGGGTACAGGAAGGAGAGGATGGTTCAGCAGGTGGGAGCAGGGTGGGCCCTGGGCCCTCTTCAGAGGGTCTGTGAGACAGCACAACACTGTGAAGAACCCTGAGGGCAGTGGAGGAGGTAAAAAATAGGGGCCTGGGCTCTCCTCAGAGGGGAAATGTGTGGACTTGGACAGAAGAGGGGAGGAAAGAGGAAAGAAATCCAGTGGCAGGAGGACATTTGTCCATCACAGTTTTTGGAATTATACATGCACGTAATCTTTTAAAGATATTTTAAAATCATTTCCTACATAATGGAATTAGACTTCTAGTTCCTAAAGACCGGGCTTAGGTAAGGAAGAAATCCAAGGATGACAAGTCTTATTTTGGATGATGCAGAATACACCTTTCCCCCTAATTTGCAGTTCTGTTTTTGTCTAGAACAGTTCCTGCAATAGCAGCCTTTCTCCTTAAAACTTTTAGCTCCAGTGGGATTAACTGGTTTCACATTCTTTTTCTGGAGTTTGGTGAAATCCCCTCTTAGATCCCAATAGAGAAATTCTGTTGTAATCTGTTGCTACCTTTATTTGTATAGGAAAACATGGTCCAAAAGGCTGGAACAAAATCTTGGTAGTAAATGCTCTTTGCAAAAAGAGTCAGCAGGGATAAAATTCAGCAACATGACATGTAAACTTCCCAGCAGACCAAATGTGTCCTGAGCCAGAAGAATTAAAGGATTCAACTTTGGGATCTGAATCAAGGTCATTCTTGCTACTGAACTGATTATGTCACCATCATTGACCCTTATGTTAACAGGTTTTTTCCCTTGTCACATATTCTATCACATTCTCTGGGCTCTATGATTTTATTGAAGAATATTTTCCCAAACTTGACAGGCTTTATGAAGGCAGAAGTAGGATTAAGGGTGGAAGGTCATCCTCCAGTGGTAGGGATTGGAGCAATGATGGGAGGAGAGGAGATAGCTTGGAATCTTTCATGCTCCCTATTTACTCTTTGATGATTCTGGACTGTCTTCTGCAGTCGCTTCTCAGCTGGGCATAGCACATGGAACTCGAAGAAAATAAGCCTATTCGGGGTAGCACTAAAAGTGGGCTGTTTTAGGGGCTGGCCCGGTGGCGCAAGCGGTTAAGTGCGCGCGCTCGGCTGCGGCAGCCCGGGGTTCGCAGGTTCCGACCCCGGGCGCACACGGACGCATCGCTTGTTTAGCCATGCTGTGGCGGCGTCCCATATAAAGTAGAGGAAGATGGCCACGGTTGTTAGCTCAGGGCCCATCTTCCTCAAGGAAAAAAGGGGAGGATTGGCATCAGATGTTAGCTCGGGGCTGGACCTCCTCACCCACACAAAAAAAGGTGGGCTGTTTTAGGACTTCGAGATGCCTATATTCAATGCTTGGACACTGCATTCGGAAGCTACCTCTGCTTCTAGGACGTTTCTCTCTTCCAAGAGCTGGATTCAGTTTCCAAAAGTGAACTGTTTCATAGAATGTTATACTCACCAGCAAAATCAAGACACTTTCTTATGAAAAATATAAGCATTTGATCACTTAGAGGTGAAATTGCTGGATCATAAGGTATGCACATCTAATACTTTTGTAGATGCTGCTAAGTTTCTGTCCAGCCTGGCTGGACCAACTAAATACATTTTCTACTTCCGTGTATGCTGCATCTCCACTCAGCTGAACCAACCTTAGGACAAATTCATTTTCGCCTTCTGAAAAACAAAGACCAAAACGCAACATCCAGTCGTCAAAATTCAATCTCTAAAAGAGATATGGTCACAGATAGATCTAAAATGAATTTGATGGGCATCCGATATGGACCCTTGGCCCTGTGCCTCTCCCCATGATGCAGGCCATGCACATACTCTTCAGCCTGGTGTTGTCCTAGGCTTAACTGTACACTTCTTTCATGAGATGTCATTCAAAGTTACACAAAGACAGCAAGGTCAGCGAGGGCTGGAAGGGAAAGTGAGCGTGGCTCGTAAAACCAAGAGGCACGTATGATTTAACAAGATTAACAAGTGCTGTTGAAAAGAGCTACCTGCCTGAGTCACAGAGGGGGAGAAGGAGGCCGGCTCAATTCCCTTGGCTTTGCTGTCAATTCCCTTGGCTTCCCACACGAGTGGGAAGCTCCTGAAAGCCTTGCGTGAAACTGTAATAAATCTCTTTGGAAAATGATCGTATCTTTAATGGTTATTTCTCTTGGAACTTTACAGAAGGAATGAGTCCTTCTTTCTTGCTGGTTCAGTTCTTTGCTGTTAACATTTCTTTTGTCTGCCCTGTTGAGAAGGTTATGTCTGAAGCTTGTCCAGGTTCTGAAATCCAAGTCATTTCATACATAGTAAACTCACACTGGACTCTTCTGGAACAATTTCAACTAAAAAAATATATGTAGTGGATTCAGCAACGGCAAGCTGAGGAAGACAGTCCTTCCCCTTTTCAGGCTGTGTGTACATGCGAGAATTTGTGGAATTCACTAACAAACTCGTCACTCAAACGTCTACCAAGCTTTTTGTCCCTGGGCAAAAGCAGTTCTTCCAGGTCAGTGTTTTTAGCTTTTATAACAACTGCAATTTTTGGAACACACTATGCTTTGTATTTTGTATGCTGAAAGTTGGCTTTAAATGATTAATAACTAGAAGATCTCGGGAATGTTGGCTAATTCTTGTGTAAGCAATTTGCTAAGTGCTATATATATAACGAAGAACTCCCAAAGATATGCTAGGTATATATGTACAGTGCAATACAGGCAGGTAAATGGAGCACAGACATTCACTTAGATGCCTGATTTTTTCATTACGTCAGTATAGAAGCTACAAGTGTTCTGCCTGCCAGTACAGGTAGTTTGGTACTTCCGCTATGTCAGACACTTCCAGCTGATTACCTAATATCCAATTTCCCCTTCTTCCTTACAAACAGAACCTGTTTTGGGGTGATTAGCTACTTGCCAGCTAAAAAGTTCTATTCCCCGGACTTCCTTGCTTTTCAAGGTAGTCATGTAACATAGTTCTGGCCAATGAGATTTAAATGGAAGCCTAATTGATGGGGCTGTCAGAAAAGTCACTGTTTTCCCCAGAAAAAGCTAGCCTGTACATTTTGTTCTTTGCTCTTCCTTCTTTCTTACTGGAACATGGACATAATAAGGGCAGAAGCTACATGCTAATGATGGCAGGGCGGAAAGTTAGGAGGAATCTGGTCCCTGATGGTATCAAGGACCCTTGCATAGCTGACCCTGAGGTGCCGCCTCCGCAGTTCTGCTGCAAGGGAAATAAGCTACTCATTTTAGCCACTGTAGTCAGGTTTCTGTTTCACACAACTGAAGAACTGATGCGTGTTGTTTAAGTTCCTTAGAGCAGGCGCTTACCTAAGGGTCCCTGGTTCTAAACAAAAGTGGCTTAATTATCCCAAGTCACTGCACTTAGGGTTTGAGGAAGATCAATTTTCAGACATCCCAAGGACTTGATTAACCAAAAGAAAGAAAGAAAACTCTGAAATTCCTCTCTTAATCCTTGAGTTGCTTTCAGTGGTCACTGTGACCAAAAGCAAAAAGATATTTGTGTGACGGTCTCAACGTCACAGAGATTTAGTGGAGAAAGATAACTTGATGGAGTCTGTCTGGGTATTCCTGGTCATATTTATGTCCTAGGCTCCCCCCGTCCCAACAATCCAATAAGTTTCTCTAGTAAACAAATAAGAACATCAAGAACAAAAGTCAATTTCATACCCTGCAGTGCCAAATGATCAAGACTTTCTTAGTGTGTACGCATCTGTGAACGTGCATGTGAATATGTGTGAACGCACAGCATTGATACCATTCTTTAGCATGGAGGGGGAACCTAGATGTTTTTTTTCCTTTCAATTAAAGATCTAGTTTAAATTACATAAACACACATTTTAGTTTGGTAAATAGAAATGGCCTTGTATTGAGAGGACAAGACTCCAGAGTGGTGGACTCCTGTTTGACTCTCATGATAAAGCCCTTTCCACAGTGAATAGTTCAGTCTGAGTGGGGTATTTGGGACGCGTGCGTGACAAGGCTGGAAAGGCAGACTGTAGGATCCCTTGGGGTCAGATTCAGGAGTTTGGAATTTATCCTGTAGGCTAACGTTTCCCAAAGGCTTCCATAGAACCCTAGAGCAATGAGATGTTTCACAAAAGAAGGGTTCCATGGTTAGATAAATTTGGCACCTATATGTGCTATATCCCTCCTTCTTGAAAATTCACACTGTAAAATTGCACATTAAAGGCTGAGAAGTTCTACATTAAAGGAACTGGTTAAACTTAATTCAGGATTCCTCTTCCCCCCCCAGATAATACCTGTTAGTAGTATACACTTTGGAAGGTGCTGCAGGGGCACTTGAGAGCCATTGGAAGTCTTTGAAAAGAGTAACGTAAGCAGATGCTTTAGAAAGATTTCTGAAAGCAATGTACGACCTGGATCAAAATTTGGGGAAAAGGGTGCTTCATGAAAAAACTAGAGGCAAGAAATCATTAGGTCAGAGGCTCTTCAACTTGGCTTCATATTAGAATCACCTGGGGATTAAAGAAAGTTCTCAGATTCCATTGCATTTCTAGAGGTTCTGATTCAGTAGGTTTAGGCCTGGGAATGTGCGTGTTTGTGTGTGTGTGTGAGAGAGATTTATGAGTCCAAACTACTTGTAAGGATTATGATAGTCCAGTTGAAAAGTAATGAGACCAGTACTTGGATAGAGGCAGTGCAAATGGAAAAGAGGGGAAGGATGCAATAAACAAAGTGAGGCAGGAATCTATATGCCTTGGGAAGTGATTGAATGTGAGGGTAGTATAGAACAGGGAGGAATTCAAAGAGGTTGTAAGCCTGGGGTACTGGGGAGAATGATAGTATCACTACGGGAGGTTAAAGGTTAGAGGGCAAGGCAGTATTTTTGGGGAAGAGGAAGCTTTGGTCCTAGACATGTTTAGAGTGAGATGTCAACATATGTGAAGGCTTACCAGGCAGTTGGAAATGCAAGTTTCAAATGCAAGAGGGTGAACGGGTCTAGATCCACGGACAGATGGTACTTACAACTCTGGGGATAGCTCAGTGTTCTAAGGGATGAAGTATAAAGCAAGGGAGAGCCAAGAATAGAACCATGGGAACGCCTACATTCCAGGCTCGTGCTCTTGGGATTCAGTAGGGATGGTCAGAGGAGTGGAGCAGTCAAGAACTGTATTGTGAATGCCAGGGGAGGAAAGCCTCTAGAAGGGTGCATTGGTTCAGGGTCCTTTCCTTTCAGACAGATCTTATAGCAGACAGTGGTGTGCTGTAGGCTTTGGGCCTGACTCCCAGCTCCGCTTCTTATTTACATGGTGTTCTTGAGCAAGTTAATCTGCAGAACCTCAAGTTCCTCATGTATAAAATAAGGATTACATTGCCTCCATGCTATAGGTAAGTGCCTAATGTAATAACATGTAATATGGAATATAATATAGTATATATATTATATAGGTATAGTATATTATATATAGTTATTATTATTATCATCATCTTAGTGAGGTATCCT
This sequence comes from Ceratotherium simum simum, assembly GCF_057802395.1. Classification (NCBI taxonomy): domain Eukaryota; kingdom Metazoa; phylum Chordata; class Mammalia; order Perissodactyla; family Rhinocerotidae; genus Ceratotherium; species Ceratotherium simum. The sequence continues at coordinate 21,074,895 of NC_141910.1, forward strand.
TTGACCCCATTAAAAAATTAGTTGTATAGACAAAATAAGTGAAAAAGAGAAATAATCAACCATAATTCTATCGTCTTAAAAATTAATTCTTTTTATTTTAATGGTTTCATTTTAGTCCTTGACCACATGCCTATATCATTTTACATAGATATAGCATCACTACAATTTTGAAGTATGCTTTTGAACTTAGCATTATACTCTAAGAATTTCCTCTCATTGTTACTTAATTTTCTTAATTAATTAATTTTATTTACTCAACAATTTTACAATCAGTGGATATTTAAGTTGTTTTAAAGTTATTTTTTGCTTCATTTAAAATGATGATCTAATTAACTTAAACATTAATATAGCCCTTTATTTTTATAAATTATTTCCTCTTGGATAAACTATCAGTAGCAGAATTATTGGGTCAAACGGTATGAACAGTGAATGATTTTCAATATATTGCTGAATGGCTTTCTAAGAGTTATATCAGTTAACATAGTTTCCAAGGGTTATACCTGTTAACAAAGTTTAAGTGTACCAGTTTTACCTTATCCTCACCAGAACTAGTAATCTCATTATTTTTTATATTTTTGCCAGCATAATGGGAACTAACTGGCAGAAAACAAAGTTCATTGTTGCTTAATTTGTGCTTTGATAACAATTGAGGCTAAATATTGAATATTTTTGCATATGCTTGTTTTGCTAATTGTATCTGCTCCTGTAGAGGAGTCCTGTTGATGTTAGTATAAATGTAAACTTGTTGATGACGCATTTGTTTACTTTTAAAAATGAAAGGCTATGGAAGTCACCCTTGGAATGTTGAAAGAAAAAGAAAGAATTGGGTAGGATATTCTGTCAGTCAAGGTCTTAGTCTTGAACATGATGAGGATGTTTACCAAAAGGGATATTTACAAAGGTGTGGTAATGTGAAGGGGAGCTAATAAAGGATGGTGCAGTACCCAAGGCTAGCAACAATGGTACCATTTCTAGGCCTGAAGAGATAAGGGGAGAGCCCAGGTAATGGAATCCAAAGAGATAGCTGTAGGAAAGGCTGCCTGACAGGAGTAATGGCCTTTGAAAGAGAGACAGAGTCAACCCATGGTGACCCAGCAGGGAAAGGATGAGAAATGAATATCCTGACCTTGATGATTTCTCTGATCTCCAGGGGTACCTCCCCTTGGCCCAGCCCAATTGCCAGAGGGCAGTTAATGCAATCCATAAAGGTCAGCCTCCTGAAGCCCTAAACTGGATGAAAAAGAAAGGTGGATCTATCTAGAAGGACAAATGGGATATAGTCAGCACAGATATTCTGGCATTAAGACATTTTAGAGCAGCTGGTAATATGAGCCTTCACAAATAGATGCAAGACTATGGATCTGTGGTCTCACTTAATTCAACTTTTGAGTGTTATTAAAAACTATTTAATTTACGTTTTAGCCTTCAAATAGAAACAAAACAGAATGTTAATGCCATTACTTGATCTTTTATAGGAATCTGGAAAGTAGAATTTATTCCTTGCTTGAAGGAAGTTTTATTGTGCCAGAATCTCAGAAACAAGTAAGAAAGAAGTGTCACGAATCTCAGAAGTCAGTAAGAAAGCAAAGGGGTAAGCAAAGAGGAAACAGTCCAGGACTGTTAAGAATGAAAGGGATTATAGTGTGGCTACCCCAGACTTTCTGATTCAGTGGGTTGGGTGAGTCCTGGAAATTTATATTTGTAACAAGGACTCCAGATCATTCTGATGGAGCCAGTGGACTGTCATTTGGAGCAATTGGATGACATAGGCTTTAGAAAGATGCTTCAAAATCTACAACCTCACAGATGTTAATGGAATCAACCCAAATGGAAATAGCAAACTTGAAGATGATAAAACAACTCACCAGGAACATGGATTTTCTTGCCTTAAAAGCCAGTGTTTGGACCCACAATTGTATATGACAGCTAATAACAATGATGATTCTAACATTAAACACTTCCTACAAGCCAACCCCTGTCACAAGTATTTAACATGCGTTATGTCACTGAATTCTCTTAACAACCTTATGAGGTACTATTAGTGTCCACATTTTATAGAAGAGGAAATTTAGGGTTATGAATATTAAGCATAAACTAGAGAACTCACCACTATGTTGTTTCTCAGGTCCTGAGTTTCACAGCCTGTCTGTCTTCTTCTCTCTACCTTTCGAGTGTTCTTATGTTTGGTTTATACATAATATCCAGAGTTTGTAGTAGTACCTAGTAGGAGGAATAGAGAAAAATAGATCTGCTCCATCTTCCTGGAAGAAGAAGTACTTTAAAATATTTTTAAAATAAAAAGAGTCATATTTCACTCTAGCTGAGTTACTCTTCTCATGCCTCCATAACTCTCCGGTCTTTGGCCATATATATAAATATTTGTATGAAGTTATAATCACAGTTCATAGCGTTATGATGGGGTATTTAAGACCTTGGGCTTTGGCTTGAGTCCCAGCTCTACAACTTACTAATTATGTGATCTTGGGTAAGACTAAATGGGGAGCTTGGACTTCTACTGCCACTCAGCAGTAATGAGGTACCTCTTCCGCTCTTTGCTGGGGTGGTGTCAGAGGAGGCCTAGTGAAGAGTCAGGACTTTCACCATTACTCAGCAGTAATGAAGCTGTCCTTACCACAGTGTCAATGATGACCATGTGAGGAGCTGGAACTCCCACCTCTACCCAGCAATAACAAGAAAACCTCCCTTTTCACTGGCTGAATGGGGGAACCTGGACTTCTACCTGCACCTAGGAGTAATAAAGTGGCATTCCTCTCTTCCACCTGTCAGACCTATGTCAGAAGAAAACCAGCTAAAACAGATTTAAATAAGATCCAGTGTCTCACAACATAATATGAACATATCTAGGATTCAATCAAAAACCACTCATCATATCAAGAACCAGGAAGACTTCAAACTGAATGAAAAAATGCAATACATAGATGCCACACTAAGATAACAGTGATGTTAGAAAGGAAATAAGAGGCATATGGATCAGTAAAGAAGAAATAAAACTATCTCTATGTGCTGATAACAGATTGACTATGTAGAATATCCCAAGGAATCTACAAAAACAAAAACCTCCCAGAAGTAATAAGTAAATGCAGCAAAGAGACAGGATACAAGATGCACAGGATACAAGATGCAAAATAACATGCAAAAATAGATTGTATCTCTATAAACTAGTGATAAACATGGGAACACTGAAATTAAAAATACAATACCATTTACAATTGTTAAAAAAAGAAAAGAGAAAGGCTTTGGTGTAAATCTAATGACACATTCAGGACTTTATGGTGAAAACTACACAATGCTGATGAAAGAAATCAAAGAAGGTCTAAATAAATGGAGACATACCATGTTTGTGGATTGGAAGACTCAAGAGTAAAGATGTCAATTCTCCCCAAACTGATATATAGGCTTAACTTCCAATTAAAATCCCAGAAGGAGTTTTTGTAGATATAAACAAGAATATTCTAAATTTTATAGCGGAAGGCAAAGGAGCTAGAATAGCTAAAACAATTTTGAAAAAGAAGAATTAAGTAGGAGGAATTGCTCTACCTGATTTCAAGATTTATTATATAGCGACAGTAATGAAGACTATGTGGTATTGGTGGAAGGATAAACACATAGATCCATGGAACAGAACAGAGAACCCAGAAATAAACCACACAAATATGCCAGGTTGATTTTTGAAGGTGCAAAAGCAGTTTAATAATGGAAAGATAGACTTTTCGATAGATGGTGCTGTAGCAATTGGACAATTGGACATCCTTAGCCTAAAAAAATTGAACCTTGACCTAAATTGCACACCTTATACAAAAATTAACTTAAAATGGATCATGGATTTAAGTTTAAAATATAAAACTATACAACTTTAAGAAAGAAATATAGGAGAAAATCTTCAGGATCTTGGGCTAGATAGAGAGTTCTTAGACTTGTCACCAAAAGCACAATTCATAAGAGAAAAAATTGATAAATTGAAATTCATCAAAATTAAAAATTTTTGTTCTTCAAAAGGCCGTGGTAAGAGGATGAAAAGGCAAATTATAGTATGGGAGAAAATATGTGCAAACCACATATCTGACAAAGGGCTAGTATCTAGAATATATAAAGGACTCTAGAAACTCAACAGTAAAAAACCAAAGAATCCAATTAGAAAACGGGTGAAAGACATGAAAAGACATTTCATTGAAGAAGATATACAGATGGCAAAGAAGCACCTGAAAATATGTTCAACATCATCATTAGGGAAAGGTAAATTAAAACCACAGTGAGATGTCACTATACACCTCTCAGAATGGCTAAAATAAAATAGTGACAACACCACCAAATGCTGGCAAGGATTTGAAGAAACTGGATCCCTCACATTACTGGTGGGAATGTCAAGCGGTACAGCCACTCTGGAGAGCAGTTTGACGATTTCTTAAAAAACAAAACATGCCACTACCATACAACCCAGCAATTGCACTCCTGGACGTTTATCCCAGAGAAATCAAGACTTATATTCACACAAAAACCTGCACGTGAATGTATAAAACAGCTATATTTTATGTAAATGCATCTTCAAGTCCCCTGGACTAATCCTCTTTTTAATCCAATTGACACCTCTATATAGAAATTCTGGAGCCACTACGTCTGCCTGTGAAGACTGTAAGAGAAAAAAACATACAGGAAATAAAACTGAGTACTTGATTTGAAGACTTGATACTAAGCCCTCCAGAGAAAAGGAGAAATTATGCAGTATATAAACCCCAAGGAATTACAGTGCTGCTCTTGTAATCATTGATCTGAACCTGGACACTACTAGACATGTTTCAGAGACGTGAAAAAATTAAGTGTTTTAAAAATTTAATGAATGTTTATTGAGCATTTACTCTGTGTGAGGCATGAGATTTCTGCATGAAATTAACTTGTGTAACTAACGATTACCCACATTTCACAGATGAGCAACTTGAGGTGCAGACAGGTTTAAATTTGGATTTTGCTCTGTGCCAGGCACTTTGATATTCAGCACTTATCTGATTTCATTCTCACAGTTAGTCTTTGTCAAGGTTTCCTACCTCCTGGTTTCTCAAGTCTTTGGCCATCATTAAGAAGAGTATAATGGGAGTGCTCTGAGATTGGATCCCAAAATTAGGACAGTGAATCTTAAAGGGCTGCACACTAAAATGTGCAAAGAAAGGAGGTCTTGAAATACTAATCTTTGGGCATGCTCTGCCTGCATTCTGGGTCCTTCCTTTAGTGGGCTTGTTATGATAAGAATATAAAGAGAAGAAAATACTAATAGTTAGGTTGTTGTAAACTTTCAAACTAGGTTCTTGCAAATAAAGACAAGGCTCTGAGAGCCCTGGGGCACAGAGTTCATGCCATAGCAAAGACAGGAAGGAGATGAGAACAGGGAGGCCATCCTTCACCCAGCTCCCTACACTCTAGGCAGACTAGTCAGCAGTCTCCTGTATGGAGGGGGAGAGAGCTGGGGGACCTCCCCCCGAGGTCCATCCTGCGCCATTTGCCTGAGAACATGACTTGTGTGCCAGGCAGAGGAGTCATATGGCAGTGCTTCTCCTGCTGTTATGGGCTGAATTATATCCCCCCCCGAATTCTTATGTTGAAGCCCAGTGACTGTGTTTGGAGAAAGGGCCTTTAAAGAGGTGACTAAGTTAAAATGAGGCCATTAGGGTGAGACCTAATCCAATCTGACTGGTATCCTTATAAGAAGAGAAAATTTGGACACACAGACACCAGGGATGTGCATGCACAGAGGAAGGACTGTCTCAGGACCCAATGAGAAGGAGGCCATCTGCAAGCCAAGGAGAGAGGCCCCAGGAGAAACCAAACCTGCTGATACCTTGATCTTGGACTTCCAGCCTCCAAAACTGTGAGAAAATTAATTTCTGTTGTTTAAGCCACCCAGTCTGTGTCACTTGTTATGGCAGCCCTGGCAGACTAATAAACCTGCCATTGGGCAAGAGTTTCCCATCAGCCACAGAGAAGATGCCTTCCCATGCCCAGTGACTTTGCTAAGCTCTGTCCACACCACACTTGACAGACTCCTTCAGCGATAGCCCAAGGCACTTATAACCCCCTCCACTCCAACTCAGGGTCCTTGGCCCCAAGAGGGGTGGGGATGGTGTGGAAGGGAAGACCCAGCAGAGGAACTTGGGTGGGGCTAGACCCTGGGGAAAGCCTTCCTGGTTACAGATGCAGAAGTTCCTCAGGGCGGGCAGAGCTGCGTCTCTGTAGATAATGATAAAGCTGACTGTGAAGCAGCCTGAGCCCCCGAGAGACCAGGGCGAAGGGAAATTGGTTTCTTCTCTCTCAGTTGAGTTGGTGGGTATGTGCCTTATCTAACCAGACTCAGGGTGACCTGGAGGGGTAGGTTATGAAATGGCCAGTGACCAGCATGGCTCCTGGGCAGCAGCCCTCCACAGTGAGACTCACGGGTTTGCATTCCTGAGGGGTCCCAGAAAGCCTTGGGTAAAGGATCCAGTGAAAGGCCAGCCTCCTGGGGTATATAGTTCAGAGGCTCAAACAGTGTCTTTTGGGCACCAAAGGGAAGGGTGACCTCTGAGTGTGGGGAAGTGAGGGACATCTGGGTGACAAGAGGCTCTGTCATTTCATACATTTTCTCACTCTGCTCTGAGCTTCAGCCACCACAGCAACTTTATCCTTGGAGTTTTCAGATCTCCATTTGGTGCTTGAATTGAAACATGAATGACGAGATTGTATATGTTGGACTGAAAGCCCGTGGTTTTATGCGTGGGTAATGAAAGGAAGTAACAAATTCCTTTCTTTCTTTTTCTTTAACTTAAATCAAAATAACAGTTGCACAGATGAGGAAGGGAGTGTGTGTGTGTGTGTGTGTGTGTGTGTGTGTGTGAGTGAGTGACTGAGGCTGAAATCTGAACCAACGTGGATATTTCTAAAACTCTAGGAGAGGCATAGTGAGGGCCTCCCTAGCCCTGAGATCTGAGGAAATAGCACTAGCCTGGGAATGAAAACACACACACTCCTATTTTCAGCTAAACCCCAAGTTCTTTCCCTAAAAATGGAGAGGTTGAATTAAATGATTGCAAAACATTATAATTCTAGGATTTGTAATTTTACTTAGATCCTTACAAGTGTTTAAGTCAAGCCCTCCCTATCACTAGGTTCCTCTTCCCCAAGGTTAGATGGCTGTATATGTGTGTGCATGTGTGTGTGTGTGTAGTGTGTATGTGCTGGGTGTATAATGTGTGTGTGGTGTGGGTGTATATAGTGAATATTTAGGATGGTATAGGTTTAGTGTATGTGTGTTGTGTGTGTGGATTGTGTGTATAGTATATGTGTGTTTGGTGTGTCATGCACTAGTTATTCTCGTTGTCCCAAGCAACCCCCCACATTGCCCCATCTATGCCGGATTTCCGTATCCTTCAGAAATCCTCTCTCCCACATCCAGCCAAATAAGCAAGTACACACGTGAAAAGCCTCTTCTATTCCGGTGCCTCTTGGGATGCAGCCAAACAGCTGGAATTACATGCTTTGTAGAGAACCAGGGACGTGGCATAGCAATGGGAAATTCAGTTTGTATTTGGAAGCCCAATTCCTTTTTCCAAACCTGAGAGGGCAAGACAGGGTAGAGGCTGGGCTGTCTCTTGACGGCTCCTAAGGGTGTGTGTGTGTGTGTGTGTGTGTGTGTGTGTGTGTGTCTAGGGGGTATCTTTCATTAAAATCTCTGTCTTCTCTAGCATTCCTCCATTTACATGTGCATTTTCATTTCAGACTCCAGTTTTAAAGTCAGCCTCTTCTTTCCTCTGCATCTCTTCCTCTAGTTCTATTGCTCCTCACTCATCTCTCCAGCCCCCTTGCCTTCTCCTTTGCCTCAGAACAGTATGCCAAGCTCCTTGTGGACAGTAGCTCAGTGTTCTTAATCCGCTGGGAGGAGGAGGCCCCAGCTTAAAGCAGGGAAGATTAGAATGCTGCACAATTGCTAGGATGCTGGGCCTTGGAGTCTTTTAATACTTCCACCTTCCTGATTGTGGGAGGGTTTCCCCTTGATTCTGGGAACGCACAGAGTTTTCGGGATCCAGCTCTCCATTCCACAGCTGTTCCAGTCATGTATTGCTGCTTAACAAATCACCCCAAATTAAGTGGCTTGAAACAATGATCATTTATTTTGCTCATGAATCTGAAATTTGGGCAGGGCTCTGCTCCCACATGGCACTTGCTGGGGTGGCTCAAAGGTGAGGGGTGACTCCAGAGCTGGAGGCTGGAGTCGTCTGAAACTCATTTACTCACATGTCTGGTGTTGATGCTGGCGGTTGGCTGGGAACTTAGCTGGGACTGTCAGCTGGAACACCTATATGTGGCTTTTCTATGTGACTGGCATTCTCACAGCATGGTGGCTGGGTTCCAAGAGTGAATGTCTCAAGAGACAAGTGCGTATTATTTTAATGACTTAGTCTCAGAAGTCATTTAGTGTCACTTCTGCCGTACTCTATTGGCCAAGGCTGTTACGACATTCTGTCCAAGTCCAAGAGTGGGTGACATAGACCCTACCACTCAATGGGAGGAGAGTTCAGTGTCACATTGTAAGAATAGCATGTGTTGTGTGTGTGTGTGTGTGTGGTGTGCTGTGCACTCTTAATGTAATATACACGTATGACGTGTAGTGAACACACACAATGTTGTGGCATCCATGTTTGAAAATATAGTCTGCCACATCTCTTTCTACATCATCATCCCTTTCTTTGCATCTTATAGTCTTATTGGTTTAAATTTATAGACAGAGATATAATTTGTAGTAAGGATTGCATTATCACATGGGTGCTAAAGTTGACACTTTTGCTTGAATTATGTGGTAGGCAGAATGGTCCCAAGATAGGTCCCAAGATTTTTACCCCCTGGTGGACATGCCCTGAATAGTCCCTTCCCCTTGAATGTGGGGGACCTGTGAAAAAGATGGGATTTTACTGGGGTGATTAGGTTATATGAGATGGCAAATGTGTAGGGATTTTGCAGATGTAATTAAGGTCCCTTATCGGTTACTTTGGGTTAATCAAAAGGGAGATTACCCTGGGTGGACCTGACATCATCAGATGAGTCCTTTAAAGGAGGGGTCAGGCCTTCTCTAGAGAGATTCTCCTGCTGGCTTTGGAGAAGTAAGCTGCCATGTTATGAGAAGGCCATGTGGCTACAATATGAGGATGTCCTCTAGGAGCTAAGAGCAGCCCCCAAATAACAGCCAGCAAGAAAACGGGAACCTCAGTCCTACAACAGCAAGAAAATTCTACCAACAGCCTGAATGAACTTGTACAAACTCTAGATGAGAATACAGCCCGGCTGACGTCTTGATTTCAGCTTTGTGAGACCCTGAGCAGAGACCTCGCTATTCCGTGCCCAGGTTTCTGACCAACAGAAACTATGAGATGAGGAATAAGTGTGGTTTTAAGCGGCCCAGTTTGTGATAGTGTGTTATGCAGCAATAGAAACCTAACACAAGTCATAGCCATGCGCTCCACTGGCAAGAAAACATTGTTGAGTGGGTAATTGGAGAAACCCACAGCAGATCCAGTAGCGAGACTGTGCACATGCCTTCAGACCCAGCTCAAATGTCACCTCCTTTAAGATCTTCGTGGATTCCCTTCAGCTAGAAGTAATCTCTTCCATCTGAAATCCTATAGCTTTGTACCTCTTTTGTGGAACTTCTCATATTCTGCTTATATTTATCAATGTACATGTTTTGTCTTCCTGACTGGATTGTAAAGTCCTCCTGATGGAAATGGTGTCCTATTTATTTTAGTGGCACCAAGGTACTTCGCATAATTCTTTGCATATCAACAAATGTTTATTGATAATTTACTAGGTAATTTTCTCATTGATAGAACGTCAGCGTTTATTTGTTGAGGCAGTTTGAGAATACATTGTTTTTAACTTTTTAAAACTTTTGTATATTTATTTATTTATTTATTGGGATATAATTGACTTATAACATTATATTAGTTTCAGGTGTACAACATAATGATTCGATATTTGTGTATGTTGTGCAATGATCACCATGATAAGTCTAGTTAACATCTGTCACCACACATAGTTAAAAAAATTTTTTTTCTAGTGATGAAAACTTTTAAGATTTACTCTCTTAGCAACTTTCAAATATGCAATACAGTATTAGTCACTGTGCTGTACATTACATCCCATGACATTTATTTTATAACTGGAAGTTTGTGAGAATACATTTTGATATAAGGAAAATCAAGAGACGGTCTTCACTACTGTTTTAGGTGGGTTAGTTTAAAATATCAAAACTAGCTAAGCATTCTAGTCCTCATTTGCAGTCAGTGAGAATGTTTCTGTCATCTGAGATTCTGAAACTAAGCCTATGAAGTTCATCCGGTAGATTCCAGTTCCCATACTCTGAAACTCTCTGCCAAGAAAGAATCGCAGATCATCTGAGCGATCTTTATTTTTATCCTGAAAATGGAGAAAAGAATTTCCTAAACCACTTGGATGAGCTGCTGTTCAGCTATTACCACTAGAATGAGAACCACCGTGTTCGTGACAGCAGGAATGAAATTTCTTCGTGGAGCACTAAACACTAGTCTATTTAGAGAAACAAGTAGCATTTAGCTCCTTTTTCGAATTTAGCTTTGGGACATTGAACATAGAGGAAGCAGAAAGACCAAAGAACATCAAAGAGCCACGCTTTTAGGATGGCAAAACTTTTGTAGCAAAAGAAACCAGCAGCTCCTGGAGGCTGGTTGGTTTGGGCCCCAGGAGGCCCCTGGTGCCTCAGGGAACCCCACGCAGAGCTGTGCCTGAGGACCTGCACACCATAGGAAACTGTTTTTGGCAAGCTTGATTATTAATAACAGAAAGCATTGCCATTAATAATCTTCCTTGTAGCTCTTATAAAAATAGAATTGTAGGGGCCGGCTCCGTGGCTTGGCGGTTAAGTGCGCGCGCTCTGATGCTGGCGGCCCGGGTTCGGATCCCGGGCGCGCCCCGAGGCACCGCATCTCCGTCCAACCCGAGGCCGAGTCCCGCGTACAGCAACTAGAAGGATGTGAACCTACGACATACGACTATCTACTGGGGCTTTGGGGGGAAAAAATGAATAAATAAAATCTTTAAAAAAAAAAAAAAATAGAATTGTAGTGCCGTGAGGGAGTCTTTTTTGGGCCAAGTTATTAGTCAGGTCCATGCTTATGTGCCTTAGGTGAGCGCCAACTGATTACTCTGGGCTCAAGAACACCTTTCGAGGACTTCCAGATCTGGGCCCCATAAAAATAGTGAGTAGAAACACTCCATTTATATAGCTGCTGAGAATTTGCAGAGTTTCACAGGCGTTATCTTACTATGCCTAGGGATAGACAAAAGCCGTCCTCACCTAACTTGGGCTACTAGGGGCCCGTGAGGTTCAGGGACCATGATTGTTAAGGTCTCAAATGGCATCCACTTTGTTTGCAAATTAAGAGTATGTGTCCTCTTCTGGTTGCCAAATCTCACGCGGCCCCAGATATCTGGAGCTGACAGATCAGGTCACTACTAGTTAGCATCAAGATGGTGTTAACGGCCTGAGTCAGAAATTAATCACACCAGCTATTCTCTGGTTTGCCCTGTGGTTATCCCCATGGTCAATAAAGAAATGGGACGTGACAAGTCCAGATTTTACATTTCAGATGGAAGATAAATAAGCACTTGTGAAATCTACCAGGAATTATTTTCCCCAAATCCTGGTATGGGATCTGTGGTCTCTTTGCTCTTTAGACTCTAGACAATCCTTGGCATTCACTGGGTATTTATCCTTATGAATGGCTTGCAAGCTAAATGTGTTAGGGAATAAGGCTACAATATCGTGGTGTATGTATGTGTGTGTGTGTGTGTGTATGTGTATCTAGAGGGAAGTGGGACAGTAAGAAGCTAAGAAGAGAGATGGTATCTGCCACTCCTTTTCTCAGTCGTATTGGGAGGTGGGGGGAACTAACAGGAGGGAGAGAGTGAAGGATTTGAGGAGTAAGAAGGTTGGGATAGGTGAGCTAGGCCCATCCACCGCTGCCTTAGCTTCACTTGAAGAGGTTTTTAAAAACGTAGATTTCTAGACACAGCTCTAATGAACCACAATCTCTGAGGGTGGGTCCAGAGATCTGCATTCCAAACAACCAGGTAATTTTGATGCACTGGTTGGTTTGCAAACCACTGGAATAACCAATAACAATTGCAATCAATAGTGTAAACAGCACTGGACTAGGAGTCAGGGTCCTGTATTTAAATTCGCACCAGCTGCTGTGTAACCTTGTATAAGTCACTTTGCCTCTCTGGGTCTCAGTTTTCTCATCTGTAAAATGGGTGGTGGACCAAATCAATGCTAATATTCCATCCAGCACTCACATTATAATTCAAAGATTGTCTATGACACGAGCATCCGGAGCCACTCAAGGATTCTGTGAAGATCTCCACGCAGGTACAGGGAGAAAAGAGAGAACGGGTGTGGGAGGCAAGTGGGGAAAGAGTATCAAGCAAGTGGCCACTCCATCAGGGTGAATCCTGGTTTTGTGGGGCCTGACACTTATATAATTTGAGGGGTCCTCTTTAAGAAAAAGAATGCAAAATTACTATTAAAAATTAAGTATAAGTGAACATTTATTTAGAATGATAAAAGAAATCCCAACAAACTATGCATTTTATGAAAAATGTTACAAACACAGAATCCAGAAAAATAACATAATATTTTTATTATGATACACCTTTATAATGACTTTATAACTTTTTTCCTATAGCTTTGGTCTACATACACTTTGATTTTCTCTTCATGTGACAATAGTTTTGTATTATCACTTTCCTTGGAGAGAATAGAAAGACAATTCAGTCTTTCCTCTAACGTGTTTGAAATTTGTTTTTCTAAGCTATTGATAGTTTAGTAAAGCTTCTCTCAGTCTCACAACTCATTACTGGTAAAGTCGTGTGCATTTTTAGGATTGTAGTCAAGTCTGGGAAAAGTTAATGGAGTTTCTTGAGCATCAGAGCTGTAAGAGCCGGAAGGATTTTTCCATATGCTAGCTTCTGGCGTCTACATTTTAATTCTTGGTTTTTTCTCCACTACCTGAATAGTTCTGATGCTGGGTGCCATAGGTCACATTCATGGCACAAATCTCCTCTGTGCCTCCATGTCCGGACATTGGGTGAGCTGGCAGAGTGGGCTGTCGAAGCCATTCTTACAGTAGGAGGCTAGCCATCACTGAACTGCACGTGCAAGTGCTGCAAACATTCCCCTAAACCCACACCAAATGTAGCCTCAACTCGAATTCTTCTTAGCCAGACCCCCAAAATGTCCACAACCACTCCAGGGCTGCCTGACCTCGGGGGAAGCGTGACAGAGGAGGAGGGAGAGTGGAAAAGAGGCTGTTAGAAATATATATGTTATATTTAAATATGTATATTTTATGATTTGTAATGTATATAGTATAATATGTATTGCAGGCAAAACCTGTGATTTGTGTTATATATATATTATTGCACACCCAATATGTATATATGCCCACTATATATATTGTGGGTGTATTGCATATATAAGAACTTTAGATATATAATATTGTGTATATAATATATTGTGTATATAATATATTGTATACATAACACATAATATTTTGTATATATAATATATTGTATATATAACAACTTTATTATATATTATACATTATATAATATTTGTCATACTATATATACTACAAAAAAATATATATATATATATACACACACATATATTACAAATGTTCCAAAAATACATGGCCATGTGAGCCCATTGCTGGGGCCCTTTGAGAGCCATGGAGGAGCCAGTGCAAGGAGTGGCCCTGGATCTTAAAGCTTCATTGGCTTTACAGTAGATCTCTCTCTGCGCTGATGCTGGGACAGAGACCAGGGTTAATTGTGCGAGTCACAGGTCTGAGATTCTTCTGCGGAGGGTACTGAGTGTTTTGAAACATTTGGGCACATACCTGTAGGGTGAAGTGCTGTGACTATGGCAGTGGCATGGGTGTGCAGTTAGTTTGTATTCCATCCCTCTCCTCTCTCATCCCCCACCTGGGAATCAGGAAGGTTAGAGTCACACCTGAGCTGATATTCCTCAATTAGCTTTCCTTACTACTCCCCCGCCCCCATGAAAAGGTGAGGGTTAATCTTTCAGAGGAATGAGGAGGAAAATTCTAAGATGAATAAGTATCTTGAAAAAGGGCTGAGAAAGAGCAGCACGTCCTTGGTGCCCACTTAAAGAGAGACAGGAAAAGCTAGACTGTCAGCGAGGATCCAACAGAGAATATGGCTGACTGTCATGCTGGGAGCAGAGCAGGGGGGAGGCTCCAGCAAAGACATGAGAGCGAACCCTGCTGGGGGTGGGGGTGGGACTGGGCAGTGAAGGTGCCTGTCTGGGTGATTGCCTCCAAGAGGCAGGAGATAACTGGAGACCTTCCAGAATCCCCAGTTATGTGAATACACAACAGTATAGACTATACCCAATGGAAAGTGGACACAAGGACACTAGAGAACAATAACGTCCCCTTGCAATGCAGTTGCTGCACAGCTGGCCAGGTTCACTCACACTAGCTAAGTGCCATTCTGGAGCACCAAGCTTCCAGAGGGACATATGCACAGGTGAGCCTCCTCCAAAGGACACCTGTATCATAGGCATTCTGGGTTGTGCAGGACTACTCAAACCCTCGTGGTCAAATTAATACCCTGAGCATGCTTTAAAATTCTTGGTGCTGAGTGGCCTCAGCCACGCTCAGCTCCTAGAGAACACCTGTAGGCCCTCTCACAGGCTCTCTCACAACATGACAACGTACTTCATGGAAGTAAGGGAGAAACTCTCTAGTTTACAAAGACAGAGTCTTATATAAAGTAACATAATCATGGGAGTGATGTCCCATCACTTGTGACATATAACATAACCTAATCAAGGAAGCCACATCCCATCACCTTTGCCGTATTCTATTTACTGGAAACAAGTCACGGGCTCCACCTGAAATTAAAAGGAGGTGACTAGACAAGGCTGTGACTTGTTGGGGGTCACTGTAGAGTGTGTCTGCCACATTCTACTTTGTGTTTGACTTCTTTAGTTCAATCTGATATCTCTGAGATTCATCCCTGTTGATGAATGTATCCATTGGTCATTCTTTTCACTGTTGTGTAGTATTCATTTACACAAATAAACCACACTGTATTTATACATTCTACTACTGATGGATATTTGGGATGTTTCTACTTTTTGTTTATTATGAGTAAAGCTGTTTTAAATATTCTTGTACATGTCTCTAGATGAACATGTGCATTCATTTCCCTGGGGTATGTAATTAGGCAGGCTCAGGTTTTTTTATTCTGTAATTTAATTTATTTAACACTTATTTACAATAAGCGCTTCTTGTTGCAGTTTTAAAATTCATGACTGAATGATTAGGCTGGAGGATAAAAGAGGGGTTGACTTTTGATGTGACAGCTATGATTCACCTCTTCCCCCCTTGCTGAGGGCGGTGGTGATCGGATCCTATTTTATGAAAGCTTTGCTGGTGATTCCTCTCCCCTCCACCTTTTCTTTCAGCAAGCAATAAAACATGAAACAGCACCCACCCGCCCTAAACTTGAGAGACTGCCTTGTGGTTGCTAATCTGGTTTCGGTGGGATACAGTTTTCCAGCTCTCAGGGACACCCCTTTCTGTGCTTTTCTCAGTGTGTGGTTTCAGCCTGCACATGTCTGGGAGTCCTGGACAACAGAGGACCCCCACAGAAGCACGTGGAGCCCCCCAAGGGGCTGGCACCTAAATCTGTAACCATCAGAGGAACGCTGGAGTCAGGCCCCACCCCCAGAGGAGGTTTTCCCCTTACAGTAGCATGGACATGGAAAGATTCAGTCATATTTGAAAGGAAAGGCCAGGTGGTGAATAAAACTTAGAAATGCACAAAAAGAGAAACACTCCAGCCTTTCCCCATAGCTTGAGATTTCTTCCACTGGCCAGGAACTGAACAAGTCTCATAAGGAATGCTTAAATTCTTTTAAAAAAGGTGAATCCCATTTTAGGGATATCCAGAGCTAAAAATAGAGCAGTGAGTACTCTGAATTCAAGATAATTCAAGGAGTTATTCTACACAGCAGCTTTTGCATGGAACTGTTTGTTGATGTCATGACTGCACATCTAATCATCCAGGTAGAAATTTCAAGTCCTGTTCAATTAATGTTGCCTCATCTCTCACACCCAATCCAAATAATTATGAATACTATCAGTGTAATTTCATAATCATATGTTTAATATATCTCTTCTCCTTCATCTCCATGACTCTGCTCCAAAGTCCTGCATCTTTGCTTCCTGGATGTATAATGGCTACCACTTTTTAAAATTCACCATGTGTTGAGAACTATGTCAGGCACTTTATATATGTTATGTCATTTAATTTCAGAACATTCCTGAGAGGTAGATACTTTTCTCTCTCAAGACAGTTTAGACCTTGCCAGGCCATGCAGCTCATAATAGCAGAGACGGGACTCAAACTTGGATACGTCAATGCTAAAGTCTGTGACACTCTAATGTGGCACTCTAATTGCTGGGGGATCCTGCCCTAGACAATTAAAGGGACGTCTCTCCTCCACTGATGAAATGATTTAATGGTGGAGAACTAGAAGTGGTCTCAACAGGAAATTGCTCCTGCTCTTCAACTATTGCCAGAAAGGAAGGCTCAAGAACAACTATTCTGAAAACACGATAGTCATTTTGGCAGAAGTCTTTGAAATTTAATTAACATTCATCCAACAAGATTATACAATAGGTCAAATCATTCAGTTCCTTGTAGGTACTTTTTCCACATATTTTATTCTGGCATGATCATTCATTCCTTCAGCCTGTATTTACAGAGCACCTATAAATGCCAGGCACTCTTCTGGGTGCCAGAGATATAGCCATGAAAAAGAAGACAGAGTCCCTGCCCTCAAGAAGCTTATATTCTAGTAGGAGAAATAGAAAACAGGCAATAAACAGATAACCAGACAAAGGGATGAACGATCATGTATGAGTGCTATGAGGGACATGTATAGAGTGCTTTCATAGAGAAAAACAGGGGTGGGGAGACATTTAACCTGAGGCATGAAGAATAAGGAGGAGACAGCCATGCTTGTGCAGTAGGAAGGAACTTTCAGGCAAACATGTGTGCAAAGCCTCTGAGCTGTTACGAGGCTTGGATTGTCCTAGGAACTGAAAGAAGTTGGATGTGATGGCAGTGTGGTGACTGAGGGGGGGACGATCATGAGATGAGATTGATGAGGTACACTGGAGCCGGATCTGATATGGTAAGGAGTTTAGATTTTGTTCTAAGTGCAGTAGGAAGGCACTGAAGGATTTGAGACAGAGGAGCATGAAAAGATTTATGTTTTTAAAAATTCACTCAAGATTCTGTGTGGAACGTGAATTGGAGAGGGACAAGGATGGAAGTGGGGAGACCAATTATGATACTTTTGTATTCCCCTTTATTCTTGTAGTGGTCCAAGTGTTATTGGTTGAATTCTGTCCCTCTAAAGTTCATATGTTGAAGTCCTAACCCCAAGTACCTCAGAATGTGACTGTATTTGGAGATGGGGTGTTTAAAGAGGTCGTAAGGTTAAATGAGGTCGTTAAGGTAAGCCCTAATCCAATATGATTGGTGTCCCTATAAAAAGAGGATTTTAGGACACAGACATGCACAGATGAAAAGACCATATGAAGACACAGGGAGAAGATGGCATCTACAAGCCCAGGAGAGAGGCCTCTGAAGAAACCAACCCTGCTGACACCTTGCTCTCAGACTTCTAGCCTCCAGAATTGTGAGAAAATAAATTTCTGTTGTTTAAGCCACCCAATCTGTGGTACTTTGTTATGGCAGCCCTAGCCAACTGATACACCAAGTGAGAGATGATGGGGCTTGGACCAGGGTGGGGGCAGTGAAGATGAAAAGATGTGGGTGAGATATATTGAGATATATTTCTGAGGAAGAATTGGCAGATGGGTTAAAAATGAAGAGGGAGGAATTAGGGGTGACCTTCAGATCTCTGGCTTATACAACCAGAGTGGATGGTGGTGCCATTTACTGAGAAGAGGAGGGCTGGGGAGGAGCGTATTTGGGGAGAGAAATCAAAAGCTTCTTGACCTGTTAAATCTGAGATGCCCGAGGGAGAGACCGGTGTTGCAGGAGAGGGAGGAGAGATCTGAAGGAGTGAAGATCTCCTTGCGGAGAGAAGGGGTGAGATCCTGGGCACCCTTGGAAAGACTGAGCTTTGACAGGAGGAAGGACACTTCCTCCCTGCATATTAGCATGGAAGGAGGAGATGCTGGTACATTTAGGCTCCTTCTGATGCCTTCCGTGGTCTCAGTGAAGCAGGAGGCCAGATCATTAGCTGAAAGGGGGAAGAGAAGGGAGTTGTTGAGAAAAGAGGAGAAGGGAAGAGAGATCCAGTTTATCGAGTGGTGTGTTGCTCCAGGTCCTGCAAGAAGCAGATGCCAAGATAGGAATAAACATACAAGGATTTTATTAGTGGAACCATGTGTGCCAAAAAATGGGGAGAGAGCCAGAAGAGGTTGGGAGAGCTGTCGGGAGGGTTGGGTGGAAGCGTACTAGACTATCGTGAAATTTAGAGAACGTTTGGCAAGACCAATGGGGAGCCAAAGTCAGCTGTCAGAGAAGTCCTGTTTCCTTGGAATGAGCTTGACTTGTTATCCCTTCTGAGCTCAGCCATTGGCTGGAAGCAGCCCACGAGAAGGTGGCCTTAGTGTCAACACAGTCATGGATTTCAGAGCACAGTGGCTGGGGCTTTTGGTTAATTAATGCTCTCTGCAAGGAATTCTCACAGCGGCCACAATGGGGAAGATGAGCTTACTAGAAGAGATGCAGTCATGCTGCAAATCCCACTTGAAGTTCGTGATTTTGAATTTAAAGTGAAAGCCGTCTTTCATCGGAAACCACAATGCTCAAATTGAAACACTTTGTGAATGCACGATTGAGCTCTATGGCTCTGTGGACAGTTGCTAACTCCCAATACGAACAAATTTTAGGCCAATATCAATGTGGCCAATATGCTATGGGTGAAGGTTTGAGATCTTGACTTCTTATTTGTTTGTGTTCTGGATTGGTCCCAGAAGTATTTTCTGAGAAAATCTTCATTCCTTCTATGGTACTGTCCCAGCTCACCTTTGAAAAGAGATGGGATTGTCATTGTTCAGGAGAGAGTCATGGTCAGGTCCTTAATTCTCATAAGAGGGCCAACAGGGAGCTTCAAATTGATTTTTATAAATATATTCCTGATAGCAAAAATAATATCTGTGAAAAATCTGGACACTATACTGTCTGTGGTCTGTCTGTATTCCTCAACCCACCCGGCAGTCCCCTGCAGTTAGCAGACAGTTCCTATATAGTCTTCCACTTAGAAGTAACCAGTTAATACTTCATATAGTTTATTTTTTTCTCAGTGTTTCAGGATGTACATCATATTTTGTTGCTTATTTTTTAAATTTAACTGTGGTATTACAGACATTTGTCAGGTCATGAAAATTATGATATAGAAAATAATTGTTAACTTTCTAGTATTTCTTTGGATAGGTGTTGATTGATTTTTAAGATTACTGATCTACCTTTAGTCAGTAATAGAAAATTGCTCTGTTTGAGTGGGTTCTTTTAAAATAATAATTTTTTTTAACTTTAACTTTATATGACTCAACATTTTTTTTTGGTGAGGAAGATCAGCACTGAGCTAACATCTGATGCCAATCCTTCTCTTTTTTGCTGAGGAAGATTGGCCCTGGGCTAACATCCGTGCCCATCTTCCTCTACTTTATATGGGACGCCACCACAGCACGGCTTGACAAGCGGTGCGTCGGTGCACGCCTGGGATCTGAATCTGCGAACCCCCGGCCGCCAAAGCGGAGTGTGCACACTTAAGTGCTGCACCACCAGGCCAGTCCCTATGACTCAACTTTTAACAAACATTTATGGAGGATTGCTTGAAGGATATGCAGCCTACTCTTTAGATAATGTAGATCTTATTCTCTGGTCCAAATCAGTTAAGTTTACTACCAGGGGTTGATGTGTTTGCCCTTCCTCCTCTGTCACCTCATAGAATTGCGGTTCCTAAACCGAGCTGTGGGGTATCGCCCACAGGGACCCTACAGAAATTGCCATAGAAAGCTTGCTGTTGGATAGATGGCTGAGACGCTGTTGAGGACGTGGGGAGACTTCTGTATGAGGACTCAGATGAAAAAGTTCACTCAAGTCTCAGAACAAGGAAAAGGAGAGCTATTACTGAGGAACTGGTTTTCTTTCATCTTTTGTACAATATCAATTTTGTAACTTTCACATTTTCATTTTTGATTTGTTTCATAGGAAGCTCAGAGCCTAATTCATATCCTACTTTTGGTAATTTTATACGATCAGTGTAAATCACTGAGTACTAGCTTTCCTGCTACATTAATCTCCTTTCTTCTACCTCTCTTTTATTTTCTCCTTACCCCTGATTTATCAAATTAAAAAAGATTTTACATTGGGTGGATTTTGTAAGTCACCTTGAAAAAATATTTTAATGACATGAGGTATGTATACGGCTTCCCCTTCCCTACCACGCCTTCCCCCTCTCGTGTGGGGTGTCCGGGAATATACTTCTGGGGTATTTTTGATGTGGGGAGAGTGAGAGGGCTGTCCCAGACCCTTGACTCAGCCAGTTTGGATGGACCCAGGTGTGCGTCTCTCTGCAGTGTGACAGCCAACAGTGCTCAACCAGCTGTTGATGGGTAACTTCTCCCCACAGAAACTTGAGTAGCTTTTGCCCAGGCATGGAGATCTGCTCAGGGGAAGACGAGGAATGGGCTGCAGGTGCTGGCAGTCTCTCACGTGGACCGCCCCCCCACCAGGCCTGCATCTCCAGCCTCCCTCTGTGCCATCCCCCACCCCCATGCTGAGGGAGGAGGAGGCCCCCATGGAAGAGGTGTCACTTGTCCACCCCGCTCTCTTGTTCTGTTTCAAATTCACTTTCCTAGAGCCTTGCCTGTTGATTCTCAAGAGCATCATTTGGAAGAAAGGGAAAAACCCCCAACTGAACATTAACTGTATTTTTCTCTTTATATTTCTGCTAAGAGAATTGTAATTCTCCTGGGCCATGTGGAGGGCTCTGACTGAGAGCGAGGCTAAACAGAGGAAGAAAAGCATAGTAACTGGTTTATCTAGGTTTATATGGGTGAAATATATCTATGTGTATTTAAAGTGTGTATGTATACATTTAGAATATTTAGATATTTTAAATGATTTTATTTTATACATAATCTATATGTGTATATAATACATCTGTGTGTGATATATAAATATGTGTACTGTGTATGTGTGTGAGTGTGTCTCTCAGATTTGATCATGTCATGCCCAGCTTTAAAAACCTTCCGTAGTTCCGTCTTGCTTAAAGTCCAGACTCTCTTTGGCACGGCCTCCACACCCTCCCGCCTCTCCGCCCTCCAGGTCTAAGCTCTCCTCCAGTCAGGCCCCCCCCCCCCCCCCCCCCCCGCCTCAGGCTCTGACCATGGGAACCACTCATTGGCCTTGCCGTGAACCTTACCCTTTCCCACCTCTGAGCCTTTGCACAGCCTGTTCACTCAGACTTAAAACTCCCACTCCCCCTCCCCATCAGGTGTCTGCCTTGGAAACTTCTATTTATTCATCTCAAATGAGCTCACTGTCCCTTCTGAGCAAAGCCCTTTGAGGTCCCTGTGCCTAGCACAGTGCAACCACCACTGAATGAACTCTCGATAACGCCCACCATAGAGTCAGGAGTGCCCTCCCATCTGCCCGCAGAGCCCTCAGCTCAATGTCCCTCCAGGAGAGCATCTCTCAGGTGGGTGCTGTTCCTTGTCGTACCTGCCTTTTCCGTCACAACCCTCAGGGCAGGACCCGGGCCTCTCCTCCAAAAGTGCGTTCTCAGCGTCCTGCACAGAGCCTGGCCCATGGTTGCCACCCGGTGTATGTTCGTTGAATGAATGACTGTGTGTTTATAGATCACTATCTATGTGGCAGATAAGCTGGAAGCAGAGAAACTGAAAGCAAAATGTCAGAAGCATTGCCCAAGAAACAACAATCAGGAACAGTGGTAAAGCCTCCCCACACAGGTGACTAATTCATGGTGGAAAACGGAATTTGATTTGCAGACACATGGACGTCACCACAGCTCTTGAGGAAGGCAGTAGTTGTTTCTTTCTGGGTCCTTCCCCACTGTCCTGGGTGACCTGTGGGTATAACAGTGTCACAGCTCCTGCAACAGAGAGAGGAGCAGCACCAGGCAAGGAGGCCATAGCCCCTCTCCCAGCCTGAGGGAGACCCTCTGACTGCCAGATACTCCCAGACGTGAGCCGAGCGGTCTGCTGTTGCTGGGCCCAGGGCCCATCCCTCTGAAGCTTCAGATGGCCCACCTCCTTCCACACTCGTGTTGGAGAAATCCAAAGCTACGTCTCCAGTGTGCCATTTTCATTCGCTGTTACACTCTCGGCTGGTGTGCTGGCCTTCCTGACTGCCAGATCTGGGCTTCAGGCCCCGTGAGCACTGGATGCACTTATGAGATTGCAACAGGGTCAAAGGATATCGTTGTTCTCTGGGACTGAGCAGCCTTCTAATTACTCTTTATTATCATACTTCCAATGACTTGTTCCTTCCTTCCTTGTATTAAATTCCTAACATCCAGTGGTACATAAGATCCACAAGGGCACAGTACTGTGAACAACAGCTGGTAGATACCTTGTTGAATAAAAAATGAATGAATGAATGAAAGTATGAATAAATGAACACTTTCTGCTCAAAGAGCTGTCTATTAGAACTACATGAATGAAAGCCAAAGACACTCCTTCTGTTGTTTTTCAACTAGAAATATCTCCCTGTAATCTGTGATGGCGTAAGTCTGGGCCTGTCTGAATGAGGGACCAGGGCTAGATGAGCTGGTCTGATTCTTTGGGCCTAAGGATTCTAGATAGTGAGGCAGGAGGAGAAGGAAACGAAGGGGCTGAGGGAAGAGGTGGCTGAAAGGTCTTTTGGGAACCTCATTTCCTCTGGCAGCTTCCCCAGGCCTGGAGCCTGCGCCTGCCTGCCTCACAGAAGGAGGTTGGCTGCGGTTACACTGTTGGGCTCTAAAGTCAAGAACTGTGAACGGAGGAGGGGCCTGCTCCATGGGGTCAGGGGTTAGGGAGGGGGGGTTGAAGGGTGAGGAGCCCGGGCTGCCTGTGGTATCTGGTTTTAAACAACTCTGCTTAGAAATAGAAGAGAAGCTCTCTGGAAAATGGGAGGGCTCTGGCAGGCCTCCCAGGCCTGAGGAATGGCAAGTTTCTGCCAACTTGTGACAGAAGTGGGGGATTTGTGGGAAGGGAGGAGGAACGAGGGCATTGAAGGGAGCAGACACAACCCAGCAGCATTTATCCTGGTAAAAGCCCTGCTCTGAAGTAAACATGTTGCTGAAAATCAGGAGGATTTTTATTCTTTCAGGCTGTTGTGCACACGGTTGGCCTACTTCCTGTGAGGGCAATTATTCCCAGGTGTGTGTTTGTTTTCAAAGAAGGAATGTTATAAGCTATTTATGGTTCCTGCCTGAGAATGCTTTGTAATATTGGAATGCAAAAATCATCTCGCCTTGTTCGTGTTTCTGAGGCAGGAACAGGCCGCCTAGATTCCCTCTTCCACGACAGGGCTGGGAAACTCACTTGTTCTCCTGGGAAGCTCCTTTTCAGCCCATTAGAGCCATAGGGCCAATAATGGCCTCTTCAGGGCTTTTTTTAGGCTAGAGAGAGTCAAGAATCTAGATGTGCAGAAAATCTGCCCTGGCTGACGGTTCTGGCAAGGTGAACTTGGGGAAGGAAAGTGCTGAGGGAGGACCAAGGGGCCTTGGTAAGCAGGGGAAAGTAGTTACACATTTTTAATTGCAAAAAGGTCTAAAATCAACGTGGTTCCAGTGAGACCCAAAGTGGATAAAGAGACCATCAGTCTGCAATAACTCATTCACCTTTCCAGAACCACAACCCACAGCTGTCCCCGGTGGGTTTGGGGCATTTCACAATCATTTTGACTTCAGAGCCTCGTCGTAGCCCCCAGAGCCAAAGGAACCCCCTCATCTCAGGAAGCGGACTGTGAATCTGGTTCACCTGGGAAGCCCACCTGGAAAACCTGTATTGGGCAGGGGCAGACAGAGGGGAAGAGAGAATGGATGCTTCTTAAACCTACCCCCTTCACAAGGCTTTCTGAGAAGGTGGATCGTCTATACTGCTATAGGAATTCTCATGTGTTGCTGGTGGGAGGGCGAATTGGTATAACTACGTGGGAAAACTTATTGCATTATATAGGAAAGTCAAAGATGTGCATAACCTACAACTCAGCGGTTCCATTCCTAGTTACATATCCTAGAGCAGCAGTTCTCAAGGCTTTCTGTCCTAGGACCCCTTTACACTGTGAAATATTATTGAGGACCCCAAATAACTTTTGCTTAGGTGAGTTATATTGACAATATTTATCATATTAGAAATTAAAACTAAGAATTCAAAAAAATTAATTCATTTAAAAGGAACAATAATAAACCCATTACATACTAACATAAATAACATGTTTATGAAAAATAAGTATATTTTCCAAAACAAAACAACTTAGTGGAAAGCATGGCATTGTTTTATAGTCTTGCAATTCTGACTTAATAGAAGACAGCTGGATTCTCATATCTGCTTCTGCATCAGTGTGTTGCAATATCTCACATCCTGTAGCTGCTGGAAAACTCCACTGTTCACTTGTGCAAGAATGAGGGTGAAAAAGACTAATAACATCTTAGTATTATTATGAAAATAGTTTGACTTCACAGACTCCCCTGAGAGGGTCTCGGGTGCTCCCAGGGTTCTCCAGACGACACTTTGAAAACTGCAATTCCAGAGAAAATTTCATACTTTTGTCCCAGCAGATGTGTACAAGCATGTTCAGAGTGGTATTATTTATAACAGCAAAAAGTAGAATGGATAAATAAATTGTGGTATATTCATAGTATTAATGAATCTCACAAACAAAACTGTAAAAAACAATAAAATATGATTTCGTATTTATAGAGTTCAAAAACACATAAAAATACATTATTTAGGGGTATAACTATGTGGTAAAAACTTAAAGAGAAGCAAAGATAGTGGTTACCTCTGAAGGAGAGGGAAAAGAGTACCATTGCTGAGGGGTATCCACGAAGTTTCAGAGATATTTCTGTTTCAGTTATGATAGACTAGTTATGCTGCTGTAACACACAACCCTCGAAATCCCAGCGGCTTAAATACAACCAAGGTGCATTCTGGGTCAGCTAATAGGCCTCCATCAATTGGTATGTCTCTAGTAAGTGTGGCGGAGGGAGGGAACATGACAGATCATGCACTGGCTCTTAAAGGCCATCCAGAAGTGGGGCGTGTTACTACATTCCGTTGGCCAGAGCCAGTCACACTGCCGTGCATAACTTCAGGGGGCTGGGGAAGTGCAATCTCCATGTGCCCAGAGGAGGGATACTTAGATATTAGGGGTCAGTTGGCATTGTTTGACTTCTTAAGTTGAGTGGTGAATACATAGGTATTTGCTTAATTATTATATGTTATATATATTTTATATATAAATTTATGCTTATTATTATATACTATAAATGTATATATATCTTATTTTTAAATATATATATATATCTTTTTTAGGTATGAGATATTGGAAAGAAAGAAAGTAAAGAGAGAGAAAAAAAGAATAGGCCCTTAACTGTGCTGAACAAATTTATGTATTTTGATAAAAAAAATGAGGGGGCCAAGAAAGGGGAAGGAGAGAGCTGAATTGAGAAACATTTTGAATTTCTGGAGCAGTGGTCTTTAAACTGGGGAAGCATATTCCCAGGGTCCATGAAGACCTTCTAAACGGTTTCAGTACAGATAATATTAAAGAAATCGATTTCTAGATGCTCATTTCCACGATGTCCTCTTTGCTAAAACTAGACTCCCCAAGAATGCTCCTGTGTTTGGGCTGTTCTCCTTTCCCTCTCCTCTTTCATAAGTGTCCTGTCCCATTTTTTTTCAGAAGAAAGATGTAATCTATCCTGTTATCTTGTCATTTGTAAAAACTTCCGGACTTTAATCAAAGAGACAATTTAAAGTATTGGTTTGAACTGAGAAAGTGAATTATTCTAATGATTGGATTACAGATCCTTTTGCAAATCAGATATTATCCCATCATTTTAACAAAGGTGAAGGAGGAACTAATGGGCATTTAATAATATCAAATGATAGATCACTAACAATAATCTTGTCATTATGTGTGATTTTTGATACACCATTTGGAAAGTGTTCGAAGAATCAAATAATAACACTACAATAAAACCTCTCCATTCTGAGCAAGTTTTCTTGGCACTTATATTCTTTTTTTGTTTTTTCTTTGGTGAGGAAGATTAGCCCTGAGCTAACATCTGTTGCCGATCCTCCTCTTTTTGCTGAGGAAGATTGGCCCTGAGCTAACATCCATGTCCATCTTCCTCTACTCTATATGTGGGACGCCTGCCACAGCATGGCTTAATAAGCAGTGCGTAGGTCCACACCCAGGATCTGAACCTGTGAACCCTGGGCTGCCATAGCAGAGCACGTGAGCTTAACCACTATGCCACCGGGCCAGCCCCATTGGCATTTATATTCTTAAAAGTGAAAATTGAGGATAGAATTGATGCAGAACCTGCTCTCATTCTAGAGAGGGAAATACTTATCCATCAATACATGAAAAAAAGCACCAACCATCTCATTAAGAAAGGATTTTCCTGGCCCGCCCAGTGGCGTCGTGGATAGGTATGCATACTTGACTTTGGCGGCCCGGGGTTCGTGGGTTTGGATTCCTGGCGTGGACCTACTCACTGCTCATCAAGCCATGCTGTGGCAGGTGTCCCACATATAAAGTAGAGGAAGATGGGCACAGATGTTAGATCATGGTCAATCTTCCTCAGCAAAAAGAGGAAAATTGGCAACAGATGTTAGCTCAGGACTAATCTTCCTCACAAAAAAAAAAAAAAAGGAATTTCCAATAAAAATTTACTTTTTTGGGTAATAATATCTTATCAAAATGTTCAATAAACCTGTGATATATTTATGTTCTCTTGACAAATTGTGTTACTACTAATTGTAATGATAACTAATTCCGAAAGAAAATCTTTTCACGCTGTAGACTAGTGCTATTCAATAGAACTTTCTGCAATGATGGAAATGTTTTCTATTTGCTCTGTCCAATACGGTTCCATAAGCCACATGTGGCTACTGAGCGCCTGAAATGTGGCTAATGTGAATTAGGAGCTGAATTTTAAATTTTATTTCATTAAAAAACAATTTAAATAACCACATGTGGCTAGTGGCTATAGTATTGGACAGCACAGCTTTAGAGCTTTATGGTAAGAGAAAAGGCCAAAAAAAATTAAATTTCATACATACAAATAGGAATTTGTATACACTTTTAAGAGAAATATGATAAGGGGATTAATAAAAGATTTTAATCACAAATGTACATTATATTAGATAAAGTTCTATAAGGAAAGAGAAATGGAAATAGAAATTCAAAGAAAAATAAATAATCTGAAAATTCTGACTGTTAAAGAAGAGCTCATTTATGGTATTTTTATTTTTTGGTGAGGAAGATTGGCCCTGAGCTAACGTCTGTTGCCAATCTTCCTCTTTTTGCTTGAGGAAGATTGTCTCTGAGCTAATATCTGTGCCAGTCTTCCTCTGTTTTGTGTGTGGGACGCCACCACAGCATGGCTTGACGAGTGGTGTGTATGTCCGCGCCCGGGATGTGAACCCGCCAACCCCAGGCCACCAAAGCAGAGCATGTGAACTTAACCACTAGACCACTGGGCCAGTCCCTATGGTATTTATGGTATTTTTAAAAGGATGATGGAGGATATCAATTACTATAACATTTAAATTCTATTTGGATACATTTAAATGACAATAGTTATTTAAAAATGTTTAAACATTAAAATATTTCAAATTCACAGTGGAATTTAATCTTTTGCAGCTATTTAAGATGGGAATTCTTAGACACCAAGCCAAAGTTGTTTGAGGGGAGTGCATAATGTTTTAAAATTCTTCTGAGAGATATGCAAGCAAAATGCTTGAAACCCCTGAACTAGATGGCATTCGTTGTTCCTTTCAACTCTGGATTTCGTGGATACAGTCTAAGAAGTCACTCTAGTGAGTGGGCACTGTAAATGCCGTGGGGAAACATCCCCAAATGTAAAATTTCACTTACAAACAAGTGTCCTAACAAAAAACAAAATCCAAATAAACAAACAAGCCAAAAATACAAACCCCCCCTGTCTTTCTTACATACACACACACACACACACACACACACACACACACTCTCCTCCCTCAACAGCTCCCTGCTTGCACACTGGCAATTCTGTTGCAGGTGGTTCAGGAACCACACTTTTGAGAAACATGAGTGTGGTTAGCAACGTGGAGTGTCTGGCCAGTGAGAAATCTCTGGAGGTGGGGGTGGCCTCGAAGAAGATCATTAAAGATCAAAACTTCCGTTTGAAGTTGTGTGCATTGCTGCAGTGTAAATCCCCTTGGCCTGAGCAGCCCTTGACAGAGTCTGCTACACACACAAAGGACTTGCATGGGTGTTTGGTTTGGTTTTGGTGGAAATCAAGGCAAGGGCCTGAGTTTCACATCTTGGTGAAGACCTGGGAAAGTGCACACAGCTGGCAAAGTGACTCAAACTGAAAGAATCCAGTGGGAGCAAAAACTAGGAGTCAGAGGTGATGCCAAGAACCTAAGTCCACTCTCACCACCCCCACCCAAGAATATGCAGACATCTGGGGCATTAGCCTTTCCATGGAGGTGGACCTGAGATTAGAGTCCATCTGCTTTGCATTTTGTGAGATGATGAGCCCAGCTCACTTATACTCATTCTACCATGGCCTCCCTGTAGTGTTGCTCAACTCAGATGTCAGGAGTAGTTCAGCCCATTCCCAGTGGCAGCAAGAGGGCAGGAGGGACAGAGGAGACTAAGCAGGCAGGTCACTGAATGATCCCAAGTCACCATAACTACCAACCCACTCGGGTGCTGAAGAGAATGGGAAAATATTCCCATGACCCAATGAGTGCTTCCCACAAAGGTGAGCACTGACAGCCAGAGAGAGGGGTGGGTCATCCTGGCAAGCAAGTGGTGAGGAGAGCGTTCATCACGTTGTGGAACTCAGATTCCGGATTAGCAGCTGAGTCAGCCTCTGATTGGCGAGGGACAGGCCTCCCTTTCCTTAAGATTTCCACTCTCAGCTGGGCCCTGCCCAGGTCAGGCGAGCGGGAGGGGCTGGTGCTCAGTGCTGGCCTTGGGACCAGCTCCCGGGAAGCAGCAAGGGACCCAGGTAGCCTTGGCACCATTTCAAAGGCTGGCTTCAGACACTTATCAGCTGGCTTTTGTACAAGGCCTAGGCTGAGGTTGCATATGAGAATGTGAAAAATGCCAAGGAAGCCAAAACAGCTTTCTTTAAATAGGGCTCAGACCGTAGGCAGAGTACTTACACTCCACTTTGGCCTTAGTGAAGGAAAATGCAAACGTTAGCCCAGAGTCGGAGAAAGAAACATACACCACCTTGTAGGAAGATGAGGGACTGACTCCCAGAGACTCGGAGACGGGGCGTGCAAAGAAAGGCAAAGTCTGCACTTTGTCTTTTCTTTGAATGTTGTGCAGTCTGTCATCTCTGAATGCCTCAGAGCCTGGTGTCACATCACACAGCGAATGCCTGGGGCAAGCCAAAGAGAAGTAAGAGCCAAGAGCAGCGTTGATGGCCACTGTGGGAGAATTCTGGAGATTTTAGGCTATAATGAATGATAGGGAGGCATTCATACATTTAACAAACATTGAATTCCTGAAAAAAATCTATAAAAACCAATCATTCTCAACCTTTATTTTAATGCAACTCACATGATCTTTACCTGCATGACTCACCTCTATGGACAGTGCCAGATTTTGACACAACTGTCAAATTTGTGCACAATTCCTGACTCCCTAGCCCTAACTCCATCTCTTCCTCTCCAACTTAGGAGCGCAGGAAGAATGCATGTAAGAGTATTGTCATTATAGGATAACCTTGAATTGCCCTAATTCATTAAAACAGTAAATTCTTTACAAAATTGAAAATGAAATGAAGTTAAATCTCTTTTATCAGTTCCATTAGTTTGGCTCCAGCTTCAGCCTCTCTATTGCAAGGATGGCCTTCTCTCTTTCCCAGGGTCACTGTCCTGTGATGAGTCCAAGAAGCCCAGGTTCCCAGCATGCTTATCTGAAACCCAAGGTCACTCCTGGTCTTTTGGGCCACTGGAGCCAGCTCAGATGCATGCCTCGAGGCTGGGGGTCTCCTCAGTGACTGCCAAATCCAGGGGTCCTGGACGGCCACCAACGCCGGAGGGGCCAGAGCCTGGACAGCCAGCTCCCACAATTGCTGTGGTTGCTGCCAGTTTGTGAATCCATGACGCCATTTGAGCCCTAGAGCCTGTCCTTGTTGCTCCCACCTCCTCTACATCCCTGAGGCTGGGACTCCTCTTGTTGCTGATCCTGGAGTTTGTGGCGTAGCCAGCAGCCCTGGTGCAGGTCCCACTGGCAATTGTTCTTTGAGCACAAGACAGGACACTCCCTGGCCCCTTCAATGCTGTGCTCAGCTAAGGCCACTGCCCAACTGGAGCCGCTTTCCCTGGGCACAGTTGGCCTAGGAGAGTGTGTGGGGACAGGCTCCCCTTTGCCCCAGGCCGACTGAGGGCCGCAGTTCCCTTCTCCCTCTGCATTCCTACACCCAGAGCCCACACCCAGTTCCTATCACTGAATGGGTGATGTGTCTTTCAAGGAGACAAAATCCTTCGGGTTTCCTCAGTAATAAAGTCCTTGGAATCCATATTGCAGCCAAGAGGTTGTAACTCAGTCTTTGAGAAAACTGCTGAACTTGAAGATGGGCCTTCAGCACAAATGTCTCCTCAGCCCCAAACCAAACCAAGATCTGAAACTATCCCCCATCTCCATCTCAGGGGACTGTGTAGCAGTGTTATTGTCCTGTGACATCAGCCGTGAGTACTGGCTGCAAGTTGTGTGAGTTAGGGTTCCACTAGCTGCTAGAACAAATTAAACCCTGATTTTAGTGGTTTAACACCTTAGAAGTCTACTTATCTGTCACATAAGAGTCCAGTGCCAGACTCTTAGTCAGCAAGTGGCTTTTTGTCATGTGGCTACTTCCATTGTGTGGCTCTTTCAATCCCAGGACCTGGAAGTTCTCTGCATCTAACTGGCAGATATAGAGAAGTCACATCCTCTTCTTTTTTATTGTAGTAAAATATACACAAAATTTACCATTTCAACCATTTTTAAGTTTACAGTTCAGGGCATTAAGCACATTCACATTATTGTGCAACCATCACCACCATCCATCTCCAAAACTTTTTCTTCTTACCAAACAGAAACTCTGTACCCATTAAACACTAACTCCCCATTCCTCCCTCTCTCCAGCCCCTGGTAGCTATCATTCTACTTTCTGTCTCTATAAATTTGGCTACTCTAAGTACCTCATACAAGTGGAATCATACAATATTTGTCCTTTTGTGACTGGCTTATTTCACTTAGCATAATATCTTCAAGCTTTATTCATGTTATAGCACATGTTAAAATTTCCTTCCATTTTAAGGCTGAATAATATTCCATCATATATATACACCACATTTTGTTTATTCATTCATCCACTAATGGACACTTGGGTTGTTTTTACCTTTTGGCTCTTCACACCCTCTTGTTAACCATCTTGACCTGCAAGTGACATCTGTCATTTCTGATGACATTCTGTAGGAGAACCTATTTCACGGCCCCACCTGCATGCAAGGGGAGTCAGAAAATGTAATCACTGGCTGGGCAGCCACTTCCCAGAAATACTTCAGCCTATGGAAGGCGAGGCACAATTTTTTGTTGGACAACAAGCCGTCCCTGCCACCCTCTCAACTTTACACTTTCTGTAACAGCTATTTACCATAGCCCAGGAAAAAAGGTCATTTTTTCCCCCAGTTTCAGTTCCTAAGAGGACAAAGGTTTTGAGGTCTAAATGTACTTTCAATAAATAGCTGTAGTTAATATTTGTGTAGTCTTTTGCAGTTTTCCATGTCCTCTTCATATGGTGTAGTGGTTCAAGTTCTGATTCTCTCTCTGTCACTTTCTTACTGGGTGATGTTTGTAGGGCCCTTAGTGCTACAATAAATTCATTAAATAGTAATTATTAATCTTCATAGGATCATGAGGTATGCGTTATCTCCTCATTTGTGTATATGAGGATATGGTGCCTCAGAGAGATTAAGTAACTTGTTCCAAGTTACCCACATCATAAATGGCAACTCCGTCTCTCTGTCGAATCCTGTCTCCTAGGGAGCCATCATCATAGGTTTGAAAAATAACCTTGATATCCTTCCGAAGGACACTTTGAGCCCCCAAGCCAAACGTTGCCCCCGAATGCCCTACTTGCACTAGAGCTGGTGGACCGTCTTCTCTAGGACCCAAGCTGAGCCCCACTGGAGAATGTGGTAAGGAGAGGAGAAGAGGTCCTGTCACTCAGGAGCCTGTCCTGTGCTCCTGGCTCCAAGGTGCTTCCTAGGACCCTTGGAGCACAAAATATATCTTCTGCTGCTGCTGCTGCTGCCACTTTCCAACAACATTCATAGAGCCCCTCCTATGTTCTAGGCCCCGGGAATGTAAGTAGGAATAAGAAATGATCCCTCCCTCCAAAGAGTGCATCATCCAACCAGTGATACAGACACGTGAAGAAATACTCTCATATCACGTAACAAGCAATATAGAGTGACATACAAAGTGCCATGGGAATTCGGATGAAGGAGCAATTAATATTGCCTGACATGTTGTGGCAAGCTACAACAAGAAGGTGACGTCTGAGCTGGGTGTAGACAGCTAAGAGAGAATTGAGGGAGAATTTTTTAGAAAGAAGGAACAACAAAGTCTCAATAGTGTCAAAGAGTGTGGTGTATTTGAGGATAAAGAATAGATACAATGAAGGCAAAGCATGGGCAGAGACAGGGTTGGGGAAGAGACTTGAGGAGCTGGGTGGGTGGGCGGGTGCCAGGAGTAAAGGGCCATGATTCTGCAGATGAGGCAATGAGATTATTAGCTGGGGGCCATCTTATACAAAGTTTAACCTGGCTGGGGTGAACAATGGGAAATGAAACTGATTACCCACTTCATTCCAACTCCATTCATTCCCTGAGGGTAGGCCCACCACAACCATCCTGGGGTCATCCCTGATGCCACATATCAGGGTCACTCTAGGCGAAGGCCAGAAAAGAGACCACCTGAGGACATCCATATTCCCGAAATATCACTTCCCCCTTAGTCTGTAGGTGATGAGGGACTGGTGATAGACTTTCTCTCCTCTTTTTGGCTTATAGGACCAGACTAAGTCAAACTCCAAATTGATTATCTGGAAGCCAGGGTCTCTATTTGACACCTGGAAAGACAGAATTGAAGCCTGGGGATGCTAGAACCCCTGTGGCTTCTCTTCTCTCCCATGGACTGTGTGTGAAGAAGGAGGCAGAGGGAGACGAGGAAAGAAGGTGGAAGAGACGGTAGTGGAATGCTGTCAAAACCCAGTTCACATCCATGACAGCTATTCACCAGCACTCCACTCACGAGAGCTGGCTTCCCCATCTCCTGACATCAGAATTCGATTCCCAGACGTGCTTTTCTAGGTAATTTACAAACAGATCCAGAAAGCAAAGGAATTCTGGGTTGAGAATCAACCAGATTCCAGAAACCAAAGGAATTCTGGTTGGGAATTCTGTGGTGAGAAATCAAAACCTAAAGGCAACAGCTGCCCTGTCCAAGAAGCCAAAGCCCCTTCTCTCACAGGAGGCTGTGGGCCAGACGCACTTGCTCTGGGAAGGGCCTTGGAAGCTCAGTTTCTCCCCATGTGGACGTGGGCAGGCCTGGGTTTGAAACCCAACTCCTCACTTCTGTGTGACTTTGGGAGACATGAATTTCTCTAAGCTTCAGCATTATTACCTGAAAAATGCCTCACAGGGTGGCTGTTCTAATTAAAT